>NC_069114.1:34456930-34770680 GCF_025612915.1 Magallana angulata
ACTTGTAGCGAAATGTTTAGAAATTGCTAGGATGAATGATGAAAAATAATTAAGTGTTCATTACTTACCATATTTTTTTTATATATCTGTTAATTATAGTCATGAAAAAACACATATAATTTGACAACATTTCCAAAAGAATGTTTTTTTATGCACGATGACGTCATTTTGTTACAATGGTTTTATCTCACAGGGACCGGATGCAATGCGTGTTACATGGAATCTCTTGAAAATGTCGGTCTGTGGGAAGGGGACCGCGATCATCCAAACCAGGTGAGACTAGATAATGGAATTACCCCCTAAACTCACATCTGTAAACACCGTAAATAGAATAGAATGAAGTATATTGGTCAGCTACATTTATATTTGAATTTCTGCTATAGGTCATAATAAACACAGAATGGGGAGCATTTGGCGACAATGGATGTTTAGACTTTATTAGAACCGAGTACGATCGAGAACTGGACAATTTCTCCATTAATCCTGGAAAACAAATGTAAATATTTAAGTATTTCCAAAACTAGTGTAATTTTTGTGTAAATTGCTGAGGTTTTTTTTCTATGGGAAGTACTGTAGCTCCCAGGTCTCTCATTCGAATTTTTCATGACCGGGAGCTAAAGTCAATAAATGTTACATGACTGCATTCAAAAGGGTATTATATTTTATTGTTGTTTTAATGCTATTTCAGAATGGAAAAGATGATTTCTGGAATGTACATGGGTGAGATTGTACGATTGGCATTAGAAAGACTTGCCATGGATGAACTTTTGTTTTCCGGCATCGACAAAGAAAGCGAACTTTTTATTCGAGGCAGATTCTATACGAAATACGTCTCAGAAGTCGAAAGGTAAAGTTTAAAACGCTACTACATTGTAAGAATTTAATCTAAGCTCTAATTATCAAATATTTATCACTTGATAGAATAATTGTCAGTCAGCTTTAATTTTACGATATGCAACTTGAAGTTTGGTTTCATTTGTTATACAGAACAATTATTTATAGTCAGTGAGCATAATTTCACGAAATGCAACATATTAGCGTGTAAGTCATATCGTAACATTTGGAAATGCAATCACCAGAGTTATAATTTAATGGCTTCAATAACTCAGACCATAGAATCTGATGTATGTCTCAGAAATGGTGTATGATTTGTAGCCCGGTACATTTGCATGATTTTATAAACAGCATCGACATACTTGCCAAAAGGCAGAAATTGTTCTGGAATGTTTCCTACAAGTACAGAGATTGGGGGTGATTACCTTGAAAAAAAAATATCCTTGTTATTTTATGACCATTGAATGGTACAATGATACTATAGGGAAGCTGTATTGGCGGTACTTAAAGTTCCGGAATATTATATAAAAACTATTAACTTCACATTCCGATCTTGAGACATGGCTACAAACTTTTAACTGGGTCGGCATGTTCCCTAATAAAATTCACGCATGTTAAAATATCAAATTGGGACTGAAGACATAAAGTATAATTATAGCTCAGAACGTGCAAATGTTGATGCATTAAAAAGATTTTTATTTAAATAAACCTTGACATAAATTTTAGAATTTTAAAATGGGGTGAGGAATTCCACATTGTAAAAAAAACATTTTATGCTTTATTTACATTTTTTCAAATCGATATAGACATGTACTAATTGATTTTTCTATTGGATATTTTACAGTGACAATGACGAATTCTTCAGAAACACCAAGCAAGTACTTGATGAGTTAGGCATTGAAAACTACACATCCGATGACTGCAAGATTGTCAAATACGTCTGCACCCTTGTATCTGCGCGCGCAGCTTTCCTTTCATCAGCTGGTGAGTAATAAATACAAATTCGTGTTGTAGCCAGGTACTTACTGCATCGGGTACCATTCTTGCGACGATCATTAATCCGTTATTAACAGTTCTCACAATTTATGCTCGCACGTGTTATTTCAGGCATTGCTACCCTGATAAATCGCCTTAAAAAGAAGTCGATGACGATTGCCATTGATGGCTCCCTATACCGATTTCATCCTCGATTTCATAATCTTATGGTCCTGAAAATTAAAGAGCTTGTTAACCCTGGTCACAAGGTAGTTAATCCAGTCTAAGTATAGAAACTAAAAGTAAACAGCCAATTTAAAAAAAATAAAATAAATTAAAACAATTAAAATTAAAGGTAATCCGGGTATTTTGCAGTTCAAGTTGACGTTATCCCACGACGGAAGCGGAAAAGGTGCTGCACTGGTTGCTGCTGTAGCAACAAGACTCCTGGACAAAAAACAAGTTGCTGAGTGAGGAGGCTGTACAATATAGAACCTGAGGAGGAAGAATCTTGCGATTGTAAGATCACGTGACGTTCTAGATGAAATCACGTGACTGTACTCTTCTATTCATCTATATTGTTTGCCAAAGTTTGGAAAATATGGGTTTTGTTTTTTTTATGCTAATCTTAGATCTATATTAGCCATCCGCATAATGATATTGCGCCAGGTTGACGAACGCTGGCTAAAAACTATACACATGTACATAGGTATCTGCAGGTAACTGCAATTTTGTTGCGATGTATATTAATGAAGGGAATTCTTGTGTTGTAAACGTATGCTACCAAAATGAAGTCTGTTGTGTTGAGATTTTTATCAATGAAGTGGAAGAGCTTATTTTTTTCATTGATATGTTTTACTGGACACATACTCGAAAATGGTTTGATTTAAAAAGATACTTTTTACAGCGGAACAGTACAGCATTAATTAACTCATAAGAGTTTCTTATTGTCAATCGTTAAAAGCAACTTCTTGTTACATACTCATTATTGTAAATGCATTTACCTTATAAACAGTATTTATATTATAAGCCTTGTGCAGTTCTGCAAACTTGTTTTCCGGTAATTGCTGATATATTATGCTTTTTGTTATGAAATATGGAATTGTTATTATTAAAATTAAAAGAAAAAATGATTCAAGAGTTTTTAATCAAATTCTGCATAGCAGAAACACCTGCTGGAGTATATTCACCAATGAATTCAAACACACACGTAATGCTTTTTAAAGTAACTAAAAACTGAAGATTTACAAAACCCAAAGATCTCTAAGACTCAACAAATCCCAAATTACACAAAATTTTAAAAAACCGACATCACAATTATCAAAAGTATCCACATTTGTATTTTACAACAGATAAATTATTTATTAGTTATGTCAATTTGATTCACTTTATAAGACTTTCAGAAAGAATTTGTTTTTTAAATTATTTATTATGGATACAACGTTACTGAAAAAAACTAAAACTTGCATTTTTTGAGGTGATTGTCATTTGGTCATTAATTTGAACCGTCATCTTCACTTTTCATTCAGACAAATTTCTATGAAAATTTATGATACCATAATCTTTTTTTTTTCATAGATGATTTGACTAAAAGTTAAATCATGATGAGTCAAATATGAGAATTCATTAATTAATATGAAAAATAAATCTCTCTCTCTCTCTCTCTCTGTCTCTCTCTCTCTCTCTCTCTTACTAGTATGTTTTAGTCAAACTGTGTGTATTTCTCTTTGAAGTACATGTATTTGACTTGTCACCATTTTATAAAAATAAATTGTAGACTTATTTATTATGTATCGATAAGTCGGACGATGTACATCAAGCAAAAAATCAAGTAATACCTTCTTATGGGTATTAATTATGGAAAAGGGTAATGAAAGTATATTCCATGCAAGTATTAATGATTTTGTGATTTTCGTAACATCTCTTTATATGATATAATGAATCAATGGTAAAAAGGGGGTAATTATTTCACTTTTATTCAGGAGTTTAAAACATATCGTGGTTTCAAACGTGTTTTTGCTTTAGAATAAAAATAAAATCGTATTATAAAGTATAAGAATTTTCTTGAATTTAAATATTTTATTATATCTGCAATTTTTTTCGGCAGCAAAATTTGATGATATACATACAGAACTCTCCCTGTGCATAATGCGCTGAGCACTTTAAAAGTGTGTATGATTCACGTATGCTGTGCATTTATATATGTAAGCCAAAAAAAAAAAGAAAAGTATTAAGTTGTATGTATGATTCACGTATGCAGTGCATTTATATATGTAAGCCAAAAAAAGAGAAAAATATTATAATTAAGTTATGAAATATTTAATGGTACACATTATCACTTAATGATCATGAAACATAATCAAGTCCCATTAAGTATAATTGCAAGATTTTATATATTTTCTATTTTTTACCAAGAGAACCAAATCCAGCATTTGCTGCATTTGGGTCAAAGCTTCCACCAAATCCCCCTGAGGCTCCGCCTGAACTAGAGGACCCTCCCATTGCTGCATTAGGATCGAAGCTCCCACCAAACCCCCCACTAGCTGCTCCTCCTGAACTAGAGCTTCCCCCTGTTGCACTTGAACCAAAGCCACTGCCTCCAAATCCGCCTGATGAAGGATCTCCTCCCGAAGAACTACTGCCTCCAAACCCTCCGGAAGAACTGGAACCAAAGCCACTACCTCCGAACCCTCCAGATGAATCTCCGCCTGAAGAACTTCCAAATCCGCTTCCTCCAAACCCTCCAGACGAACTTCCGCCAGTAAAACTTGAACCAAAGCCACTACCTCCAAATCCACCTGATGAACTTCCTCCAGACGAGGAACCAAATCCACTTCCTCCGAATCCTCCAGACGAACTGCCGCCTGTGGAACTGGATCCAAACCCACTTCCACCAAACCCACCAGATGCGGGATCTCCTCCTGAAGAACTTCCTCCAGACGAGGAACCAAAGCCGCTTCCTCCAAACCCTCCAGACGAACTTCCGCCTGTGGAACTAGATCCAAATCCGCTACCTCCGAATCCTCCAGACGAACTTCCACCTGTGGAACTGGAACCAAACCCGCTACCTCCGAATCCTCCAGACGAACTTCCACCAGTAGAACTGGAGCTAAACCCACTCCCTCCAAATCCACCTGATGAAGAGTCACCTCCTGTAGAGCTTCCAAATCCGCTTCCCCCGAATCCACCTGATGAACTTCCTCCAGACGAGGAACCAAATCCACTTCCTCCAAAACCTCCAGATGAACTGCCGCCAGTAGAACTGGAGCCAAACCCACTCCCTCCAAATCCACCTGATGAAGAGTCACCTCCTGTAGAGCTTCCAAATCCGCTTCCCCCGAATCCACCTGATGAACTTCCTCCAGACGAGGAACCAAATCCACTTCCTCCAAAACCTCCAGATGAACTGACGCCAGTAGAACTGGAGCCAAACCCACTCCCTCCAAATCCACCTGATGAAGAGTCACCTCCTGAAGAGCTTCCAAATCCGCTTCCACCAAATCCACCAGATGAACTTCCGCTACCAGAACTTGACCCAAATCCGCTTCCTCCAAAACCGCCAGTCGAGCTTCCACCAGAGGATGATCCTCCAGATCCAAAACCACTTCCTCCAAATCCTCCAGTTGAACTGCTACCGGAACTTCCTCCAGCTAACTGTCCAAATCCACTTGCTGCATTTGGATCAAAGCTTCCTCCGAATCCACCAGATGAAGACGATCCACTTGTTCCGGTCGATCCAGATCCACTTGATGCCGCTGCTGATCCACTGCTTCCGCTTGAACCGAATGCTAAGGCATTTGGATCAAAACCTAAAATATATGCAATTTTATCGAGTTTAATATTTACCTTTACCACATGCAGCTCAATACATTCAATTTGATTTGATATAACGTTGGGATTACGTTGGGACTAAACTCATATTATACACAGCCCAGTTGCTCTCAGCAGTCCATCGATGCTTGAAATGTTACACACCCCTTGAGAGCTTCTCAGCCCAAAAGCTTTTGCGGGAGCAATATTTTTTAGAATATCCCATCGATGGAGCTTTTAAATTATCTGCACATTATATATACATGCAATAGCATTCTAGTATGTAAAAAAAAGTTACGATAAATGTATACATACTTATCTATTGCACGATTATTGCTAAAGGTTACAAATTGTTGAGATTAAATCTGTACAATCTTTTAAATACCTATTATATGTATGTTCTTCGATTCCATTACTTCATATATATCATATTATTCGATCCGATTTCAATTTATTCCACTTTTTTAAAGATGCATGCAGTAGCATTTAAATAATCTTAAAGCGAAGTGTCCATGCTCTTAGTTCTCTCAAACAAAATATAAAACTCATTATGTCGTAAACTGTTATTTTTTTTCATACATTGTATCAATCAAACAAGAAAACAGACAATTCATTTTAAAGAATCTAGAATAGTACTACACGGAAGAAACCTAAAAACACTATAATTTCAAAATTATAATTTGTACATTTAATTAATTTTTTTAATCGCATTGACTTTTAAAGATAATGCAATATAACGAAAAAGACGAGATAGAAAAAACCCAACAATTTTTATTCAATTTGCTAAATAATTTTCATAAAAACCCATTCCAGATCATGTTAAGCTAGGTACATGTACATACTTTGACTGTTAATGAGGGAAGGAATCCCAAAAAGGAGGAAAATTCCGGCGACCGTCATGTCCGCTGATTTTGTCCTTATCAAAAGTGGTCAACTGGAAGGTCAGACGGACAGTACTTTATCTATTACCGGTGACCCCTACAACCTCTTATAATAATTGAACTTGAAACTTGATTGCTAGCTTATCTCATATAAAAGCTTGATACTCATTGCCAGTAGAGTGAACATAGTTTATAAACGTGACTTATAATGAATAACGACTCAACTATATGATCGCTTTTGATCGTAATTTAGATCTTAATTCAAGAAACTGCTTCAAAACCGAAAATAAGATGTAAAAACGGGTAAAGATTTTGTTCAAAAGTTTGCGGTTCATTGTATTAAATGCTGCAGAAACAACGAGTTGAAAATATATTGTCAACGTCTTTTATATAGTCTGCGTGCTTAGTGTTGTACAATAGGACAATGTTGGTGAATTTGACGTTTTTTCTATAGTTCATTGGATATTTTATTAAGATATGAATCTCATATTAATAGACTTTTAAATACTGACGATGGTTTGATAGTTGCAAAAAAATTAAGTAATTGCAAACAATGGGAATACATATTTTTCCGACACACACATATTCATATTTTATTCACATACTAGTATCCTTGCTTGGTATTTTGGTCTAACGTATAATATGCTAAATGGAAATGAGTTCCTTTTGAGCCAAATTCCAGGAGGAGGTAAGGAAATAACTGGATAACCGCTGTGTGGCTTTTGCAGTCTCTGTCTTTAAATCGAAACCCCATGTGAGCTCTATGTCAAATTTAAATCCCTTCACTGGCATTGTACTTGGAAAAACTATCTCGAGAAACGAAAATAACTATTTACTCAGTGTCCTGTCCATTTATTTGACTTCCGAGACCTAACCTCTGGTCCAAGGAAGCATATTATTTGATATGAAGGATACTTGTATTTTAGGACATTTAATTTGCATTAGTCCGGTCACTCTTGTCAATGTGACCGTCATCGATAATGCGAGCATGAAGCGGAAATGTTATTTTTTTTTTAAATACGATTTCTAAAAACCTAGTAAGTTAAACCGCTTAAGGATTACGTTTACTCAGGGGCGAAAAAAAATCCACTAATAGGAACGAAAAACTACTTATTGCACGTTGAAACCCCACTATTGTTGTGCTATTTTTCACTTTCAAATAACTAGGTCAATGACCTACTTTTTCTGCTAATGACCTCTGAATGTGCCAAAATTTGTCCACCATTTTCAAGGTTTTCTTTATTTTGTAATTATTAGAAATAATAAAACAATTTGTAGTTTGGGAAATGATAAAATTCGAATAGCTTTACTAATTTTATATTTGACTGAATCGTTTTAAGCTCATATTTCAAGTTTGATTTAGTCCGAATTTCCTCTATCAATTTCCAAAATTGCACCCATTTTTGATCGAGTTTTACAAAAAACAGACTAATAGTTTTTTACAATAAACTGACTACTAGGAGCTCCAAACCATTGATTGCCTAAAACTGTGTTTGTTGTCTGTATTATGTTGACATTAATATTATATAAGGTCAATGATCAAAATTTCGAGATATTTTATCTTGAATCGATTTTATGTATTTTAAAGATTTTTCCAATCGCGTGCCAGCCAGTGATATAAATTTATAGACGAGTAAATACAACCATAAAATATGTAAAATGACATAAAAAAAACATATAGAAACTTAACTTTTGCAATTACATTGCAACAGAAAGTTTTTAAGAGAAAAAAAGAATTTGAAAAAATTAGTCCGAATTTCCTCTGTTTTAATATTAATCTACTTTTGTCGGAGTATATCTTTCTCAAATAAACAAATCATGGATATCAGTATCAATATTTGTTAATAACGTTGTTATTTTGTGGTTTTAAAACAACATTGAACTTCAGATATTGAACTTTGTAAAAATATTGTTTGAACTCTCAAACCCGGAGTAAACGTTATCCTAAAAAGCACACTCTTAAGCAATAATTCAATGCCATTTGATATATATAATGAACAACGAACAGTCAAAGCGAAACAAGCATTATTTGTTTCCTTTTCATTTCTTTAATTAAAATTAATTGCTTCGTAGAAGTTAATTCACTTAACCTTATATAAATGAGCCTAGACTATACATAGTGAGAAACAATCAAACTCTATCGCAAACAAACAACAAACATTCGATGCATTTGCAAGACATTATGGGTAAATTAATTGCAATAATAATATGAAATTGTATTTCATTATAACATGCGTATTGTTTTATTTATCTATGACAAATACACTAGGAAATCTAACTGACCTTGCTTTAATTCATTCAAACACAATTTTGTCCAACTGGCTTTAATAAGACCAACATCACAATCCATCTTGCAGTTGGCCGAGCTTGGATATAAGAGAATTCCTTTCTGAATGCGATCCATTCTTAGGGTAACATACAAGTACCATTTCCTATGTTGAGCAATATTGTTTGTCAGTAGCAAGGTAGCTGGGATCACACCCTTCCTTTTGGTCCTTGTCTGGCAGAAGTCTTTCTATCACGTTTGGAATATCTTCCATCACCATCTCTTTTTCTTCTGACTCTTTACGATACACAATGATCTCCTCGGTATCCTTCTTTTGACTTCCAGAACGCTTACCGGCACCAGATCCCCAAGCAAAGAGAGATCCCAGTAGAATTAGGATACCTGTAATTCATCAACATTTAAATTTAAGGATTGCATGGCCTTTCTATATAACTTAACAGAATATAATATAGAAACATATTTTGCAACTTCTTCTTGCTACCGGGATAGTGGTATTGATATTATCATATCATCTGATGTTGATCAGTAAATTCTGTGCATTTAGTTTGTCATTTAATGATATATCAGTTATCATATTGTTTGATAATAACAATAAAGTAACATTAAACTGGACTTTTCTTTTATTTATATACATGTATTGTCAAGTCACCAAAGTATCTGTGTTGTCCATTTGTTAAAAACTATCGTTCATTCTGCTTTTATACTGGTATCAAATTACTTAGCGTGTTACATCAAGATCGACACGTTACGTTTTTGTTACTGCTTTATTGTTGATTGCTGTGTATTCAACCCAGTTCCATTATCGTTAGAGATTAAGCTAATAACCACCTATTAATGTTTACTCATACCAAATTACTTCTTATTTACAGCATGCAATTGTCCGATAACAAATTCTAAGAACAATTTTGTACATTAACAGTGTGGTATCGAGTAAATAAACTCTCACTATATGAAAACCCTATTCTCCCTTGTCATTGCCAAATACATGTATAAGCAATGCACATATAATTATGACATCGAACTTACCAGCTATTGAAATCGCTTGACCGTACGTTCCTCCATTGTTCACTATAAACCCTGGAAGAAGAGAATAATCAACGTGCTATTGCAAAACATAATAATTTAGAGTTAGTCGGATCATTCAGCAACATATATATAAATGTACCTCCAAGCAAAGGTCCAATGAAGCACCCTATACCCGTAAAGAGCATAACAAAGCCATACACGGTGGCCAAATTGCTTACACCTGCCAGAATGATGCAAATAGAATTCAGGAGGGAATAGCAGCACCCTGAATAACAACCAAGCGTCACCATATAAAATACCTGACCACCGAATATGTGTCCATAGAATGGAAACAGTGCAGTGGTCAAACCAGTTAAACTGAAAGTACCTCCATACAACACAAATTCATCGATATTGCTGGAATTGGCGGCCGATCCTACTAGGATTCGAGAAATACAGTTACAAATCCCACATATAGAGAGAAGTAAGGCCGCATCTAGGTGACTAAATCCGACAGAAATCACGTAACTAGCGAAATGAAGGTATATCAAATATATTCCAATGTTACAGAGAAACATCGACAAGTATACAAAAACGAGCTCTTTCCGATAAAATCTTCCGCAGGATTTTCCAAAATTCTGTAATTTATGAAACAAGCCTTCTCTTCTCTGGTCTTTGTCGATCGTTGAAAATTGTGTTTTGATTTTTCTTTCTAACTCTAATCTTGAAGGAAAAAACATAGCACCGAAGACACAATACTGCAGTGTCAAGCCGCTACAAGTTAACCAGAGACCAAAATATCCGTAGGAATCACTGACGGTTTGCAGTATAGGGGCTAGAGTAAACGCTCCAATTCCAACTCCTGATACTGCTACTCCACTCGCAAAGTTTCTTTTTTCCTCAAAGTTGTATCCGATAGCAACAAAAGATGATGTGTAGCAGAGCCCACTTCCAAATCCTGTTAACAATAGAAAATGTAGTTGCAAACTGATTTTCAATAACCCTGTTACAATAGAAAATGTAGTTGCAAACTGATTTTCAATAACTTTACTTTTCATAAACAAATATAAGGAGTGAGTTTGATTCTTTCATTTTTTGGTTATTACACATCAACCTTATCAATATGTTACAAAAGAGCATTTGGAATATTTTAAACGATTCATAAATAGCAATACTTTAACCATCCCTCGTTATTTTTATATTTTGTCTTAATCCACCTTTTTACAATGATATTGAATTTGCCAATATTTCCTAGTAACCTGTCACGACACCCGTTTTGACAAAAACAGTAGCACATGTTATTTAGCTAATTATATTGGACGTTATTTTCAACAACCATTGCTTACCGCCAAAAACTCCCAAAGAAAAGATAACTCCCGTTATATTTGGCATAAAGGCAGTCAGGACATGACTTATAGACACAGTAAGTCCACCGGTGATCATACACACGCGACAACTCCATCTGTTGACGATCAAACTTGCCAGTGGGCCTGAAATTTTTTTTATTTATTTAGTATTTTTATTCATTTAGATAATGCATGTCATTGTAAATTCCTTCTTTTTGCAAAACATTTTTTACAGTGTACAATGAACCGTGAAATCATACTTTTCGGATCTGAGCCAATATTTCAAGATCTTTGGGCTATCCCTTCCCTTGGCGTTATTATATCAACGTTAACACATGTACTCATATGCGAGAATACATATATAGAAACAGTAGAATGCATACATGTAGCGTGTAGTGCATTGCAAGATGAATGTCATTATCTACTACAATTAACGAAGTACATGTATGACGACACTCTTCATCAAAAACTTTACAATTTGAAAATTATTAATATACTGATATTATTTTAAACATCATTTTCTTTCATTCACATTGATTTATCAAAATAACCCATACCCCCTTGGTTTGAGACAATTTTCATTTAAAATATGAATAAAAGATAAAACATTATATTTGATGGAAAATAGCTCAGATAAACTAAATCTAATGGTAGCATTCCAGCACTACATTTATAAACTTTTGTGCTTTTTAAAATGAATAACGTTTACTGTCTATACTCCCTTCAAAGAGGAAAAATATACAGTTACCAGATAGTGAAAACAGGCCTAGGAAAATGGAGAGTGCCCATGAGGTTTTAAACACGTCTTCCCGGAAGTGTTCCAATAGAGACAACTGTAGGAGACCGACAGCTGTGAGGAAGAAACCGTGGATAAAGTGGGCTCCGAAAGACGCAACAAGCACCGCCCATGACCACCCGAGGTCTGGTTTGGTGGCGAAACCCCTTGACATTGGATGTTCCTTCGGATATTATTCTATATATCCAATAAAGCTTGGATACCAAACTCTGCAATCAAAACAAGTAAAGTATATCCAAATTGAAAGGTACGGATTAGTCAGTTTATTCCCTGCCTTGGGCCGAGAAGACCTTTAAAAACGTGTAGCCTTGATATGAAGTTATATATAAAAAAAAAGAATTTTGTGTTTTTAAAGAACGAGTAAAACCAAACAACCAATGGCTAATACTGCCTTAAAACATTGTAATTTTTTCATTAAATCGAAAAAATTCTCACCGACATGTGAAAGAAAAAAATTCATTCTTTTAAAATTTGAAATTTAAGCTGTGTGATTTCATATTTGTTGTCCCCGACAGAAGAAATAATATTGCAAAGATATCCATAATTCCCTTTGATGTGTATCTAACGACCGTGAAGTATAAGTGTGGGTAAGGGCTGAATGAGAACTGTCCATATATTAGTGTAATGGATTGTCACAAATATGCCAGGACTAAAATTGACACCATCAACTATTTTCCTTTTTATCGCTTCATTCACATACTTTACAGTTTTATTCAGAAATATGACTTCCAATTATGGTTAAATGGATGTGTGTGATGCTTCGACGAATGCAAACAGGATGAAAATGTCTAGCAAATGAAAACCAAATAAAAACAACTTAGCAAGGATGAATGAATGGTTTTTTTGTGCATTATACATATTTAAGCTGCTGTTATTTAAATGAAATGTTTTCTGCTGTAACCTAGTGAGGCATTCCTTTTTATATGTACGCATACTATACACGATTTAAAAAGAATAAGCAGCATTTTGGAAAAAAAAAGAAAAGAAAAGAATGAATGCCTTATAAATATGACCCATGGTGTGTTCATCAAGTTGTCTGAAATTTATTCATTCATATGTCAATACATCTAAACAACCCAACCAATGAACATTCATCTCAACAGCCAAAGTTTACATGTACATTAAATCAAAAGAAGAAATTATTACAGACATATTTTCATTGTTACATGAATTTGTCAAACCAGACGTTATTCTTAAAATAATTTCATATACATGTAAAGCAGAAAAATTTCACAATAAACATTAAAACTGTGAATTTTTAACGTATAAACTTGACGCAATGAGACATTTATGGGTGTTTTTATCCATCGAAGACTAGAGGGTTTAATAATTTCGTTCGTAGACTTGCCCTCACAGTAAAGTTAATTCCCTCATTGGTATTACTTAAAGCAACCACAACAGCGCGGCTTATCCTTTCATTTGAATAAACCATTATGTTACGTGACGATCATTCTTTTATATAAGGTATACCTGTATTGCTTGAGTTACTGTATACGTTAACGGCACAGGTATGAAATCAATTCTTTAGTTATAGTTTATGTTACCACGAAAATAAACATTGACAATAAATTTGAATCCGGAATTTTTTTTAATTTAGACTTTAAATAATCTTTGTTAATCATCATTATAGCACCTTGTCGGCCATTTTATATACTGTTAGTTATGTTCCTATGTTATCTACATGTAAAGCCAAGAACACTGCACTAAGTTTTTTTTTTATGTAAAGCATAGAGAAAACGAAACAGCTATTTGGAAGTCCGTGGTGTTTTGCTTTGAATTTATATTTCGTTTTATGGAGTTTAGAGATGGTTCACGGTTTGTTATTATTTGTATTTATTCACTATTATGTTAGACTTTCCGTTTAGCCGGAAACTGGTTTAGAAAAAGTTATAAAATATTTTAAGATATTTATCACTTTAATCTTTATTACATTTGAATGGCGTTATATGAATAAAACAAAGTTTTAGACTTGATACATGTAAGATAAAGCGGATGCAATATAACCCACTGATGCAACGTGACGTCATGGTGTTACGTAATGGTTTGATCTGCAATGGTTTGTTGGTTAGACTGAGATATATCTTGGAGGACATTTATGTACATCTAGGGCTAAGAGTAAAGCTTAACATAATACACGTAAGGAAAATTGGATAAAAATCTCATGATGATGCATATATAATTAGTCTGGTATAAAATATTTCAAGCTACACAAGGGATATACCATCGTGTTTCTATGATAAATATAACAATTGTTAAATGTATATGCTACATGAAATATAGAAATAAAAATATTTGGATTGAACTTTTCAATTATAGATTTTACTTTTCGAATTGCATGCATAATGTTATGTAATTTGCGTCAAAAAGAGCTTGATAACACGTCTTTGTTCATTATATTTAGTGAAAGGTATGCAAATACACTTTACGTTGGTGACAATAAGTCTTCACAATGGTAAACATCAGTTCTACTTTTCGATATTTTGATTGTATCAACATACATCGAACTAAAAAGAAAGAACAAATTTATATTTATCTTCGATTTCGGCATTGCTTGTGTTACAACTAGAGCCTTTTTGTTTGTTTCCTCAAAGAACGGGAAAAGAATATATGACGACATTCCCATGTTTGAATTACAAATTATGGACGAATGCGAATTTTTTATATATATAAACCCAATATCAAGAAATGGGGAGAAAATATTCCTTTAAATCTAATCCGGATAACTGCACACTTATATCATAAAGCAGTACACGGCGGGTTGTTACAATATTCTTTGTTTGAAGTCTTTTATTGCACTAAATGTTTAGCAAGACTTTGCGCAGCCAACTGAGAAGGGACTTCTTGTTATAAGTGTCAATGATTAAAAAACCACCGTGCATGGTTTTATGGGATGTTAAAAAATGGTCTTTAATTTATTTACGAACAATAAGTAATTATTCCAAAAATGTACATTTTTGACTTTTGATCGGGTTCGGTTGATCATGCGGAAAATATCAAATTAAGTGACAGCATGTATACAGTAACTTTTATACGCAATGATAAGAATTTTTCTTTATACTAGTATACTCAAGAACAACATTCGGAAGTACACAGCATAAACGTCTACTTATTTATTATTTTTGGGGGAAGGAAGCAATTAAAACAACGAAGAAAGCGCTTTACTTTAATCATATAATGATCTGAGCATTGTTTTGTGTTGAACACTTCTAAATTCTGCTCTGCAGTTATTAGTTTTACTTTCAAAGTATAATTTGTTTAATTTACAATATAAAATTTCAAAATTAAATTAAAGAATATAAAATATATTTTTAAAAAGGGTATGTACCAGCTTAGCCGTGTAGATTCATGTACAAACAAGGAAATATTTTACACTGTAGATGACTTCAAAGGAAGTAAGAAATAATTGTGAATGAAAATGTTGAGGTATATCCATTTATTTTTATATAAAAAACACCTTTTTGCATGCTTGAATTGCGATTCGTTTTATCTGACTTCACATGGCAGGCGTTAGCCTGCATATTGAATGAACAAGGGCATCAATTTTAAGAAGATTTAAATTTAAGCGACTTGCATCCATTTTTAAAGTTAATGATATTGTTATGTCTTTGTCAAACTAATGCATCAGCTTTAAATCCGTCTCTCATATTTTCAAAAAAATATCTGCAAATTGTCATATATTAAATACATTGTATTCCCGATACCGTTACATTATATAGCATTTCTCTAAGCGTATGCATCAGTTTTAGGATAACCGTTAACATAAAATTACCTTGTGTAATGATAGGATATCCGTAATCAACAACGCACACCCCTTCAATCTGCAGAACACGGCAGTGTACCATTATACTAATTTTTTTTTTACAATAGACAAAGACGCTTAAATTGCGACGGAACAACTGAATCACAATCCGGTTTTTGTCTCGACGTAGATTTAAGGATCTTAATTTCCATGTTAACTAAAATTAACAAGAGTCGAATTTCCGGTATATGTGTAAATGTTATAAACTAGTCTTCACAATTAGTCCGTTGACCGTTTTCAACCTGCCACAGAAACAGATCGCATCATAACAAACAAAACAAAAACATCGGTGTATGGAGGGCAGTTGGTACCATTAGATTTTTGCTTGATGAGCTTGGTCTCCACAACAGAGTAACAGGTAATAATTGTCGACTATACGAAAATGCTTTCTTTGGTGATTCATTCGGGATATGTTATTGCAGAAAAATTACATCACCCCCGTTAGCGGGTTATGTAAATTTTTCCTGCAATGATCGCTACCTTCATAACCCGCATGAATCATCAAAGAAATCATTTCATTATTCAGCCTATATTTACATCTTTCTTTTAACTAATTAATAACTTAAGTATTAAAAATAAGTAAAATTCACTATATTACTGTTTATGTACATAAACATTTCTTGTCAGTTTCAGTCGCTGTAGATTTCGACTAATCGATAAACGGGGCTCTATAGAGCTATGAATTTACTATAAGTTTCCGTAAGAAATAGAGAGAATAATAGATCGAGAGGTTAAGCAGATCAACGGATACGCGTACTTGTACGTGTAGGTTACAAGTTAAAACTACGCGTACCAGTTCACATTACTTTTCTTGTTTAGCAGTTGTAACGTGTACCTTTACGTGTAGATATTTCAAGGTAATTCTAGATATCCTCTCCTACTAAGCTGAGAATTTTAGTCACAGTCGAAAATTGAAAATTCTGCATGTGTTAATTTTATTAGACGTCATTGTTTATATATGTATATATTTTTTTTTTATCACAGATTAGTAAAATAACAGAACCATTGCATGTTTTGGAGTGAGAGATACGTGCATAAAAGTTCAATAACAAATAAATTTTTAATGAAAATTAATGTTTGTTGATACCAATATTCGCATTAAATATTCAGGCTTAAGAAAAATAAACATATTTGTTAAAATAAATAGCCAACAGGGAAACAGAAGCTACAAGTTTGACCTTACGGGTACTTTGCCATTTACACGTATGTTCATTCGGGTACATACGTGTAGAAATTCGTCATTACACAAACTAATGACGTAATGCACATATTGTCCTTTCTACACGTACACGTACGCGTACACGTTGGTTTGCTAAACCTCTCTAATATATATAATATCAAATTTTAATGAAAAACTATGTTAATTGATATCAGTACTCGCATTAAATATTCAGGCTTAAAAAAATACAATGTAAACATTTTAAAAAAATAAATAGCCAACAGGGAAACAGACCTACAAGCTCGACCTAAAAGGTGCTTTGCAATTTACATGTATGTTCATTCGGGTACATACGTGTAGAAATTCGTCATTACACAAACTGATGACGTAGTGCACATATTTTCCTTTCTACACGTACACGTTCGCGTACACGTTGTTTGCTAATCCTCTCTAAAAGCAAGCGAAGTGAGCTCTAAGAACCAGTGCGCGCGGGAAAAGAACGAGCTAAACATGCAGATTCATCAAGAATATACGTCCCATAATGCTCTCTAATGTTTTCTCCCGTAGTGTTTGCCAAAAATGGCTAACATTCAACGCGTTATTTACGGTGCCTTGAGGTTTGAATACTGCACAAGCTTTGTTGAGACCCAAAACATTTTTTACATGTTTCCATTCCTTCGTATTGAGTTGAGAATCTTGATTTTAACGTACGACGTCACAGTGATATCATGCTATAATTCCCGCGATAAATTTTGGTGTGAATCAATTTGAAATATCTGTAATGTACGAAAGCCGAGAAGGATCATTCGAGATTCGAGATTCAAAATACGAGATTCGAAATACGAGATTCGAGATTCGAAATTCGAGATTCAATATCTAAATTAACCAATCAAATCATGGATCTGAAACCTGTATCCTAGCAACATCAAACTGTTCTAAATAAAGATCATTCGTACATGCTCTTTCCTGCAAATAAATGTCTTAATAGCTCTTATGTAATGGTTATAAAATGGTTAAATTAACATTAATGAATTAACCCCACACAATATAAACAATTAAATGAGTGATAACACTGTTGGCTTTGCGAATCTATGTGATTTTGTTTGTCCTGTATGTATTTTCCCCCCGAACCATTTTAACCCGTAGTGTATTCGTCCCAACTGTGTAAAAATCGGCTTGCTAAAAAAGATCTGTTTGATCTAAATAATTAAAACTGAGTGTGGTTTTAGCTATAAAACGAAATTCAATGAAATAATCGACATGTCAAAATATAGGTTATGATAAAGTTTTAAACTATAGGAGATATAATGATTTACAACCTCAACGACAACAATCCAGATAGGAATAGTGTATTGTAGGGTATCAATGTCATTGTCGATATGAGAGAGAGAGAGAGAGAGAGAGAGAGAGAGAGAGAGAGAGAGAGAGAGAGAGAGAGAGAGAGAGAGAGAGAGTTTTGTAGTGTCATATTCAATTTTGATTTAGAATTTGAAATTGTTTGATTTGATATAAGCATATACAGACAGTTAAGCCACTCAAAGGAGAAAAGAGAGGAGGTAGCTAGGATAGGGCAGACCAACTAGCAAGCTTTAATTTGAACGGTGTGATTGTGAACGGTGTGATTGTGATTTACATCGACTCTCTCTCTCTCTCTCTCTCTCTCTCTCTCTCTCTCTCTCTCATCACCTAGCATTTTCTTTTCCGTGGAGGGGTTTGGGGTAATTGTGATTTCTTACATTAGCTACCAAAAATGATTAAAAAAAAACCATGGAATTTTCTTTAAATTGTGTGCGGATGTTGTACTCAATAATCTGTTTTCAATATATAAATTTCGGGGGGGGGGGGGGGGGGGGGGGGCTACATAGTCCTAATTTAATTTGTCAGTTATTCTGTCCCCACTTCGTTCTCTCTTCGTTTTCCAGGCTTTTTTTTTATTTGGCTCGGCAAAATATATCCGTACTTAATTAAATTTGACTCTTATAATCGGATTTAATGTTCCAATTAATAAATATAGGGTAGGAAAGAGTAGACGGGACTTTTTTGCGCATATCCTACTGTACCATTCATTCAACACAGGTATTAGCACTAATCGAGTTCGACTTTCATTTTTTTATCCACTGGTTTGAAAGCTATTAATTTTTGAAATATTTCGAATTTATGGCCTGATTATATATAAATTAGAGCTGCGCTGGTGCATCTATTTACCCAAATGAACCAAAATATAACTAAATGAATCTAAAAAATTTGACAAAATTAGTTTTAAACGACTGATTTTTCAATTCTAATCGGGTATGTCCTTTAGAAAAATCTTGAACCACACACATGTTTAGCAAATAAAACGACAATTGTTTCATTTTTTATGGGGAGGGGGTGGTGCCGGTAAAAGACATGTATTGTTTGTGGCAGTTGGGCTATACTCTCATTTGTTATAATAGGTATTACTACATATTGATATAAAATGAAAGTTTCCAATTACACTGTACATAGCTTCTATCATGCATTTTGACCCGCGCGATACTTTAAGACAATTTTCAAAGCATTTTATGTAATTCAACCGATCATTTTTGGAGATAAAAAATTCTGGACCCCCGCCTGATACGTCCGCCTCCATGTACATTAGAATTACATGTACGTTGACCATAATATGTAAACATTAACTTAATCGGCTATGTTATGTGACGATAACATTTTTTATCAATGTATTTGCAGGATAGGTAACAAATAACAGCCTATTTGTTGATTTTCGCACTGGTTATTTGAGATAATTTGCCGCCATCCTCTATGCATTCCCCACACCACACACAGTTTCTTTATTTGGTGTTCTGTGTGTATGGCGACAAATTGGTAAATTTGCACTTCTCGCCACCTGTAGCTATCACCCTGATTACATTTTATCTGGCTAAGTGTAATGTAGTAGTATATTACGTACACACATCTTTGCAGTGCTTATTTACATCTTTAGAGAGTTACTTTCATACAAATTAAACTTTTGTATGATTTATATGCAATTATTGTCAATTTTGATGCGTTGAGGGGGGGGGGGGGGGGGTAGGAAACTACAGAGACACTCAACTTGGGTGTGATACATATGCCTGTCTATACCATCTATTCTTTCTTGTTGATATATCAATGAATGAATTATAACAAACTACAACAATAGATTTTAAAAAATTCATGCACAATCAAATTTTTAAAATTTTACTGTTCTCTGCACAAGAAATCGGCAATGTGAACAAATTGGCACTCTATTATCCCTACCTTTAATTGTACAGAATATGTATCCTTCTATATTGAAAACAATGCCAAAAGTAAGACTCATAAGAAGTTGTTTACTCAAGAAAAGGGGAAAAAATTGTATATATTAATAATTCCGTATGATGTGATAATATTTCAATGATTAGTTTATAATCATAGTACTAGTGTATGCCTGTATACATAAAAAACGAAAAGTAATGCTTATATTTATTGGTGAAACCTGGACTGATTATTTATATTTAGATTAAAACGTATTTTAGATACTAATCTTCATGCGCGGAGGAGGTCTATAACGAAGGGGGTCAGGGAGTCTGGACTTTCCTCGGGAAAATTGAAGCTTAATATACATAGTAAAATTATTGAAAATTGGCCTAGGACCCCCCTACCGAAAAAAAACTGGCTCCGCTTATGAAGCTCTCTACCATAACCGCATTTGTACACAAAAAAGGGTGAATAAAGCCGGGGTTTAAACTATTGGTGGTGAAATACCCCAGGGTTCAAACGCATCAGGTGGAAATGCACAAGGGCAAACAAAATCACATAGATCTGCGAAACACACTGCATTATTACTATTCTACTTGAATATTCTGTGTAAAAATAAATACAAACAATTATTTAGTAAGCTAGGGAGAAGTGAACATAGCATTTATTTGTATATAAGAGCATGTACTAATAATCTTTATTTAGAACAGTTTGATGTCGCTAGGATACGTGTTTTCAGATCCTTGATTTGATTGGTTAATTAGATATTGAATCTCGAATTTCGAATCTCGAATCTCGTATTTCGAATCTCGTATTTCGAATCTCGTATCTCGAATGATCCTTCTCGGCTTTCGTAGTAATGCGTGTACTAGCAATTTAAGTATAGGCTGCAATGCCTGCCTCAGATGATGTTTTTAAATTATTTTTTTTGGGGGGGGGGGGAGTTATAGAGAGATTAGATATATATTGGCAGGAGACATACTTAACTGTCATATCGATCCAATTTTAAGCTAATTTTGCATACATGTACAGTAAGTATACGTAGGAAATATATATATAAAAAAGGTCATTTTGAAAAAAAGGTCATGTAGCACCATATATATATATATATATATATATATATATATATATATATATATATATATATATATATATATATCACAAATGGAGAGAAAAGAAATTGGGATTCATTAATTATAATATCAAATATTAATCATTTGCATACATTCTACCATTAGTAATGATTAAGAAGCATAATTATTCATTGAGTTCATTGTCCAGCAAGCTTTTATAAAACAAGGTATACTTTTGCAAAACATGATGAAGATTATGATCTTTTAGCAAGAAAACAAATACTTTGTTGCCTTCAATATGTTGTGGCAACAGCGAATCTTAATTATATACAGCTGTAGCTTTACAAAACATCTTTTATTAAGAGGGAGGGGAGGAATTAATGTGTAAATGTAGATATCAACATAAGTGGGTAAAATTTGAAAAGTTGAAAGTGAACGTTTGTAATATAGAATCTTTTTTGTATTGCATTAATCTGTATTGTAAGTTCATGGTATTGGTTGATTTTCAATGTCTTATTTTATATATTCAGTGCATTCAAACTGGTCACAACTGATCGAAGAACAACATCCTTCTTTATCTTTGATTAGAAATTAGTATTTTGACCAAGCACTTGTGTAGAAAATTAATGCATCATTTTTTAAAACTTGATCACTGTTTGAGTAAAGATAAATAGAAATGTTCATATTGATCAAGCGTATCATCTTAGGTCAATTTTGACATTGGAAGTATGAAATAAGAATTTAAAAATTGGAAACCGGTTCTTGTGTATAAAATGCCAAAGCGTTCCTTTACAATCTCAGTTGCAGTTTCTTCTCATTAAAATTGTTAAATCATATAACTTGTTTCCTTTTAAAGTACGTATGTTTTAAAATTCTAATCATCATAGCTTTAATAAAATTACTTGTTAGTTAACACAACTGAACTGCAATATTTTGTACTTTGAAATGTTATTAATCATCACACAGAGAGAGAGTTGTGTCTGAGGTCGATTTCATATGACATGGGTCCATATAACCACGTATTGACCATACAATGAAGTCCATGATAGTTATATTATGCATGTATGTTTTAGAAATCCTACAAAATGAATAAGAGAGATAGAGAGAGAGAGAGAGAGACCGATCTCGCTGCACAGCTGATTATTTTATTTATTTTGCAGGATTTATGAAACTGAATAAATAAAAATTAATGTCATTTGTTGGTTGTGATTTCACTTGATCCTACCTCTAATTCCTAGAGGTCCGTGTTTGCTCTACTCCTAATTTGTATTTTTCCTTTGGCCTTTTGATTCTGGGCAATGTTCGTTATCAACAGATGATTATCAATTGCGCACGATGTCAGAAAAGGACATATGTCCCGTAATGTACTTTAATCAAATGAAAATGACTTAGATTAGATTATTGACTTATATAATATTAACAATTGTCACTAATTACAAATTATTGTGGTAGACATTTTCTATTTCATATGTAATGAAGAAGATATGATCTTGTTATGGTCATGTTAAAAATAAGTAAACATTTGGGGGTAGAAATTTGCCATTACCCAATATAGTTTTATTTGTGTCCAAATATACACAGAAGGTTGCAACTATATATGCATAAACGATAAAATATTTTCTTAAATACATTATAAGTATAAACAGGGTGTCCATATTCATCAATTATTGCCCATCAAATTTTCAACTGCCTGCTATTTTATCTTTTAAATATCAGTGCATCAGAACAACTCAACGAATGAAAATGAAAACCACACAGCCAAAAGCTATGATATATTTTAAAAAGAAGCAATTCCATACAATCCATACAGTAAAATTCGTCTTTTGTGCACATATATGATGCTTTGAGCTGCTTTGATAATTATACACTGACAGTTTTAATTACCTTCAATACTATCCTAATAAAAGTCATATATTTTAGCTTTAACCTTTCTATATTTTTCTTTATCTTTATTCAGAATTCTTCTCTTAAAGAGGTCGACACACACTAAAATGATTACAATCATCCAGCCCTTTTAAATTACACACAAATGTTTTTGAACTGTTTTTAAAGCAGCCACTTTAGACTGGACTGGATTTTATGTTAATTTGTTTTTTGTTTATTTGTGTTATTTCTTTACATGCTATAGTCATTTCTTTAAAAGTCTATATATATACTCTGCCTATACATAGTTGAAATTTGTGTATACAAAGGTTAACACCAATTATATATTTCGATATTTTGATTTTTTCAACATACATCGAGCTCAAAAGAAAGTGTACTTCAATTTCAGCATTACTTGTGTTTAAACTAGAGCCCTTTTGTATTTTCCCTCATAGAACAGAACCATATTATTTGACGACATTCTTATTCCATATAACTTCAATGTCGAGAAATGGGGAAAAATTGAGTCTGATCCGGACAAGGCAGGCGTGTTATCATGAAGTAGTACACATCGGGTTGTTTCATTTATCTTTCTTTGAAGTCTTTAATTGCATTAAATAAATGTTAAGCAAGACTTGTTGCAGCCATTTGGGAAGAAACCTCTTTTTATAAATGTCAAAGAATACATAAACATGGAACATTCTTTATGGTATGATGAAAATAGCCCTATTTTTTCACGACCTATTAGCAATCAGCCAAAAATGCATATTTCTGACTTCTGTAACCGGGTTCCGTTGATCATGAGATACAAATCACAAATATACTTTGCATTTCTTTGTTTATGTGCAGTGATAAATTCATATAAAACCTTATTTACATGTTCAGCACCAAGGAGCAGCATTTTTTGTGCACAAACCTTTAGATTAAAGCCCATAATATTGACCAATGTTTCATGTTGACACACTTTTAGATTCTGTTTTGAACAATTTTACTATTCACTTTCAAAGTTTAATTTCTTTAATTTACGATGAAAATTTTAAAAAAATTGATAATTAAATTAACAAATAAGATATAATAAAATAATGATTGTTTAAAAGTGCATGTCTCGCGTGTATATTTATATAAAAACAAACAAATATTTTACACTGTAAATCATTTCAAAGGAAGTCATGGATCATTGTGTATAAAATTTCTAAAAGCATATTCAAAGTTTTTGAATGACATTTTTGCATGCTTGAATCGCGATTGATCCTAATTAACTGACTTCACATGACAGGTGTTGATAACTCCATTGTATCACGGTAAGAATTTAAGTTTTAAAGTAATTATCATATATCATATCTAGAAATATTGCGATTATATTTTGAATAAACATGTACTTCAATTAAAAAGATTTTCTGTTATTAGTATCCATCGCTTTGTTTTCAGGAAACCTATCATTCACTGTTATATATTTGAATAAATGAAAACGACGCCATTTTAAATCAATACTTTTGCATTATTTTGCATGTTAATAATAATGTTATGTCTTAAGTTTGTCCGACTAACGCATTTCAATTCCATCTCTCATACTTTAAAAAAATTAAACTACAAATTATCATATATTATTAAATATTTCCAGTACCATTACATCAAATATTTCCCTTGGCGTAAGAATAAGTCTAAATGGTGGCCATTAACATAAATTACCTTGAGTAATGATAGGATATCCGTGATCAATAACACACACCCTTCAATCTGCAGAACACAGCAGTGTACCATTAATATTAAAAAAACCAAAGAAAGTAGCCTGCGACGGAACAACTGAATCAGAGAAAGGCTTTTTCACGATCGTGTTTCTGTGGTCCGATGTGTTCCGAAAACTACAGGAGTCGATATGTCGGTATGTGTGTTGATATTATACACTACAGTAGTATTCACAGTAAGTTCTTCAACCCTTTTAACCTGCCGCAGAAACAAATTGCATCGTCATATAACAAAACAAAACAAAAACCTGCTTGTATGGAGGACAGTTGGTATCACTAGATTTTTTCCGCTATTGATTTTATATTTAGAGAGATCTGTGCTTGAGGAGATTTTGAACACAACAATGATTTCCACGACAGGGTAATGAGTAATGATTGAAGACTGTGCATCAATTATATGAAACAAAAAATTATGGAAATGAAAGGATAGCTCAATTTAAAATCTTCAAAATACAAAAAAAAATGCGGTTTATTAATTATTATGTCAAGTCTTTAATGTGATGCATTAATTTACCCTCGGTGCTGATAAACAAGCATTATTCTCGAGTTCATTGACCCCCCCCCCCTTTCCCCGCATGCTTTTATAAAACTAGGCATAATTTAGCACAAATCATTATAAAGATAGTGATCTTTTTAGCAAGGAAACAAATATTTTGGGAACTTGAAAGGGTGCTGGTAACATTAAACCTAAATAATACAGCTGTGGCTGTAATAACACAAAATTTCGTTATAAGAAAGGAGCAAATAACTAGCAGATGTAAATATTGATTAACGTGTTTGTAATTTGAAAAGTTGAAAGTGAATGAATGTATGTATGTATGTATGTGTGTGTGTGTGTGTGTGTGTGTGTGTGTGTGTGTGTGTGTGTGTGTGTGTGTGTGTGAGAGAGAGAGAGAGAGAGAGAGAGAGAGAGAGAGAGAGAGATTCCCTCCCTGAGCACCTGACCTAACACATGCGCTCCCAACATAATACATCAACAACATACAGAATTAAACAGGGAAAAAATGAGTCACTCTACTCTTACCCAATCAATGATCGACTTGAAAAAATTACACTGTTATCTGACATTGTCAAACCCAATCCTCCACCCCTTTAAACGAAAAAAAGTACATTCTTTTAACTATTCTTCTTAAAAAACACTTTCTAAACTAAATGCATTTTATTCTATAATACCTAATTTTCTAACGGGCGATACAAAAAAAAAAAACCCAACATTTTCCTCTCATTTAAAAATATATGAAACGTGTCCTTTAATTAAATCAAATGCACAAAGCTATCAAATTTTAGATGATATTATCTTAAGCAAGCTCATGTTTGTAATACACAATAATAATGATATCGCAAAACACATAAAGTGTATGCCGATTGAGGACGGTACATAGTTATAATTATATGTTATCAGGGTCCCGCTCTGCGGGCGCCCTATAGTGACCAGTCTTTCCGTCCTTCCAATCTGGTTCAAACTTTACTCACAGAGTGCCTATATTCAAAGAATGAGCAGTGATTTCGAATGAAGTTTGTAGGTCAAGGGTCAAGGTTATATTAGATCACGAAAAAATTATTTTTTTCAGAGTATATACATGTATACATGTATACCCTCAACATAACCCTTTTTGGCTCATACTTCATATAAACAGAGATTTTGAGATTCAAAGTCAAAGCTGAAGGTCATTGCAGAATTATTTGAAAAATTCTTCTCCGGAGCATATATTTTCTCCCTTTGGTCAAATCTGGCTTATACTTCACTCACAGAGTGCCTACGATCAAAGAATGTGCAGTGACCCTGAATGATGTTTGTAAGTAAAGTGTCGAGGTCGTATTGGATCATGCAAAATGCTTTGTAGAACATAATTATATATATATATATATACTCTCCACTTGGCCCTATTTGGCTCTTACTTCACATTAACCGAGCTTTTGGGTTAATGATATGCAGTGACTATATAACTTGAACCAAGGCAATGTGAAGGTCAAAACGGATCTTTTTATAAACATTTTTAGACCGTAGATTATTTCCCATTTGCATATAATGTTGCTAAGGTTGAATAAAAATGTCTGTATGAAAGGGTTAATGAGATTGAGTTAAAAGTTTTATGCCAGCTGGAATTTTTCTAAGTAAGAGGTCAAGGTGAAAAAGAAAAATTCCCTTAAATGCTTTTTATCCTTTTGTCCATTATTTAAGCGGGGCCCTTTGAGATTGTCAATATCTCAATGTTGTCTAGATTCCTTTGTGTTCTCATAGATAACTTGAGTTCTGGCACTGTACTGTGTACGTTTATCAGGATCAACGAATAAATTCGTCATCGTAGTAAGATAATGAAGGTCCCGTCCCATCATGACAGAAAGTTGTAAATATCATATATTTCATATATGATCTCGTGTCTTCGTAAAACTTAAAGGTATTATGCCGCGCCGTTACTCATACAAAATGACTTGAGCAGTATTACATAATGTGAATATAAACTACATTCCTGGTTATAATAGTTACACTCAAAACCAGTCGAGAAATCCTTTACATTACCGTATGCTTTCGTTGACTACTTCAATTGGCTCCCGCACACTTTTGTGAAAGAAAATCAAAAACTCGAGCTTCTTGTGAGTAACTGTTATGCCGGGTTTTTTTTTATATCTTTGCGGCTTTTAATCCTGATCTTCGTTATCATTTATCCAAAAGTTTCTTACTGATGGATTGGTACATCCTTATGAAAGCAAAAACAGTTTCTTAAGCTGGCGCATAATACAGTGTAAGAAAGCATGTGAGAGACTAGTCTTGGATTCCATCAAATCGTCAATCAAATTGTACAATTGGGGGAAAAAAATTTAAAAACTTTTTTTTCTAACTCAAATTAATTCTAAAATTGGTATTTTTTTTTTTTTAAAGAGAAGAGTGCATAACTGTGCATATTTGTGGTTGCAGTTTTTTTTCCTTTGTTAAGGGGAAATGCCCCTCTTGTTAAAAATCTGTTTCCGGACTGGTACATTTTCCCTGTTTTGTGTGTCTGTGTAGCGTTAATGCATTGATTGTGCGGTGCACAGTTGCAGAGGTATTTGATGTGATCCTTCACTCTCTCTCTCTCTCTCGGTTAAAATGACAGGTAAAATTGCTGACATCTCGCCAAATGTTAATACACAGACAATCAACTCTACCTTCATGTTTACACAGCATATCAAACGTCTGATTCAAATGGCAATGTCTGACTGTTACATATAATTCTTCTTAAACAAGCATTAGCAATGCATAGAAAATTACCTGTTTTGTGTGCATGTATGTGCTGGTTGCATAAACTAAACTGCAAGTTAAAAAAGTGCTTGATATGTCATCATTTCGAGAAGATTTAAGTATGTGGAAGAATGCTTTAGTAATCAAAAGCAAAAAAAAAAACAACATTATAATATAAATTATTGATGCGTGCCAACGGAGAATGATAGTGGTGGGTTACAAAAAGTTTAGTTTATATCCACTCAATCATTCCATGGCTAATCGATATTTAAAAATTTAAAAATTGTAGTCACATAACACTATAAGTACACACATTATTGTTATTTGTCGTTTTCTCAAATCCATAAGCAACACTTTAAAAGGTAAATTTAAAAACATAAAATTTTTCTAATCCATTTATTAGCCCTTATGATATAGGAAAATATTACTTTAAAGTGATAATTACATATATAAGCCCTCAAACAGTTATTAGCAAAATAAGATTTACCACTGCTTAAAACTTATATGCGCTTTAGGTTTAATGAAACCTGCATGAAATATAAAAAAAATATCATGACGTTTTGCTCTAATTTAGGTATTTTTTCTTTATTTTAACACCCAAAAACATTGAAGTTAATACAGAAATTACATTGAAATGAATTTGTCTCCAGGTGTGAATAATGTATGTAACCTTGAATATCAGTATTTTGTTGTTTACAATTTTTTTTATGGATAGCTAAAACCATTTAGAAAATAAGTATGTTGTAACAAATTGTCCAAAACACGACCTAATGTAAATATGACGTCACAAAGATCATCTTACATCTACACTTAAAAAAATTGTAAGTGTTCACCTAGTAATGTTTTTTTCTTTAAATCCTACAAAAAAATTCGACCTCCTTGTGCCATTGCCACCCCCACCCTTTCTCTGGGATTATAATTTGAACAAATATACACTCAATGAGAATGTCTCCATTTCTGGCCAAATGTTGTAGAGAAGAACATTTTTAAAGCCTTTTTTCGGTTGATTCCATGCTATGCATACGGTAAAGTTCACCTTTTGTGCACACATGACAATTTGCACTACGTTGATTACTATACAGTACCAGCTTCAAATTAATTCAACACTATTTTGTAAAGCAGCAAATTATTGCCGAGACCGGCTTATACTATTTATAGCATAATGAACTTATAAATTTATATATAGACATTTCTTGATGCTGACCGATGATATAATGCCGGTCATTCCTTTAAAAGGAATACTTGTTTTCACTTTTAAAAACAAAGAGTCTTTAATATGGTCTGCAACATGTTAATTATTTTTTTTCCAAAGATTTTTAGGTTTAAAATGTAAAAACAAAAAAAAAATAGATTTTTCAAAAACGTGTACCACGTGTAAAGACACATACACACAAGGAAAAAATTACATTTTTTAAATGCTTTAACCACCTGTGACTCGTTTCAACTGACTTCACATTGCGGCTTATATTATGTCATCGTATGTGAATATCGTTATGTTATTGTCATTCAAATTTTAGACCACGTGGTTTTATTTGACCCTTTCAGTTTCGCAGTAAAAATCGTGCCTCGTGTTTATAGTCTATTTCACAGAATCTAGGTTCTTGTAGTCAATTATAAAATCTAGAGGTTTATTGATTTTAAACTTTATCTTCATTAATTTGAACCAAAAGAACCAAACAAGCAAGCGACCACAACAGTTGAATCCCAATGAGGTTTTCTCCTGACTTTGAAACGCTCGGTTTATATCATAAAACGTCAATCTTTTAATGGTCCGACGAATTCACAAAACGACAGAGCTCAATATCCCGGAATGTGTGTAAATGATTAAAACAAGTGTTCATGCATGTTTGAAAGTTATTTAACACACATACTTTTCAACATGGTGCAGAATCGGAACAAAAACATCCGTGTATGGAAGCCAGTTTGTATCAATATCTCAGCTATTAATTGTGTCAACAAAGATTTGGGCTTGACACAGGAACTGGAAGTTATTGTTAATATATTGTATGTACATGTATAAAACAAAAGAAGGGTATAAGACTCTCTTTTTGAGGCAAAATCGGGTTTGACGAGTTATGGGCGTTCCTCAAACAAAATGCCTCGATGAATTGCTCAGAGATACTTTACTTCAAATATATCGAGATGGCTCACAACTTGATTGGGAGCATTGTTAAAAATTGAAATAAATCAGGGAAATCAATAGTGAAAATGGAATTATAGTGTAACGTTAACAGGTTTAGGATTTTCATGATATGCAGAAATTCCTTTTATTTATTTATTTTAAGCTTGTCAAGTTTTTTTTTTTTTTGGATAAGACATCGAGACCCCCCTTCCACACATCTTTCTTACAAAAATAGCTTGTAATTCATAGCTTTACAGAATCTGACAGGACTCAAACCTGCATAAACGGATTGCACGAAATAACCATGGTGATGTCGGATATAAGATGACATTACTATAATTTCTTTTATCTTACGTACTGACGAACATTCACAATAAATTAGTTACTTTTACTTACTGTTCAGTCATCAATTTGTTCAAATAAAAATGTAAAGATAAACAATTAAATGCTTTCTTTAATAAGCCATGCGGGTTATGAAAGTAGAGACCATGACAGAAAAATTTTAAATAACCCGCAAACGCAGGTTATGTATCATTGTTTTTGCAATGTCGCTACCTGTATACCCCGCATGAATCACCAAAGTTCATTTAGAGGTTTTTAAATATAAATACTGAAGTTTAAAAAATTATTGATTTCTATTTGGTTGAGCCTATTATATTATTATAAATGATAAACAAGAAAAACAATTGAGATCTTAACCTCCTAGCTTTTATGAAACTAATTCAGGATACGTTAAGGGTTAAAGGACATTTGACCAAGATTACAAATATTATTGGTGGTTGAAACGGCAAGTATAAAATATACAAGTATTGTTTGAATAAATAGGAAACATTTCAACACGCTTGCATCAGCTTAGATTTTCTTTGAGTTTATTACCTGATATACCCATATAAAGTTCTACCTTTTGCACATGCATAAGGAGATGCCAACATGTAACCAAACCTGTTTAACGTTTTAAAATGACACTGTAGTAGTTGGATACATTCTTTTTAAATCTTTAGGAAACAATATTTAACAGCTAGCCCCTTTCATTAAAATCTTTGCTTTCCAGACCTGCAGTCCGTTTTTTCAGTCAGTGTTTTGATTGTGTGGTGCATGGTTGCAAAGGTATTTGAAACGATCACACACTCTTCTCTAGAAAAATATGGCAGTTTAAATTGCTGACGTTCTTCAAATAGAACCAATCAATTTAAGGTATATGTTTACTCAACATTTCAAACGTCTGATTTAATAAGGAAGGTATGATTAAGGTTACGTAACATTTTGTCTAAATCATACATTCGTAATGCTGACATATAGAGAGAAACGATTCTGGCAATCCATTTGTTGAAACATATCTTATCATCAAGTCATTTTGGTTAAATAGAACATGTTTCTGCACGTTTTTATTGTAATGGTTAAATAAATTGAAATGAGATTTTAAAAAGTGGTCATTTTTTTGGAGAACATATATGGCTAAAATATTTTTAATGCGATAACAATAGAAAATGCAATGGAATTCAGTACTGGAAATATTGATAAACTTAATAAAAATCTAAACAATATTCTAAAAACCATTAGTGCATGTTGCAGAAGATTCATATGATTGGACCGAAAAAGCTTTATCGTTTGTTTTTTTACCCCAATGCAAGCTTTATTTTAAAATTCCTTTAACCAGTCATTAAACATAACATCGTTATCTTTGACAGTACAATGTATTAAAGTAGGGTTTTTTTAATATATGAAGGAAAAATCTTACAATGTCTCTAAATTTTCTACAACTTCCATTCATTGGACTTAATGACATAGAAATAACTCACATCCGAAACTGGATAGACGGAATTGGGCCAAACAAATAGGATCTTGGTAGCATTATACCCGGAAACAATTCTGGTAAGAAAATTCAGGCTTCTGTGTAAATTCAATGTGTGCTCATGTGAACAAATACTTGAAGAAATATGAAAGCATACTGACGACAGTAATGGGCAAAACATTCTTAATTTCACTTTGGTATAAAAATAGTTAAGTTTTAACACATATACGATATCAACCCACGCCTCGGCCAAACGGAGCTTTTGTTGATGATTCATGTTTGCTAATTTCGCATATAAAGTTTCGATTTTGCATACAGTTGTCAGCGGCCCACTTGAAATCATTCTGAAATGACATCTGCATACAGTGTCGGGATTGTGAACGTTTTTGGGATTCTTCTAGATTGGGAAGCCAATTCGTAAATCCCACAAAATCCTCTTCAGGCAACCACTCCCATTGTGCATGGTGTCTTAGATCCGAACCAGCTAGCCAGAACGTGCTGTTATATGGGTCTACAGTTTCAAATGAAAGAATATGAAATTAAAAGAAAAATAAATGAACACATTTATATATATAAAAAAAACAAATATAGTAATGATGTAATAAACTGTAATGAAAGTGTGAGAGTGTGTAGATTTTTGTTGTTAATATATTATTTGAATGACAAACCGTTTTAAACCAAAATTATTGTTTAAATTTTCAATATTTATCTCAATTGGTCTTTATAGCAAATACCTTTTAAAAACCTCCAAGATGTCTGAGCGGTTCTCCAAGATGAAATGCCAAAAAAGTTGACCGGATGTGACATTGAATCAGACCACTCCATGAATGTATTTACGCCCACTTCACGTCCCTCACCCGCCCGTATTGTGCCGTTTTCCCAGCTAATCCAAAAACGTTTAAACTCTGTGCAAGACACCGGACTGTGGGATGTAGTAGTCATTGGAGCACATTGTCTACATTTTCGTATTACAGACAATGTATTTTTCCAACCCCCAAAGAGAACCTCGTATGACCGGACTGAATTGTTCCGGTGCTCAGAGAGGATAACGTATGCATCATTGCAGCCTTTAAAATCAAACTGAATGTATTTCTCATTCCTGATAAAGTTATCTAGCCCATCCATGAAATGGTATTCGTAAACTGGTGGAAGATCCATATCAATTCTGGAAACTGTTTCAGAAAAGAACATACTATTTGTACAGTACATACATGGTAGTACTTATTTAAGATTATAAAGTTGGTACAATTTTTTAAATATAAAGATAAAAAAGTTACTTACCATTGTAATGATCAGCAATGAATTCCTCTATATTCTTTTGTTTCTGAGCATTGTCAATGGTAAGAAGAGTTCCACCTAAGTCTTGACAAGTTCCCTATAAGGTTTTTGAAAGAACAGGAAAATTATATTTTAAATAAATTATATTATGAAGTCAAATATTCTTTTATTTACGAAACTTTCTTGTTAACGTCATTTGAAGATATATTTTTGAAAAGTTTTGCATCTTTGGACCACTAGAACTAAAGGGGTCGTAAACAGTACTGAGTTGCGATTAATCACTTGCCATTGCGTTTGGCCAGCTCATCAGCATCGTCTGATTTGGCAAGGTCAAACACAGGCCATGGTACAGTGTTAATCCTCCAGGACAGGTAGCAACAACTGTAAATATTGAATGTTCATGGTTTTATCACCCAGTGACTTTCATTTTCTTTATTTTTATTACAAAAGGACAGAATACATATTAATTACATTCTTATATGAATAAATATTTTTAATTGGTTATTATTAACAAAATTTTACTCAACGTATTTCCCATTCCTGTTATCATGATTCTTGAAATGATCTCTTTGTACTAAAAATAACATAATTATACTCACCATATAGGCCCAAAAGGTTAATCGGAGAAAATATCACAAATATGAATGTTTTATAAACGCCGTTCATGTCAATAAAATGTTTCTTTTTTTATATATAAAACTATAACATAATAATAACTTATCCTCTACTGTCAGTAATAAGATCTGTACAGTATGGTTTACGTATATACACTGTATAAGAAAGATTCTTATCGCTTCACTTATCAGAGTGCTGTGTTCTGCAAGATAGTAAATACTTCTTGAAAATACATGAAATCGGTTCCATATATGCATGATTTCCTTATTGTCTTATACAATCTTCCATCAATATTTTTAGCATTTGCTGAAGTTGGGAAACTTCTGCATGTATGCATATGTATTTCAAGTATGCTCATCGTGAAACAAACTCTAATTTGTTCCACAAAATGGTATGCTGGTATGCGTATACAAAGCACCATTGCGGTTTTCTTTTCGCTTGATGAAACTGGTAAAAGGTAGATGTAAAACGAAACACAGCAACATAAAATGGAAGAAATGGTTTAAAACGTCTCAACTAAACTTGACTAGGCTACAATAGAATTTTCTTCCAAATACAAAGTCAAGTAGTAAAATTTGTATATAAGATATCTCTACATAATGATTTATTTGAATTAATATTTCATTTGGAATTTTGTCCACAAAAGAAAGGTAGAGTTAACGTTACTAAAGTTAAAAGAAAAGTTAATTTGTTTTCACCGTACGATAGGTTTTTTTTTTTGGCAAGTTGTTTAAACATATGCATACACACTTACAACTTGCAACTGCAATACCAGAAACTATATTTACACTCAAACTAAGAAGGAATAAAAAGGAAGTTTGGTCAATCAGCCATTTAATAACAAAAAAGATTTAATATCAATCAATAAAAAAATAACATTATAAATGGTTATATTTTAACACATACTCGTATATGTTTATCAAAACAGTTTACAAAGGTGGTTATATACTCTTAAGGCAATGGTCTATCATATGGCATATTTGAATTTTTCGATACATGCAGCTTAGACGAGTGCAAAAATGCCACTTTGGCATGGAATTACTATTCGGCATAGTGCTAATTTCAATAATATCGTGTATGTACAGAAAAATTATTTATGGACTAATAAATTTGTAAAAGTTTTAATTGATTTATTTGCAAATGTATATCACAAGATTACCGATTTGGAAATGCGAAATTTTTAACCTATAAAATATCACAGTATAGTGTGGTCATTATTATTTTATAAATATATCGTAAAATAACGAATTTCAGAAATGAACTTCAGACATTATTTCTGATAATGTTTAGTGTCCATATCAACATCACATTCCTCAACCAAACGGAGACTTTGAGGTTGATAAATGTTCGCAAATAAACTTTCGATTTTGCATGCAGTTGTCGGCGACCCACTTGAAGTTATTATAAAGCGACATCTGCATACAGTGCCGCGTTGGTGAATGTTGTTGGGATTCTTCTTGATCTGGTAACCAATTCTCAAAGACCACAAAATCCTCCTCTGGGAACCACTCCCACTGTCCATGGTGTCTTAGATCTGAACCAGCGAGCCAGAAATTGCTGTTATACGGGTCTGGAGGTGTGAAAAAAATATCTTTAGACAATTTACACGAAATTCTGCTGAGCAAAATTGAGAGATACTTCAAATTTATTTGAATGCAACAACCCATATTGAAATTTTTTTCTGCAATCAAGAACTATTCTGGAAGAATATAAGATAGGTGCCCACTGTCTAAATGAAAAATACTTCCATCTCTCTGACTATTATACTAAAATACCAACATGTGCAAAATTGATTGTAAAGTATAAGGATGAATATTTCATTTTGTTTTCAATTTTTCAATTTCCTACACAAAATTCATGTACCTTTGAAATATCGCCAATACGTCATAGTATTCCAGGATGAAATTCCTAAAAAGTTGACCGGATGTGACGTTGGATCAGACCATTCCATGAATGTACCTGTGCCCACCTCCCAGCCTTCTCCCACCCTTATGGTGCCGCCACCCCAGCTGACCCAAAACGGTCTGAACTCTGTGCAAGACAATGGACTGTGGAACGCGGTCGCCATGGAAATACACTGTTTACAATCCCTTATTACAGATTGCGTGTTGCCCCAACCCCCGATGACAATCTCGTATGAGGAAAATGAATCATTTCGGTGCTCTGAGAGAATAAGATGAGCGTCGTTACAGCCTTTGATATCAAACTGAATGTATTTTTCTTGTCTGATGTAGGTGCTTAGCTCATCTATGTAATGGTATTGGTAAACTGGTGGAAGATCCAAAACTCTTTTAGAAGCTGTTTAAAAAAAAAAAACAGATGATGAAATGAACATGCATTGTATTGTTACAGATTGAAAATAATGAAATTCAAAACAAAAACGAAAATCACAGAAATAGTGATCATTTACCATTGTAGTGATCAGTAATGAAATCCTCTACATTCTTTTGTTTCTGGGCATTGTCAATGGTAAGAAGAGTTCCACTTAAGTCTTGACAAGTTCCCTAGAAGGTTGTTGTATTTGTCTCAATTTGAATCATTTTATTAATTAATCTAAAGTTGCACTAGAACTAATGTGCCGTACATCGTAACCTTTACACGTGCACGCAGTAAAACAAACGTACCGAGTGTTATAAAATAAACACGTACCAATGCATTGGGCCAGCTTAGCATTGTCTGATTGGATAGGGCCAGACATAGTCCACGATACAGTGTAAATCCTCCAGGACATGTAGCGTCAACTATAATTTTTAAAAAAAATTTGCCTTACCATCTTTTCATCTCCCAGTGATTTTCATGTTTAATTGAAGAAGAATGAAATTAAAACATTGTTTTTATTGATTTTTAAATAAAGGTCTCATCGAGATCCAAATTACCTTGGCGTAAGCCTTTTTTATATGGTAACAACATTACTGGTACAACTCACTTCTTGACCAGATGCACGTGCCGTTGCATTGGTTTTTTTAAAAACAAGTAACTTTTTGGTGTGGTGGAAAAGCATTTACATTGAACCAATTTTTTGATTTACCATGGCTTGTAAAATTTATAGTTTATTTTTTTTTATCATTGAAAATTCATTAGAGACATTCAGATTAATAAAAAGAAAAAAAATATCATCAGGGATTTATCATGAAGCACAGGTTTCTTTTCATCACTTCGGTTATTTGTAACGGCTATGTGGATTTGGTTTGTACATAGAGAATTTATGATAGAACGACATGTACTCACCACAATGGCTCAACAAGTCGTCGATCGAAAAATACAACACAGATACAAAAATGATATTAACCCCTCTCATGGTGTCTGTACGTTTTTAACTTTATATACCAGTATAAAGGTATTGAGTGATAAAAAGAGTCGTTCTTATTTATACTGGTGCACATGTATCACCTTTGAACTTGCTGTGGCGTAGAGAAGGAACTACCTTATCTCCAGACATACCAAGAAGGACGTTCTGTATATTCGCACTTACATAATTTTAAAATAGAATCACCATAAACCTGTTGTCAACATTGGTTTCTGGTTAAATGCTGATAAAAGTATCTTTAATTCAATTAAACGTTTTTGCACATTGTGATTGTCTTAAATGATTATTCAAACTGATGGTTGGTAAAAACAATACACAAGTCAGCAAAGAGTTAGTTATACAGTATAAAATCCTTATATTCTCCAGACGTAAACGTGCAATTTATTTGAACGTCAGCTCTCTCTGGCGTTAAAACAGACAGTGGATTTACTAAAGGAATAGGGAATCATTATTTGAGTAATATGAGATGATCAAATACGGCTGGGTGTGATCAAATCCAGTAAAGCCCAAATGGCTTTTTGATAGATTTGATCAATCCCGAAAGTTTTTGATCGCCTCATAATATTCAAAGAATGTATTTTACTTATATTTATATAATTTTCAACAATTGTACGTCCACGTTAAATATTGAAATAGTCACTGGTGTAATGCATTGGAATATACATATATCGATATTATTTCCAATTTGTACGCTTTAAACAAAGTTTTAAAAACACTTTTTTCATAAAGCACATTCAATGTATTGCTACGCAGCGAAGCCAATAATGCTTTTCTTTTACCGTGCACGCCCATTTTGTGTTGTTCATCTTTTATAAAATCATTGGGCTATAGGGGTTTTAATTGATTCGTAATGTTATCACACACAAAGACAGTTGAAAAGGTAAATATTATATTTTAAAGAATTCATGTATACGGTGACTCTTAGTGCACCGATTTCCGGGGAGATTTTACTATCATATAATTTCAGAATTGAAACGAAAAACTTTGCAATTTCATCCCTCAAATGGCAATAAAATTCGTTTGCAGGTCATAGTTTAAAATATAAACTATAAACAGAACAAGCAACGTGGATCTCGTTTCTCCCCGCGGTAAGTTACTCCTTTCCGCGTTACACCATTGTGATTAATTAATCGTGGTTCTCACTGCATGCCAAACAGTTCATATTATTATATCACAAAATTCGGTCTTGCATTTTGTGTATTTCAGATCTCCTAAATCCTACATTAAACTATACAACATTTTATGAATTATATCCACTTCACAGACCTTAAGTTTATTCATTCATGTGCACGCAACTGAAAAATGTATATTGGAAAGTTTGGAAAGTTACCGGGACAAACATGTTTAGCAAATTGTCAGCTAAATTATAGTTCTTCAGAAGAATTTGGACAAAATTGACACTATTTTATATATCAGTATGCATTCACATAAAATATATCATACATTCTTAAGTTGTAGTTCCTAGAATATTTTTGATAATTTTTCCATATATATATATACATGTACTTATGTTTCACTCATTACCGGGGACCATCATTGGTTCGTGTTTGTACAGAAATGAATTTCTTAATTTGTACTGTAGAAAAATAAATGTTGTCCCTGATTTTAACTTTTTACTTTTTTTATAAACAACACAATATCCTGTTTATTTCATTTCCTAAAACTTGAACTTTATTGAACAATTTAATGCTTTGTGTAAAGTTTAGTTGAATTTGGTCAAGTTAAAAGGACACAAATAACGTCGACTACGGTAAACAAGGCTCGCATGACCCTTTAGCTCAGGTGAGCTAAAAATCCAAAAAAGGAAAGACGAGAAAATACGTGTAAACATATCGTAATAAATGAACGCCTCAATAAAATTATGTGAATTCATTCGCTATTTCTTTCGATTTGACAGATAAAGTTCCGGCTTTCCTCGCAGTCCTCATCGGTCCACTGATAGGAGCGGGAACTGTCCATCAGGGCGCAGTGTTGTCTGTTGTATAGGTTGTCCGGCTCCCCCAGTGCCCAGTTTGTGTAGTCAAACATGGTCTGATCTGGTAGCCACATCCACTGCTGTTCTAGGGCTAGGTCTGAACCCCCAAGCCAAAATTGACCAGGCATGTAGCTACCTTAAAAAGAATATACTAGTAATCTGCGATAGCTTTCAAGTTCGACTTGGATTTTGTGCTGTTTATTTTAACAAGAAATACAATTGAAATATTTGACTTAAAAATTTATCTAAAGATTTTCTCACTTCTTTCAAATTTCCATTTCCCTGTAGCACCAAAGCCGGTCGCCACAGCAACATAGTTGACGTCATGAGGGGAAGTATCATTCCAAATCAGAAATCTATTTTTACCCACATCATGCCCTTTGCCTACTTTGATAATGTTATTTGTCCAACTGACCCAGAAGGAGCGATACTGGGAACAGTCTACAGGGTGGTTCTGATGCGCTGCAGTATCCATATGAGCACACTGTTTGCAGTCCCGAATCACCGACTGAGAATCCGACCATCCACCAATCACAATCTCGTACGTGTTCGCGGTATCAATCTTGTCACGTGACAAGGCAATGTGAGCGTCATTACAGGCCATGACGTCAAACGTGAAGGAGTAATGGCCCGTGGTGTCAATGCCCGAATCAATAAGATAATGATAGATATAATCATTCCCTGTGTTCAGTGTTACTGTTGAATCTGAAATGTACACAGATCTTGATTACAATTATAAGCAAAGTATCAAATTCATTTTTCTCGTAACATAAGATTTAGTTACCTGACCAAGTATATTTTTTCGCAGTGAAATTCCACACTCCTACCCAATAATACACTGTACATATATTGTCAATGTGTATATTATTAGGTAGGACATTTTTTCATAAGAGAAAAATATTTACATGTAACATTGGATGAACCTCTGCCATTCAGTCAACTAAATGTTTACTGAATGGTCTGACTGGAAAGGTGACTGAGTGGCACATGCCATTCAGACACCTTTCACTAATCATTCAGTCACATTTCAGTTGACTGAATGGTAGAGTTTCATCCTGTGTAACTTCAGGTGCCAAAGCATAAGACTATATATCTAGCTACTACTACTACTATATGTAGTAGTAGTAGTAGTAGTAGTAGTTTGCATTTCATATTCAATAAGAATATTGCCTCTAGTTGTATTCATATTGTTAACATCGATAAAAGGTTTAGTTAATCCAGTCACATTTTATCGTCTTTCTTTTTACATAATTTATTTGATAACTGGATCCCCCCCCCCCCACTCCAAAAAAATGCAATTAAGACGCACTAAAAACCATCAAGCTAAACTGGTGAAGTGTTCGAAAAAATAAAAGATGACGCCCCGTTACTTTTGAACATGTACTAGAGACCCGTGCATAAACTTATTCATTACAACTGCAAGCCCTTTTTAAAGTCATACAGATGAGTACCACTGATAAATAGAGGTAAAATAAGTATGCTATCATAATGATCATTGGTTTTTGTTTTTGTTTTGACACACCTCATGTCGTGCTTTGGCTGGCCACTTGTCCCGAATACGAAATCGAATGGTACGTGTATATAATGAATTAAATAAGCCAGAACACCTTTTCAAACGAAATAAAAGTAAAAATTGATCAAAACATTTCCTTACTTGTATACCCAGTTTTAATTAGTCCCGTTAGAAACGTTTGTACGTCCAAAGTGTTCACCGTAGCTAAAGTTGCCCCTATAGACTGACAATAACCCTACAAATAACATTCAATATTGACAATAAATTATGTCTTGATTATCTAATATAAAGATTGAGAAAAATGGAGATAAAAATATTAGTTTTAAAAAAAGAAGGAAAAAAGATATACCATAGCTCCAGCCCAGTTGGCCTCTGATGTCGAGGCAAAGTAGCACAGATTTCCATGTGGTTTAAATCCTGCTGGACATCCGCCTACAAAGTAATTCCTTTCGAAGTTGAGAGACCTGTTCAGTGGTTAAATTATACATGTATACTATTAATGAGTACCGTCAGATATTCCTATCCCTCAATTCTACCAATGTTCGCAAAAGCTCGTGGTTCTCAGCGCCTGCACTGAACATGTTGAACAGGCCACTCTGTGTTCACAGGCTGACATTATAGTACAAAACATCTAAATTTGACTAAGGCTTATAACAAATAGTAGTGTATTAACTTTGTTGCTTTGTTGTTTATACATGTACTTGGTTGCTTCGCTTCCATTAGATTGACAGGTAACGGCCACAATTTGACAGCATACTTTTGAAAATAAGGTGATGCACATAATGCTCAGAGAACTTGTTTCTGTAGAATTTTGGATATTGCCTTATTTTTATTTTTTCATTTTTGGGTAAACCAAGCACTTTCCGTTAACTATTTTCACACGTGACATCACGTCACGTGAGATTAGGGTTAGTTTTAATCTTAGACCTACAAAAATAATTCCATCTTATTCTGAACTAAAATGTGGTGAACTTACTTGCATCAACTGGCGGTGGCTGCGCACGCACAATGGTAATTAAAGAAATCAACGACAATTCAATTACAATGAAGAACATGGTGATTGGTTATTGGGGCTTGTATGTCATGGCATCGTAGAAAACAGGTTATCTTTTGTCCGAGATTAATAATTGGGGCTTTCTGATAAGAAGACAAGAATTCAACATAGGTCTTTTACAAACGGCCGGGTATTTTATCATACTAATGATAGAAATTCCCCTCTTTAGTAAAATGTATATTAATTATGTTGTTAACTTTTTCCTCGGAGGACTGGACTGGATAGTGAGCCGAGGTGCCGCCCCCCCCCCCCCTCCCTAAATCCCAGGTCATGTACACTAAACATTGTACGCGTAAGCGGGCGATATTTAATTGCTGTTGTTTCATGTTTACAATTCGTAGAAAAGATATCAATTTTTTTAAATACGGAGTGACCAAAATGAATATTTGAATCTAACGCACATACATTATTATTATATCACACGAAAGTATAGCATTTTCCCGTGTACTTACATGTACATTATTAAACAGTCAACCGCACATTTTATGATTTAGAACATGTACCTTAACCAAAGAATGTAAATAGATTAAAAGTTTTATTCCACTTTGTTTCTGAACCATGTCATAAAAAATTGTGTTTACAATTTAGGATGGTATTATTTGTAGTTAATTGCATGAAATGATCATCGTTACCTGTCAGGTGAGATTTTTACCGTTAAAAAATTAATTTCAACAGTTAAAAAAAATTCATTCATGGATTACAGAACTTTTTATAGGAAATGTACATAGGCTAATTCCTATAGGATTTTCAGAAATTTATTGATGGGATTTTCAAAATTTCCTTTAGAAAAATTATTTCTCACGTGGGAATTACATGTATTATTTACATGAAGAATGAAGAAGAAATATGGGGTATTAATTTTCAAAGGTAAATGCCTGAATTTCAAAAAAAAAGACTCAAAAATTTAGTTCTTTCTTTAAGGTGGCTCACTACACCGTGAAATATTTTCTCAAATCAGCTGAAATTTACTTGATTATGAATAAGATTTTAATGGATAAGAAGCAAATATGCAAAAATATGTGCAATTTTTGATGAAAAATTACATTTTCAAAAATTTCATTAAGTTGACATGAACAAGTGCTCCATGTGGATTCGAACTCATGATCTGCGGCCCAGAAGCCCAATACTTTTACCACTGAGCTACGACGATATACAACCCAATTGTACGATATAAACATTTTAACAAAACATTTAAATCGCCATCTTGTGACGTAGTGTATTAAAAAATACATGTGTTGATGTAGTGATGTACCTTAAATGCTGCACAAAATTTGCGACATGTCGTCGATTTATATTGGAATAAACTTGGTACGACTTACTTGCATGAAGTACTTGTTTTTGCCCTTGACCTTCGCTACCGCCATTGACAACGCTATCAACAACATGGCTGACATCTAAGGCGATGGTATTGTTCACTGATATTCTGAAGGATGTAGCATGTCTGCAGAGCATAAAATGAAGCGAATTCTCGTATCATGATCAATAAAGGCTCACGCGCAGGGAGCGGCAAAAAACCGCACCTACGCCTCTTGGATCTAACTTTTGACAATGGGGTAACAAAAACGGAACCACAACCGAAACCCCACGGGGGTTTGAGGGGTATGTTCTGCATAATTATCAAGCAACACTTTTCCGTTTGGCAGAACCTTTATTGTTTTAATTAGATTCCAAGCATAATAAATCAAATCATGTAATTTTAATAGAGGCACGTGCTTTTAACTGTTTTAAAATGAGTTTATGTGTCATATGTGACTATTTTGAGTTCAATATTGTTTTAACTTGCAGGAAGCAAGAAACATCCTTTAAGTCCATATTCCTTCAACAAAACCTCTGAATACCATGTTCAGCTTCGAGACGACATCAACAAACTCTTTCGGGAGGAGTTCTTTGATGGGCGGGGTTCCCCAGCCTGGGCCTTTGATATCAGTAAAGAGATAACTCATAGTGGGGAATCCCCATTTCATGTCCATGGACTACTTAGTACCAGCAAAGTAAGACATCTTATTCAATAACTCAAACAACTATGTAGGTGATTTTGCAATATATATATATATATTACATAATTATGGAGATAAGATTCTTTCGAGTATAGGTGTTGCATCAGTAATCTACCAATTTAGTTCTACTTAAATCATTAAAGGATTTAGGCCTATAGTTATTTTAGTGATTTATAAGATTAAAGCATTTAATATCCTTAAAACTACCATTGACAGTAATTTAAGCCTTTCAACTTTTTAACATGTGAGATAATATCGATTTAAAGAGATTTTGATTGGATATTGATTTAGAAATTACATTATGAACCATAGGCCTATACCAATATATACTATTTAGTATATAAAGTTCTTAAATGCTCTTCATGATAGAAGTTTAATAAGTGATATTGTGATAATATATGATATACAAACAAGAACATTTATATTAATTATATATAAGATCACCTATGCATGTACTTGAACATAATCTATATATTGAGGCAGAACTGATGCTTTATAAATATAATAAATGGGCATACATTGCATTATGTAAAGTTGATTATTGATTATAGGTGCATGAAGACAGAATTCTGATCTCATATTGATTCTTGTTTAGCTTGAAAGTGAAACCAGTTCAGTACATAACATCAGGCGCTCAGTCACTCCAGCTTCCTCTGCAAGGAATACTCCCAGAAAAAGAAATACAGGCTCTTCCTTTTACCACCCTCCTTCTCCTCACCAGTACCTAACAGCCACAGATACCTCACAGCTGTCTGCCAAAGAACTCAAATATGGACGACCCACTCGCACAACGTAAGACAAGCTCCTTGAGTTTCCTCCCTTAGAACTATTTTACCACTAAGATAAATCTCACAGTTGATGATGTTTTAGTTTTTTCTGTTAGTTGGATCTTGTTTTGTAGACACTTTCTATTATAAATATATAGTTCAATAATGGCCTATGATCTTTTTATATTCATACCATTTAAATTTATATTTCATTAGCTTACTACGAGCAAGACAAAGATGCGCATCGGCCCCTGTAAATTCTTACGATGTCCGAAGAGAGCTGGTCAAAAGTAAGTGAAGTCTTTATCAAATTCAAAGGTTATATGTCACATGCCAATGAATTATATTCATTTATTTACACCAAATTTGTTATTATTATTATTGCAGCATGTGTTTTTGTAATGTCATTGTCAAAACATGTACTATCTGTATAGGTTTAAAAGTATCTATGAGACAGTTGATATACATATAGAATCATATCTAGTTGTGTAAAGTACGTGAGTCAAGTGTATACATGATGTACATGAGTTTTATCATCTGGCACTGACATAAGTAAAATTGTTGACAATTATATTCATTAAATTGAATAAATATTTTTAATTCAAAATAAGTAATTAATGCATAGCAATTTATAATAGATGCCATATAATGAATATATGTATATTAATATAATCTTCACTTAATTACATCAAAAGGTCAATCTGCCACCACATCTGAGTCTTGCCTGGCAAAGTTGAATATCATCTGTGTAATGAAAGAAGAAATTTAATTACTTTAATTTTAAGAAAATGAGGATTTGGAACTGTTTCTGCTTAATCTGGCATATTCAGGGCCTTTTCTTAACTCGGAGTATCTCTTTACTCTCTTTTATTAGATTTTAAAAACTATTTTTAACAATAAATCAATTTTAATTATTTAATATGAATTGCACTATATATTTGTTGAACCTAAAAGTGTTTTAAAAAACACAAACTCCATATCACCACAAAATGAGGCTTTAATGAGCTATATATAATTTGGGTCTTTTATATGGCTTAATTGTGAAATAGCATGTCAGTTTGTTTAGAATTCATCTTTTAATCTAATTTAAAAATTAGAAATAATTTTGAAAAACTCTACCTAGTATCAGAACAAATGCATATTTAGATCCATGCAGATACTGAATTAGTGTTTTCTCATTATCAACTGTCACTACATTAAGATATTATTATGGCCATTGTGCACTGTTATTTCAGCTGTTGATATTGACGAGGTGGACAACCCTGATACGTTTCGCTATACAGACCACTGTCTGTCTTGTCGAGGTACCCCTAAAAAAACGGAGCATGATTCAATATTTACTCAGTCACTTATACATTTTTACTGCTCTCACTACTGTATGGCTGATGGTTGAATTTTTATGGGATTTTTTTTTTACTCTGACTTGCATGGAATGAATATTTTTTCTTGGCTTTCAACATATTTGGAACATCACCAGTGGAATATATCGTTGATCTCACTGTATTTGATGGATTTTCTTTAGATGCCTGGGGTTCACGATCACCTGCTTCTTTATATATATATATACTTGGGCCACCTTTAATAAATTGTTCATTTGCGCTCTCCCAACAAAAACTGTTGAAACCTTGGTTTACTATATAAGGATTTTTTAAATTTGTTCAGAGTTGCTTTATATTAAACAAATATTGAAAATTAACTGCATTCTAGATTTAAAAAAGATATATTCTCAGTTTGTTTAGAAAAGTTAATATCTGAAGTCGGGTACTTTTTCTTCATTCAGTACAAAGAGGGCAAACAAGCTTTTAGAGGTGGCCTCAACTTTTTTTCCATTCTTTCAATTGTATTTTTTGTATATTAAATGTAAATTTATAAAATATTTCCATGGTTTACAGCAATTCAGGGTCCATATATAATTGTACATTGTTGTAGATTTAGCCCAATGCGTTTAATTTAGATCTTGCAAGTCAAAAATAAGAATACCTTGGTACACAAACAAAATATTTTGTGAAATGATTGCGCGAAAAGCTTGGATAAAATTATGCTTGGCCTTGCAAATTATGTGCTATTTGCCATTAATTTAGAAAGGAAATGGAAAAGGCGATGTACTGAAATTCGCATGTATCAGTATATTGTCTATTTCAAGTCAACAGAGCTTAATTAATAAGCTTGTTCAAAACTTTAAACATACATGTACATGAATGTATGTTAGCTGAAAACCTAGCTTTGCAATGAAAGATACTAAATGTTTATCTGCAGATCTAGATATAGTTTACTTTGTATAAGAGAATGGTTGCAGATGGAATGTCTTTGTTTTCAGAAGAAGCTTAATTACTTTAGTTTCTCAATATTTTTGTTAGTACATGTAGATATAATTATTATATTCTTAATATTGAAGGTAATGATATATATATGAATATAACTATAACCTTAATACATGGCCATTATGAGCTTTATTCTATATGAGGTACTATTAAAGATCATAAGGAATATGTCTCAATTTTTCTATTGTGAAAAAAATTCTCAAATTGATCTTTTAGATGAATCTTAGTTAGCAAATGCATAAGAATTGCTTTCTTTTCTGTTTTACTGTGAATTAATGCTGTTTATCTGCATGATTAAAATAATTAGCTGTAAAATTCAAACTGAAAACTGAAGAAAAAAAATTCAAATCTTTTAAGATTATATTAAGTAAACTTCAGAAAGATCTCTTGTGTTTCAGAGTCAGAGAACTCACCATCAACAAACCAGATAAACAAAGAGTAAGTATGATACTGTCACTTGTCATCATATCACTGATTAAAGTACTAATGAAAGGGGTTTGTTGGAGGATCATTAACATCTTAAATCTGCAATTAAGGAGGCTGAGTGCATGGTCAACTTAACCATATATTTTTTTTACCTTTATACAAAGCTTTTCTTTTAAAGAAGATTAATACAGTCTAAAAACAGCCACAGCTATTCAGCCCTCTTAACCTGCATAAGTCATGTAATTAATATATGAATTCATTCATCAAAATACATGTCACTTTCATTCAATTTTGTTTGTTTTGTTCTTTCACTACAGTGTTTAATACATTAAAGTAAAATGTGATATTTATTTGACAACTTGTGACACAGAGTGAATTTCAATTCATTAGATTTTTCACTGAAGGTGAGTGGACACAAATAAAATGTCAACAGCTGCATGGGCAAAAATGAGGCACAGAGTATATGTGTTGTCTTACACTGTATATATGTTCCACTTTGTGTGTATATGTCAAAACTTAAGCTATGGAGAGGGGTCAACTTGATTGATGTATATGTATTTATAATAGATGTTTAAGGGAGACAGGTTTAAACCTAGATTGCATGCATCAATTCTACCACACATCATACACTACTGCATGCATATGCATGAGATTCCTATAAATTTAGTGGACATATAAATATCCAATGAAAATTAATTGTATACGGCCCATGATCTTGATTTTACTTATATACATTTACAGATTATTATATAGCATCTCCACCTTGTTTTCACTGCATGCTAAGATATGAATGTACATATTGCATGATGTTTTATATATGATTAATGAACAATTTTTTGCATCGAGTAAACGTCCGTTCCTCAATTCAGAATTTGCCTTGTTATTTTCTAGAAGCACAAAACTTTAAAGTAAAATTTATTTCACGCGATGATATATCAAATAACCTCATGGCATGAAAAAAATAAAAAATATTAGAAGTCCGATTTTTTTTCCATATATTAAATTAATATATACAATAATACATCAATTCATACATGTAACAGAAGTACACCTGAAGAGTGGTCAAGGAATGTAATGAAAGATTTGAAAATCATCAGATAACTTGGAATCAATACCACTGACGTGTTTCGTTTGAATCCTTGCCTGCATGTTAATTAAAAGAACTTGTTTTGATTGCTTTCCTTTTCGACTTTTTGCAGTGTTCTGGTTGCCCATCCTGAGGGAGAGTCGCCACACGCCTTCCTAACAGGTGCAAGATACAACAGGTAAAGGAGTGGGCTCGTTAAGGAGAGATATTGGCCCTATTCATCACTTACAATACGATCTATATAGATAATATGATATATTGTTAATCACCAAGAAAAGTTAGAAAATAAAACAGTTTAGAGATGTGAAAAAGGAGAAAAATATTTTCAGATATAATTAACTGCTTTCTTCATAATTGGTAATTTTAACTGATATGAGCAAAGACACTACGAATTAAAACAACATGATATGTATCAACCTTTGATCTTTATAATTAGATCTAAAAACAATACTGTTGAAGTGAAAGTAGATGCAAATTTTGCCCCTTCAATATTCATTTTTACCGAGAGTATGCCGAGCTACGTTTTCCAATTACAAGTTAAAAGCTATTTTCCTAAATAGAACTGGAATAAATTCAAGGGTATTATATGTCTAATATAGAAATTCTAGTTGTAGAGAATAAATATTCAATTTTTCCTATCTATGTACATGTATTGTTTTTTTCCTAAGAATCACAAGCTAAAAATGGAGAATCCGCGATTAATTTCAATGTAATATTTACCAAAATCCATTTACAGGCGACCGCTTTTTTTCTCAACACAATTTGCAGTTAACCTTGATGCCATTTATATCTTCTTTTTTTTTCTTCAAACAAAAGAGCCTTATCCTGTCTAAATATTGTTTTACAAATGTGATATGTCAACTAAAAATAAATTGAAACTAATCATCTTAGAATTAAGGAGGATCAGCGAGGAATGGCGACTCTTCCTTCACTCGCAAAAACAGAATTGGCATTTTGATATGAATCCTGACGAATTTCCATAAGTAATATCAAGATGGCGTGTTTAGTGTCGCCAGACAAGTCATGAATTCTAGAGCAATGAATGAGAAAAACATTTTATAAAAATGAACTTCAGAACAGCGTTCATTTGTTTTTTGTTAATTATATTTGTTAATATGGATTAAGATAAAACGTGTTTCTTTACACGTATCTTAGGACTTTGGCTTGTTACATGTTAAGTATGGAAACAGGTTGTTTATGATTATCCATAAAAGTACAAATTACTTCTTTAGAATATTTGTACTACATATTATACATTTATGAAAACCATTGTACATGTAAAAGTACACTGCAAAGTCGACATCGTGGAAAATTAAATCATTTTTCCCTATTAAAAACGAGACTTGGGCACTTTTCACTATATTTTAACATACTGAATAATACAAATGGATTATGTCACTTGGAAAGAAAGAAAATTAATTTTTTTTTTTAGAAAACCTCATTAATCTTATGTAATATATACGTTTTGTTTTGCCGACAAATTGAATTAATTACAAAATTGATAAATTAGATATTTGTTTGGGGTTTTTTTTCAGGGCGCATTTCCTTGATGCTAAAAGTCTGTCGGTATATGGAGTGTATATGCCAAGGACAAACCCACAAGGAATCTTTATGACAGGTCACGCAAAAAGATCAAGGGACAAAGGCCAAAATATTCCAGCAGTACCCCCAGGTACTTTCCTAGAAATCACCTAATTATATAGTTTTACGGTACTGAAGTGCTTTTTTTTCAGTGTATGTCTAAAAACCTGCAAGAGAAAAAAGAGTAAGGTGCCGATTTCAAGAATCGCATTAAAATTATCCGACATGTATAAACATAGCTGACAAGGCCATTGTATTTGTCCCCACATAAGATGGATTTGTCTGCCACATATCACCAATTTATCGTGTTTTTGTTAAAGAAGACAAATAACAAAAGTGCACCCGTGAGTCTTTAATTTAGAAATCGCGCTTTAAGTGATAAGTGTAATTTTTGAAACATTGAAATATCACTGAGCATTTCGTAATTTCTGTTATTATTTGTTAATTGTTTGTTTCTCGGGTTTTTTCAAAGATTCTCCCAGATCTGATGTGGACGACGCATCCAAGCCCATGGAGAAACGACCGTCCACGGCGCCCGGTAAAAGGTTGCTATCCTCCACCCCCTCCCCGCATCCCGGGGGCCGCCCCCGCAGTGCGTGGGGGGACAACTCCACCACCTGTCACTTGGTTCACGGCGACACTGAAAGTGAGAATGAGAAACCTAAGAAAAGTTGGTAGCTTAGCGGTAGCACTTGGTGGTGGTTGCCGTACCGTAGATGTGGCGCTTAATTAACCCCTGTGGTTTTTTTTATAACCACCCAACCCCCAGTTGTTGCTTGGCTCCTAAAGATAACAGCAAATTTTTTTTATTCTTTTCGCTTAGCTTAAAAAAACTGACTAATTCTTTTGACATAAAAAGTACACCCATCTACATAAATATTTTGAAATGGAAAATTACTTCAAATGATTGTGACGTAAATATTAAGGACATTCTTTAGACAATTAGAATGCTGGCGACATTAATTGGTTTTGCATTATGAATTACAAAATTATCTTACGTTTTCTAGAATATAATTAGGAATTAATTTTTATATGCTATTATAATATGTAGTACAGTATATATACAAGTAATTATATATATATGCCTCAGTTTATGAACCTTAAAGGAGGTAGTTGCGCAATGTTTTAGAAAGTAGGCGTTTAATAGAAATAATAGAGCAAAAATGTGAAAAATGTCATCTTTATTGTAGTATGCCTTAATTTTTAACAAATGACAATTTATTGAATTTATTTCGTATGAAAATCACTACTACGGCTATAAAAACTTACCTAATTAAATAAACTTTGCAAGAAAAAATTTGATGTCTTGGAAGGGCAAAGTAAACTTGATGTTTGTTTGATGTTACCCAATTCAAGATTACAAACGTTAATGTCCTATCAAGTCTTTTTAATATCGACTTATTTAAGATAACTTCTTTTTTTTCAATTTTGGTTAAATTTTGCAAGCCTTATGCTATGAGAGAGAGAGAGAGAGAGAGAGAGAGAGAGAGAGAGAGAGAGAGAGAGAGAGAGAGAGAGAGAGAGAGAGAGAGTTTAGCACAAATTTAAAGTGTCTTATAACACATCAAGCACACTGCATTTGGCACCAGTTTTGCACGTAATATTAGTTTACTGGCTTATTTAAATAACCATTGACTCTTGGTACTTTATTCTGACGTTCCTAGGTTCCTAGGCCTATCTGTTTCATTCTTATGTCATCCAGTCATTGGCTAATGAAAATTAATAGACTTAGTAGATGTTTTATTACACCGAAAGTCCGGGTCTTGTAATAATGGCTCTTTGCAGTCGCATGTACTTGTAGTTGAACAGCTGTTTACTTGATTTTCATAACAACTAGTGCTAACGACGTCTCTCGCGAATTTGTTTTCTTTCTCATTATTTTTTATATCTAGAAATTTCTTTTTTTACAATAATTAATCTACATCATTTTTAATGTATTGTGTATTAACTAAAAGCATACGCGTGTATAATATGCTAAGTTTGAGCTTGGATTTTATTTTTATATCTTATAAAACTAAATTCACGATATGGATTTGCAAAGTTAAAGACAATGATAAATATCTAATTTTTTTTTTTTTGATTTTGTATATTCTCGCACAATTTAACTGCCGCAATTATATTCATGCCTACGGTATTAAATTTAGACTGTTATGCAATATGCTCCATTTATTTTGCAGAGGTAGTGCTGGTTACATTTAAAGGAAGTCGAAATTTCAAGAGTAGCCCAGAGTCTATTCTTCCTTCGGTTACCGGCCGCACCGCCCCCAAAACGTACTACCGACGCCCCAGAGATGTCCCTGACGATTCTGCGTCCCTGCACAATCAACCCCCGCCCACCCCAGTAGGGGCTTTCTCTGCACGTGATGGCAGCGAACAAGTTCCAAATGACACCGATCAAGAAAACATATTGAATTCTTTTGTTGAAAATGCAGACGATCAGCCCCCTTTGCACACCGACGCAGACAACAGACTAGAAAAGATAGCAGAAAAAGCTGACGACGATATTGGAGAAAATATCAACAAATCAGTACTTAGCCATGATATAATGCCGGAAGATTCCGGCCTCACGTCGTTTGAGGCAAAGAAAGACATATCTCCCAAACCACAGGAGAGTGATGCGGATAGCAAGGAGGGATCGAGACTGCAGGATATCACAAAAGTGACTTTAAATGGGCAAACCGAACCAAACTGTAACGAATTAGATAGTGTTGATAGTGTAGCGAACGCAAACAAAGAGGTCTTTATTACTAATAATGATAAACAAGATGAACTCATTAACGACTCTGTCGACGAAGCAGCCAAAGAAAATGGTCTTTCAGACCAGAAAACAGAGCTTGCGACAGAAGAGGAAATTCCCACACAAATCCACGTGACAATTACTGAAAAACAGCAGGAGTCTAAACTCAGCTGAATTCATATTGGGTAAAGCAACAGGATATGATAATGTCAATATACTATGTACGTCTTGGATAATTGTTATATTTTAAAATCGTGGTCTTTCTAATCAATAACCTTCTAGCTAGTTAGACTACAAAACATTACATGACAATAATGATAAACAGCAAAAAAGAAGAAGAAAAAGCACCTTTCTTTATCTCGACATTCCTATTTCTGATACATGATATTACATTTTATATTTGATTGATGATATCTTATGTGGAATCTTGTTCCGTTGTTGGCATAGAGTTGACTGTTTTGGTATAAACTACCGAATGACATATTAGTAGATTAAACTGTGACATTAACCAGATTTCTAGGTCCATTTCTTGATATAATGAGAGTTGAACGCAAAAGACAGATCAATTTTTCGATTGATGAAGTCAATATATATATATATATATATATATATATATATATATATATATATATATATATATATATATATATATATATATATATATATATATATATATATAAATATATATATTTCATTTAAAATTAGTTTCGAATTTTACAAAATCTATATACTGTTGACCTGTCTTCCAGCGCGCGACAGGAAGCGGCATTGATATTTAACCCCCACTTTGCTGTGAGAACCTAGACTACTGAATCATAAAATTTTCCATGTTTTAATTGTTTAATTATTGTCTTTGCTAGTCGTTTGTTATATTCGTAAGTCAATCTTTATCAAAAAAAAATGTGTGTGTTGGTACCGAAGACTTGTTAATTGTTAGACATTCATTTAAAGCGTGTGACAATGACGTCATCTTGTGTCCAGCATAATATACCGAGATTACAAACCTTGCTTCAGTTGATACCAGGTTTAACGCTCATTTTTCATTGGTAGTTATGTAATTGTTAAATTAAACGTGTTTTTACAAATGTTATCTTGTTTGTTTTTTCATTATCACCTGCCGACGATATTGTTTTTGAAATCCTATTGCATGTACATTTTTTTAAACAGTACGTCATGCAGTTGATGTATTATTCAATATCTTTTGAACTATTTTTATGCAATCGCAATTTTCGGGCCTTTCCGATAGAGCCCGGGAAAACACTTCGAATGTAATCAATCACATCTTCTCGGGCCTTTCCGGCAGAGCTCGGAAACACAGTTGCGATTGTCAAGAAATATTTATTACTTGTCTAGAAATATTTATTACTGGTCTTATATTCACCAAAAGTCCATGGATGGTGCATCTAATGATGCTTGTGCATTTGCCAGGCTTGATTGCTGAATGTTGCCCTCGGGAAATATGTTCAATGGGGAATAAATCTTCATATAAATTATATTCTACTCACAATCATGCAACAAATTGTTTATTACCGTATTAGTATACCGAATGATAGGTGATAATTTACACGTAGAATACATCGGTTTTTAATTGTTTTTCAATTCTAGTAAAGCAATAATGTAATTAAAGAGACAGTACAGCTGAAAACATATGTGTGAATATCTTCAGATTTACATGTACCTATTGTATCGTTAGGAAATAAGAAATAACGTTGATTGTAATGGTTGAAATACATAAAAATCCCTTTCACATACTTAATTAACGTAATTTTGAGCTTCCGGAAATTTAAGGGTCGTACAAACCGGAATAATTTTATATCGTTTATTTGTACCACGTGGACTTTGATTGACAGTAATTGACACGTGCTGAAAACTACAAGATCTTCGTCCGACTACGGTCATACGGTTATACGAGGTAAAAGGGACTCTCTAAACGGAGCACATCCTCACTTACTCGATAATTTATTAATGGTTTACCAATTTCGGTTCATTTTAAAATGAACAGACATAATTTCATCATATGCTCATCCTCCGGATTTCTCAGAAGCAAAGATTGAAAATTCGAGGTGGTAGGATATGATGAAATATATGACGATGACACGGAAATATGAAGCTTTATTGTCTTTGGCACGTGATTGTCTAGTAGTTGAACCAATCAGATGTCGCGTTATATAGAGTAACTACATTTTGGTATAATAATAAAGTTTCAGACGGGCAATATACATGTATCTATTTCCTTTGAAATATAACTGTTTCAGGGAGGGCAATACAATAACTGTTTCCGGCGTGATTGAACAATATTTTCGGGGCATAGTAATGAATTGTCTTATTTGTGACAAAATGAGAAAACTTATTCAAAAATGTAATATAACTGTTTCAGGGAGGGCAATACAATAACTGTTTCCGGCGTGATTGAACAATATTTTCGGGGCATAGTAATGAATTGTCTTATTTGTGACAAAATGAGAAAACTTATTCAAAAATGTTATACATTAAGTTGTTAATGGCAATACCATTAAAAACTTTGATGGATTGTGCATCTTGTAATACAAATGAACTCGCAGGCTTGGATACTTAATCTGGGTCATAGGTTTAGGATGCTGGAGAGGTTAAAGGTTTTTGGAGCTGGTCACTTCACTCCGTAAATAATGGTCCCAGCTTGCATATAGTCATATTTGGTTTATTTTACATGTGTGGAAATGTACTACAGAGCTAGCCTCGGATACGGAGTGTGACCTTAATTATCCAGAAGCTGAGTAATGTTAAGTTTTAGATTTTAGAGGAACTCAAATTGTGTTGATTTGAACATATTTTTATTGTACAAAATTACAACTGGGATTAGGCATAAGTTCAAAATATTAGACCGTTTAAGAAGCGTTATTTATTGTATTGCCTTAGAATAAAATGTACAACCTCATTGAATGAAATTAAATACGCGTCACATGATTGCCGTATACATGTATATTTCTAGTCGACAAGTAGCAACTAATAGACGGCAATATGGCTTCGCCTTGCTTTCTATGGACTTTAACACAACCCAACACAGATAGAAATAACCTAATAAGTTTTGCAAACTCCCGTTCCTTGTTATAGTTTTTGCTTTTTGAGAGATACGGTGATTGTGAGGTGGTTACGAAGGCCTCACCTTCATCCCCTTTACTTATCACCAAAGAAACTATTAATTGTGTTTTGGAACAGTTGACCAATCCCTCATCGGGTTGCTTTGTTTTAATACCGTATATAAATTAAACGTATGTAAATAATGAAAATAATCATGAAAAGCATAGCCGAGATCTAGATCAAATGCCAACTTATTTTTCTAAAAAATGAACCCTTTTTAAAAAAAAATATTTTTCTATTGCTGATCAGAGAACTCAAAGGGAATCTTGCGGAGTTGCGGTAATATTTTTGTTCTCCTCTGCGGCTAAATTTTCTAACTAAAGGAGATAATCTTCTCATTTATCCAACTTTTGTTCTTTGGTTGCAATATTTATAGGTTTATCTCCTACATCAAATTTCAACATTGCAATTAACCTACAATTTCTTAAGTACATATCACTGAGACACGTGGTAGTCGTAAAAGTTAGAGGGAATGTTTTTGTTGGTTTTTTTTGTGTGTTTTGTTCGTTCATTTTCTTTTCTTTTTTGTTATTGTTGTTGGGGTTATTTTCTTTTTAGGAGGGAGGGGGTGTTTTGGGTGGGTTTGTTTGCATTCGATTCTTCTTTAATCGTTTGATCTTCAAATTCCCCATTGCTCCCGTTAGTATAATGATGTAGGATTGTATAGAGAGCCCCTGATCGATGCACGTTGGGTTTCATCTAGCTTGTTACACCTAAGTATTTTCCGCTAGTAACTGCATCTGAACCCCTTTTCTTAATAAATCACTATGTGTATATCGATTTTCTTAAATAATAATCCCTCTAATTGGTTTTAACATCAAAGTTTCTTTTTTACATGATGACATTAGCATGGCATTGCTGGTGTTATTCAGGAAAAAGAAGATACTTCTTCGATGAACTTGAAACCGGCGACCGGCGAACGATACATGTCGAATCACCATTGGTCCTGGCGTTTTGACGGTATTGCTGCAGATATGACAAGGTTACAAAGAGCGTCGTGATGTAAAATTAGAGATATACGCAAAGGGGAAGCATTGACCGACTATTCAAAAGATGCAAGTAGTGCGCATTTAGAACCCGGATCAATAGAGTATAGACTTCAACGTTCTAAATAAACCCTTTGTAACTGAATCATTATGCTCGGGGGAATACGATGTACTAAGAAATTGCTTTGTGCTTGCTATACAGCCAATTTTATGCTCTATTGTTTTTTTATTATCATAACACGCAGAGAATGCAAATTTCAGTTGATACAACAGTTTAACATGCTTAATGTTGACTTGATAAGCACATTTTTCCGCGGTCAAGTACAAAGAGGCTTGCATCACATTACAACATTAAAATTGCTGAATTACGTAGAAAAATAATTTTCAAACAATTTTTAATCGCATTATTTTGATGAATCCTGTCGGCCAATTTCAATCAAACCTCGCACGATGTACTGATAGAATAAGTGAATGGGAATCAAGTTTATATATATTATGTCACGCTCTTTTGAAAGAAGATTATTTCATGTAACATTTATTTGAAACCAGGATAAATGTCTAAAAAAAAAATCATACTGCGACAGAAATGATGTTATGATTGGATAAGTTAATTTTGAAGAAATGTTATTTGACTTTGACCTTTGGTCTTGAAAATTAGTTCAAGGTTAATTATACAGCTATATAGACACAGACGCTTTATCGCTGAAGTTAAACCCAATTTGGACACGGTGGAATTTTATCCTCCGGACAAGAATTTTACATAGAGTTTTTTTGGACAATGACCTTGAGGAAAGAAAAATATTTTAAGGTCACTGAATATCATTTACCCATGGTACTGTTAAAGTACTGGTTTAAGTTTAGCCTTACAGGGCTAAGGAAGAAAAGAAATTATTTTACACAAAATTTTTTCGACCTTCACTTTTGAAAAGGGAGAACTTGTTCAATGCTTTAATACATCCGCTTTCCGCTGCAACTCTATTGTTAAAAGCTTACCGTCAATAAGATTCCTACACCCCCCCCCTTCCCCACATCCCTCCATTCTAAGCCGTTTGTTTCATATAGCTAGGTCATACATGTATGTCATTCGTTCTCCATGTATTTTAAAGGCATCCCATTCTTAATCTATTCCTTGTGGGTTCCTATGGCAGTGAATTGCATGATAATGATGCTGCAATATGGCTTCAATGGTGAACTGTACTTGCATGCCCTGTCCGCTTCCATCGTCTGTTCCTTATTTCATCATGATCAATCGTGTTTGACACTTCTTTGTTCTTAACCACACCTTTTTGTTGATCCAAAGGGTATAAATTCTGTTTGTTGCTCTCACAACTGTCTTTTTCTTACCTATAAAGTAGCCGAATCTTTACACTGTTGTTGGCCTAAATATTCACTGGTCATATGATAAATAGTTAGTTATGTTTGGTGGTTTTTTATAATTATATTGGAAACGAGTTTTGGTATTCAACTGCGGGTCTTTAGTGCGAAATATTACAATACAACGCGAATTTCCTCCATCCTTGAGCAAAGAAAATCTGCGAAAAAACGTCACAAACATTGATATGAAATGATTATATGTACATGTATATAAGTATGTTTATGTTGCGTTTGTACATAACATCATATGTATTTTTGTATACAAGAGATTTAAATTTGTTTAAATCGAGGAGCATGGACGTATCCACACTGGATGTTTCGATCCAGCACTTTCCTTGAGGACTCTTATTCAATGAGGACCATATGCGCCTCAATGAAAAAATGACAATAACAAACTGTGAACCATCTCAAAAATTCATAAAACGAAAAACAAATTCAAAGCAGAGCAACACGGACCTCCAAATAGATAGAGGTAGGATCATATTAAATCGATGTATATGTAGACAAGGTGGTTGCTATACATGTAACTATTGATAGGTCACGAGGAAAAAAAGCAATTCTTAGAACACAATAGTATAAATCACACTCTCTTTCTTCATCGACTAAAATCACCAAAACTTTACTAGTTTTACTTCCTCGACGTGGTAACTTTTTCAGGCAGTTGGTAGTTTAATTTCAACAGGAAGACTTGATATCCTCGCATGATTTTAATTAATTTCTCATTCTTCGAAAGAACCAATTTAGAATGTTTCGAGGCAACTTTTTTGCGATTAATGAATTTAATATTCAGTGTGTTGATCTAAAATTAGACGCATCGAAATGAGACCACAATGATCACCTGTCACAGATGGATTTTTTCTACAAATGGAAGTGTTTCGTTTGGAAAACAATTAAATCGTTGAGTATTTTAGTTTCGTAGTAATTGATATTTTAATTTGACGCACAGTTTAATCTGTAATTAAAAAAAAATTGAATTTTTTAAGAAACAGTGAGACATCCTGAAACATATAAAAATGTGAATTTTTTTTTCCATATTTAATGGTTTCCTTCAAATTTCATTAAATTTGAGAGAGTATATATGGTTAGCTTTGCATACACTTACTGACTGCGGGTCAACTCATAAAACTTTTCTCGTTATCAGAGGATTCAAATTCAACAAAGCTGTTGAAACAAAAATACAATAATACTGAAAATTAACTACATCTACATTCTTTGTCTAAATAAACTCATGAACTAATGAAAGAATTTTTTCAGATTCCAAGAGAAAATATTAAACTTGAGAGTTCAAATTTTTATTCCAAGATGATATTAAATTGCATACTTTGTACTTCACATTGCCTGTGCAAGGGTCTGTCAAATTTACAGAAAGAGTGCAAAAATCATCAAAACAAACCAATATTTAACCTTTATCATTGTGTTTTCGATTTGTCATTGGAAATATGTATAAATCATGACCACAGTTGTCAATAGCATTTGAAGTACCTAATTTACCGCCGATCACTCAATGTAAGTAATGAATATTTCATGTGCCGAAACAACAATTAGATCCATTTGATATGGTCTTATCGGTTTGTCAGAGTCAACATTTATTAATTCATAGCAATCTTTTAACATCCACTTTATGGGTGTTGTTATGCATGCAGTTTTAAAATGTTTTCTTTCAATACACGAATTCGGCAAGGAAAACGGTTAAGAGTAATTAGTGGCATGTTATAAATCTTGCATGATTGCGGGGGCCAAACACACCACAGACACGAGAAAGAATGAAATCGTTTGAATGAAACCACAAGACGGTGTTATAATTAAATGTATGGTTTAAAGCGGCAGGGTTGTTAACATGTATTGCCTACACACAGAATGTACAAAATGTGGACCAATGTCAGTCTATCTACACAGCTCCGCAGGAGACTAATTATCCGCCTGGGGCCATTTATTTAAAAACATAACTACTTTCTTTAATACATTGTAAAATTTGTAATTTATGTAAACAACACATTCATTTTAGACTGTTTAAAATCTCCTTTAGACGAAAAGCTCTGTAAATATTCTAATTTAAAATTAAAAATATTTGATTTGTTGTTTTTTACCTAATATTGTTTATGGTAAAAAAAAACAACCATCATGTTTAAAATATAAGGCAGACCAGAACATTTAGCCTCCTTAACATTTAACAGACGAAGGAACATTTCAGATGTCAACCTGATCTAACTAAAAAGTGCAATTTGATCGCATATGAATAAAAGACTGAATCGCCGAAGCTCAATTTAAATAAACCTACATAAATAAGAAATACGTAAAATCCCATTCCAAAGTATGCTTTTACTTAAAATTAAAAATTTATGATAGAATGTTGATATTGCTATATAAAGCCTTGAGTTGCTTCGTTGGTTTTATTCATAGCCATACATGTACTTTTCAATTTTATTTTATTTTTTTATTGCGTGAATTAGCATGGGTTTCGAACGACGAAGTTAAAGCAACATTGAACACAATAGACAGCACGGACTGACGACATACCTTTTGGTAGTTGTTCCGTCTGCGTAACTCCTGTTCGTAAAAATACATGTAGTATCATTTGCATGGTCTTTTTACTTATTTTACGTGAATATCATTAGAGAAGTACCGGTAATTACATTGTAGATAAACAGTGATATGCATTAGATGGTGCTCATACGCAACATATGATGAAGGCAGCAATCTTTACCGAAAAAAAAATACGCAGGTAATGTATTTTTAAAGCGCTAGACATAGCTCAGCGCTTTATTGTCGTTTAACTTCTACTTCCGGTGCATCGAATAACCGCCCTTTATGAGCAGAAGTATACATCATTTAAACTGGTTAGGGACCAGTTTCAGGGGTTTATGCACATAACTGCACGGGCTATTGTGAATTTAATGTACGGGGCTTACATACATCATTGCAGGGACTGCCATGCAGTATGAGGAAATGTAGTGTGAATACAGAAGCTGAAATATTATATACATAGTTATATCTGTTATATACATACAGAAGCTGGGTTATAGCGCTTTTCAGTACTATCAGTACTTTGATTCTTTCAATGGCCGCTATCTTTTTATACTCTGAACTACCAAAGGAAACATTTTATTTCAGTCAGCTGATTTGTTGCGGGGAATCACTTACATAAACCATTTGCATAAAAATCTCAACAAACAAGATTTATGACTTTGCACACCGTGTAAATATTTGGGGTGATATATTGCCATACAGAAATACCTATAATTAATTGTGTATTTAAAACATTGCATGTAATTAACATATCTAACATGGCTAACGTTCCAGAAAGATGCAAAACATGTGTCATACTTATGTAATCGTTTAAGGTGCATGGATTGGTGTTAATCATGTATCTGTTTGTTAGTTTTCTCATATTTTAAAAGTACTTTTTGTGTGTCTTACATTACACTTACATGTAACTGTTAAACATTTAAAAGGTATTTCCTCCTGTACTATGACTTCATATGATTTATCTTCCACTCTTTGTGCCTGATGAAAGTGGAGCCATTATATCGCCCTGATGTCACGACTTTAACACAATCTTGATCATGTATTCCAAACTGAATGCGAAATAATTGCAAATGCCAGTCATTCAGTTCTTTGTGAAATTGCTTTTGTAACAAAATCCATCGATACTATTTAAAGAGTTTCACGAACTCATGTTTAATTCAAGAACTTTTTTAATACATAAAAATACAAGCGCAAATAGCGCGATGTTTTTTTAACAAATAGATCTGTAATATTTTGTGTTATAAGTCATTGCGAGCTTTTCGGTAGCCTGCTTTCTTTAGCTATTTCAGAACCGCGCCTCTTTCGTTCAAAAACTCTTTCAAGTCCCTTTGATTAAACTCAGAATTGTCACCTTTTTATTTTTTACGTTGCATTTTTAAAAAGATATATAGGCCATACTTATATTGATTTCTTTACCGAGATCTATTTATTACGTAATCCCAGATTTTGAGATAAACACGTGTAAAGACACGTGTGTCAAGATGATCAGGTGACAGATACAGTGCAACACGATACCACAGATTGACGAGGGTTGCTCTAATGGCTTTCGACACGCATCTTTTTTAAAAACAGATGGGGATTGATTTTATGATGTTTTCGATTTTGTCGACTGGCAACATATATAGCAGAGTATTTCTATATATGGAAGTGGTTGGTCTTATTATATCCGCGTTATCAATGCTTATTGGTAATTTTGGCGTAATTTCCGATACTGGAACATCAACATTGTACTAGAACTACCTCAGAAAAGTGCATCATTATATCCCCAAGTCAGACAAAACAAACACTATAGCTAGATTCCCACTGTAGGAAACTATATTGTACATGTGGTTTTGTATACTAATGAAATAACTGTGTTTTTCTGCATGTTGCTATCACGGTTTGCAGGTAAATACTTCATTATTCATACTTGCCAACGAAATATTTAAAAAAAATGTATTCAAAAAGAAAAAAAAACCTTTGCATTCCGATCCGTATCAGATATTCTCGGCCTAATTCCAAGAATATATGTTTCACGTAAAAAGAAAAAAAATAAGAAGGAAAACCACAAGCCATTAATCATTTAATAGAGAATTTCACAATACTTTAAAATCGACTGGAATTTCAGAAGGAACAATATTTAATGAACCAATTAGATTCTGTCATACGAACATGTTCAGATTATTTCAGGAACACAAAAAGGTCATGTATTTATTTGTAACACATGATTTTCTATATATTCAGGTACATGAAGCGTTTGAACAAAACTTAAAAGTGATTAAAAATTCTGAAAATTATACATGTACATCGCTGTTAAAAATCCCAACTTTGTTGGTCTTGATTAAAAACTAGGTAATATACAAATGGAATAGGAAATTCACATTTTTGAAATGTGAAGGTACTATATCAGTTTAAATGTTACTCATATAAGAGATCTCTGACTTCATAAGAACCCGTTTCAAACCACACGCATTTAACATCAGTAATATAACCAACAGTTTCAATGACTAAAATTGTTAAAATTAATAAAAATTTGTTAACAATTGGAACAATTAATGATTATTGATAAACTATTTGAAATCCAACAAATAAAAAAATGAAACATGTCAAATTCAACACACAAAGTCTAACTGTAAAACAATTCAGTCGTTGTAAAAATACTGTTTAGTCTTTAAAAATTACAAGAATAAAAACGAATCACCATTGCCATTTATACTTCTTGAATAAAATCTTTTAGATAACTTCTTCCGAGAACCTAGGCATGCTATTTTTACTTATAAGATGTAACGTTATATTCGCACTGTAAAGTTTGTATCATATTCAATCAATTCAAATCAACATAATCTGAAATTCGTCAAAATGCAACAACAAGGATACAGATACATGAAAGACCAAAGAAAGAACAAACAACAAAGCACCAAAATTCTGACCAATGAAAACATGATACAATGTCACGTGATCGATAAAACGTATGATTATGTCATGCATAATCTTGACTTATGTTCCCATAGCACCCAACAAATTTGATGAAATTTTAAAAAAAATTCTATGACCACGCCGTCACTTTAGAAGTTATGACGCAATTTAATGTCCTTTGGACAACACTATATGCCCTCACTGGCTCCTAATGATAGACGAAATATTGTAATTACAAATTTGTATATATCGTTTGTCATACAATAGTTTCACTACACACACTCCGAAGCTTCCATCACATCTTACGTTTCATCTTTGATGCAGAGGACTTGGAAACCAATTCGATATTGTCGTGACGATATTTGACAACATTGAGATCAGAACTGGGTTCCCAGGCAGGAAACTCGATATCAGTCGAGTCGTCGTCTGACGTCAGATCAAACACACCGCGGGGCGGTTTTCCGCCCCCATCCGCCGGTCGAACTTTGTCCCTACTTAAACCACTTGTAGAAGGCTTATTGGAAGTACTTTCCTCTGAGAAAGACTTCTTCCAGACCAAATTCTTTGACGCAACTTTTTGTTCACAGTTTTTCAAAGAATATTTTTGTTCAGACAGCTTGTCTTTGAAATTATCTTTCATTGAATGTTTATAGGACTTTGTCGGTGAGTGTTTTTGTTTACTAGGGCTTTGTCTGTAGTTTGATTTATTGTCAAGTGTAGGTCCTTGTGATTCTTTCTGCGTATTTTTCAATGACATTTCTTTACCATCAGATTCAACGGCGTTTGACAATTTCAGACAGATTTGCATGAGATCTTTCACACTTTCTTCCCTAATGGCAGGAAGTTCCGTTACCGTTAACATGGACAACTTTTGAAACAGAAGGGAATTTTCCGTGTTCTGCATTATATCGCTTTTCAATATCTCCCTGATCTTTAGATTTTCGTGGTTTTTTACCACTTCGGACGGCTTTAATCTGTAGAACTCGCAAACATCTCTAACCAACACCAATGATTCAACCCTGCAAGGAAAAAAGGTCAACATGACAAACATTATGAAACTTTTCGAGAGCGGTATCGTATTGGAACAGCTTATTTTAATCAAATTGATGAAACTTAAAATTAATTTCATTTGATATTATTACTTAAATTCGTTCAAATTGCCGATCATTCCTTCGTTAGAAAAAATTAAAATAGCAACACACCTATCACTGTCGCCATTTTGGATTTTGAACACTGGAAAGAGAGGATTTCCGGACTCCGCTATGTATTGTTCTTTGGATTCTATCGGTGGATCATCTGGAATATCAGCAAAGACCTCGGTCTCTGGCAAACAGCCTTGTGAAGAAATAAAAGAATGCTGATATGGAAGTACATGAAATACAATGTAGCTTTCAAAAACTATAAACTAAAAGAAAAATAGGATCAATTAGGCAAAGGCCTTGAATCTTTAGTTAAATATATTCTTATTTCAAAAAACGACATGCCTTAGCTTTAGGCAACAGATTTATATTCCACGCAATAAAGACTTGTCATCAAATGATTTTGACCTTGTACAAATGGTTCTGATTTTCATGAAGTGGAGAATTACTTTCAGGCCGTATGCGGCCTTGGGTGAAGGTCTGAACACTTACTGTAAAAAGTAAAAGTTCTCTGCACATAATTTAGTTTACTTTCAGTGTAATGGTTATCATTATCAATCCACCTTGATAATAGCAATTTTTATTTTGCGTCAAAATTATAAGTTTATTTTGGTGTTTTAATTTGTTATTTCTCCCTAGAGACCCCCCCCCCCCCCCCCAAAAAAAAAGGAAAAATAACTAAAATTGATTAAAACGTGTTGATTACATGTTAGCGTTTCCTAACTAAAAGGTTGGTCAATAAATATAAAAATCCATAAGATGCAATTCATTTTTAAAAAACAAAATATCGATTCCTTCCTGTTAGCAACTATAATGATCAAGTTTCATTGCGAGTAAAATAAATAAGGAAATAAACTAACAATTTTTGCTAATGAAAAATAAATGCTGTGGTATTTTAATTACATAGGAAAAAATTAATTACTTGCAAATAATAAAATCATTAGTGACATGACAGTTTTTCACAAAACAATTGTTAAAAAAACGTGATTTTGAATCTAATGACTCACGATTAAAGTCAAATGTACTTTAAGGGAAAATCTGGGTCAATGAAGCCATATTTGGGTCGAGGAATATGACATTTCAGCACATCATGAATTTTTGAAAATTTGTTGACGTCGTTCCATTCTTTGCAAATGTTTTTGCCTGGAGGAATCGATTTACTAGAAGATTTCTTGAGCGAATTCCTAAACTGCTACACGCATGGCTTTATATTCCGGTGGTTATTAATATATTCATCATATTTTCTCCGTTTCTCTGTTAGCAATTGTCTTAATTAACCGAGCCTTTTAATAGTCGGTGAATTCCCTATGCTTGGAATACATAAACATTAACACAACTGTACTAAACCTAATGTCAAGGGGTGCATTATCTAGCTATTTATTTGAACTCAAACTGCAGTAATAATCCCTTACAACTGCACGCAACGGCCCAATGAAAAAGTACATTCTTATCTGACAAAAAAATCTTTTGAAGTTTGTAGCGGAGGGGATCAATAGACGTGCAAGTCGTGTAGAACATGCTTCAGATTCCGTCATGGAATGGGCCCTTCACAAAACTCACTTCTATCTTTGTTCTAAATAATGAACGTGAAAGTATTTAAATATGTTTACCTGATCTATAGAGACCAAACTCCCACCTGGTCGACACTACACCTTCGGGAAAGCCGTTTAAATCACCTAGGTAACCTACAAGTAAACAATTGTGTTAAGCGACTACAAGTACATGTATCATTTTGTAAGATCATTATTCATACATCAATATTGCATCCACATCTGCATTTCAAAAAAGCTTTGATGTAAACCTTTCTACATGTGTATATGGTGCCAAACATTTCAACATGCCAATGTAAATTGTAAATCAAATGAATTACATGTATCTAAAAAAGAAATCGTCACCTTGAAAATATTTATGAAACGCCTACAAGTGATTTTACAAGATGAGTGAATGCCTGTGGAACTAGCGTGTGATGTTAATGATCCCCCTTTTATAATTTTTTTTTAAAGATGTCTCGTCAGATTTCTCGTAGATTACGATAGTAACCAATTTGTTTCGTTTACATTCTTATCTTGTTGTATGCATGTGCATTTCATAAAAACGCAATTCACGCAGATGAAAAAAAAAGTCAGACATTACTTCCATTGGAGTTTGCATTAAACAATAAAGGAGCGAATTATTTAATAAACACGTTTTGCAACATTACCAGTGATAAGTGATCTCATTTTATCACTGTGTGCGATTTTTTCGGGCGACAGACCACCATATGTCGCCAGAGTTGGATCAGCCCCGTACACAATGAGCAGACGAACCATTTCGATGTTGTCATTTTCAACAGCATCATGAATAGGTCTAAAAATCAACATGTTGACATTTAGTAATTAGTACTATATGTGCCTCAAATATTTAAAAAACTTCTCAAGCAAATTAAATTGGATGTATTACTCTCTAGTTTTCGGTACCTGATGCCATCTTGCGACGCGCAGTTGACATTTGCACCACGTGACAGCAGCAAGCGCGCGATTTCCAGGTTTCCGCTGACGCAGCACTCGTGCAGGGGCGTGTAGCCTGCGTTGTCCTTGGTGTTGACATCAACATCCCCTGACTGGAGGCAGTAAACGACAACATCCTGCAACAACAGTGTATCAACAATGATTGCAAATTTATAGAAATCCTCATCTTGGAAATCCTTTAATGATTTCCATACACATATGATACATTGTATACATGGGACAGTATAGTCATGGCAAACACAATCGTTCAATCTTTAATAAAAATGTACCTTTAGGTGACATGTTATAAAGATATGGAATCGGACTTAAACTCAAACTTTTAGATGCATGATTATTTTTAGACAACAGTGATTGATGAATTTTAAATCCCAGAGCTGTGAACAAAATTACATGATCTAAGTTTGTGTAAACACAGACCATAGTGTTTTCCAAACATAAACGAGTACTTTAATAAGTGAACGTCAAACCGATTTAATTTGACACCTTTAAACTTAATTGATGATTTTTCGTATTCTGGCTTTTTGGATAATTTCAGACCCAAGGCAATATGAGAATAGCATTGCATTCTGCATCAATAAATATACGTTGCTCGAATATATTGCTCCATTTAAAACTGTCATGTTTTAATGTGGCGATGATGAGTGGTTTTAAATCCCTTCTAATATGCTCGATATTTCATCGTTAGAGGCACTTACATCTCAACAAACGAACTGGCAAAGCCCGGTTTTATCGTCTTCGGGTGACGTCAATATAAATGTCCCCTGCACAGTTCCGGATTACAAACTCGTAGGATGTCAATATGTAATGTGATCGTACTTCTGGCGGAGTGATATCTCGTTTTTCAATCATTTTGCAATCTCCCAGCAGGATGTGAAAAAATTAGTTTAGAGGATATTATGTGTTCTCACCCCACGTTTCGGTATATTGCCGAGTCCGGTATTTGACTATACTCACCAGGTGACCAAGCCGGGCCGCCCTGTGCAGCATCGTCTCCCCAGTGTCTTTGCAAACAACCAGTTTCTTGATTTCCTGTGCTGTTTGTGATGAAGTCCCACTGCTCTGGGGCAAATCGCAAGAATCAAATGGCACAAAGTCATCCTACAAATAAAACACCTCATTAAACATTTGTCCGCATATACTAAGAGAGTTAGATTATTCATAAAATTCACTCAAAACAACATCTTACATTATTGGCAAAAACATCGTCCTCAACATCACCATGAAAAGTCAAAGGTATGAAATTCTTCTTTGCAATTATTTGCTTTTTCCGGAACTTTGTCCTTCGCCTGCGACATTTTCCGATTCTCTTCGTACTTGATCTCCTCCGGAATCTGCGCTTCTGTCGAGGACGTATCGGCAAAGTCACATCAACGTTTTCTTCCGGTTGCGCGGATGTGCCATTTTTTTCGTTAACCTCCACTGTCTGACTCGTTTCATCTTTTATATTTGTATTTTCAGACTTGGTCTCTAGAACGTTTTTACTGATGCAGTCTGTCAATGGCACGGAAGCAATTTTCAGTGATATGGAACCATCCGAGCTCCCTTTAGTTTCTTTACTTCTTTCGGTTGCTTTTTGCAAAGCGTCTTTGGCATTTTTTCGCTGCCTTGACTTCTTGTACACACGACGTTTGACGACTTTGATATCCTCCTCCTCCTCCGTTTTAGCATCAGAGTCCGATAAAATTTCATTTTTATCTGCAAAAGTACATTGTATCAAGTTCTTAGCTTGATTTTTTCTCGTAGCAAACTCGATAATTAACAACTAATGGCATTCAAAATGAAGACTTTCAATAAAAGTACACAAAAAAATATTATATAATTGTTTACTTCTTTCTCAATACAATATTACAGTTTGATACAGGAATTATGGGAGCACGGAGATAAGCAAGGCATAACCTTTTCGATTACTTTGCACTCGGTAAAAGAATTGATGAAACCTTCGTGCTCATGATCATGAGCGACTCTTTAAATTTATTGAAAATCCATATTTTAGAACGACCGGAATAGAAACGATTCTAAAGATATCAAATACTGTGTTTAAATGTCCGTGCATTCTATTATAAAAATAAACTGTTTAGAACAAACAATGAAATCATTAATTAATGGGGTTCTTTATCTATAAGCTATTCTACGAATGAAATCGATTTAGGTTTAAAATATATCATATCGTTTCATATTGTCATGAATACTTTAATTTGTCTTTTGTCGGATGCGTCATTTCACAGTTGGCGTTAATTTGAAATAATAACGCGCTATCGATTTCAAATAATTTTTAATATCGCCAGGACTCCAGAAACATCGTGTGATCTATCGTGACATATCAAATAACATTTTAATCATTATCGTGACTACTCAACGTGTCTTCTATCTTTCAACATATGTAATTTCCTGAGTAGTGAGTACCCCCCCCCCCCAACATAAAAACATTTTATAGTAAAAAAGAAGTATAAAGAAGCTGGCAGTTAGCAATTAAACTTTCATTTACGAGTTAGACAACCCTAAAGGACAGGCTCCTGTTTATATATACACACATAGCAAAATGTTAAAGGTAAAAGAAAAATTAACAGATGTATGTACATATGTATTGGATGTATGTGACTTGATTAACATAACATTCCATGTAAATAGCGCTGGGCGAGTTTTTATAGTACTGATTACGAGAAAAATCAATTGAACGGAATTTTTGATGTATTAAATATGATCATTCTTTATTTAAGATACATGCAGTTCCAATGTGGAACTGCATGTTTCTCCAGTGGGAGGAAAACTCTCAAAATTGACCTCAAAGAGAATAAATAAATCGCCTGGAACAAAAAAAGAATCAACCAAACCACAAGGAAGCTTAGCTAAGGACAGCTGATGTACAGTTGTAATCAAAATGAATAAAATTCCAGACTTACAAGTTCTAGTTCGGGTTCGATTGACGAGAACTTCCGGTTTAAAATCGATAAATCCTCGCGCTTTATCCCGACTGTGTCGTCTGCTTTTGATATATAGAGATTGATTTTCTGGGAAAAGAGGAAGAAATTTACAATCAACATGTTTTTTAAGCAACTGAAGACAAAGAAAATACAATAACTCTCTCTCTCCTCTCTCTCTCTCTCATATCTGCGGAACACAAAATTAATGTTTATAATTAACCTACACAAATAAACATATAACAGAGTAGAAGACATAAAATTTCCCTAAAGCAAAAACAAATCTTTCAAAGAAGTATTATTGCAGACCTTGAAATAAATAATTGTGATTAGAGCGCCCAACGAGAACTTATTTTTTTATGTGTCAACCATCATTAAGCTAGCTAAGGATTTCTCGGTCTTTGGCCTTCATCTTGAAGCATTTTAAGGTTGTTGAATATACAAATGAGGGCAAAAGTATTAGTGATATTTGACAACTACAACTGGATAAAATCAGTGGCAAAAAAAAACATAATGTCTACTCGATTAAAATTATGGTACTCCAAAACTAAAAATTGTTTCTATCTATATAACAATTCCAAAACTAATATATATTTTTTCTTTAGAGTTTAATCATACAATCATACCCTTCTTTATATCATTATGATAATAACTACCATTATGCTTCGTTGCATCTAGGCTACATGTAGTGAACACTAACTTAAGTCTACTCGTACAGAGAGCATAAATGTTACATTGAACTCCTCGTCATAACCTTAGCTGCTAGAGTCGTTTGCCATCAGACACCATCACAATAACGGTACAACACAACAAACTGACAGACGAATCCCAATGGGCGCCCAGAGTTCACCACAAACGCCCACTATTATTACAAGGATAAACAACTCTTAGGCCGTAATACCAAACAGGCATTGAACCCTTTCACATCGTTCCATTTCTTTTTTCTTCATTTTTCAAATAAATGTTCATTGTCAGCGTGCGAAAGCTCAATTTTATCATTTTACTTACCCTGAATTCTTTTGTGTCTATGACGATGTTGATGACGTTCCCGCGCACGGCGACGAATGTCGTCTGCCTAAAAGTAAGAAAACTTACATGAGAATACATGTAGTTTGAACATCCATTTATATGATAATTAGTATTATTATACTTTCATGTTAAAAACTGAAATCTGATTGCTTTAGACACAGTTGGGTATCCGTTCTATAACCCTCAGCGTTAGCAACACACCTGGCAACGGGTAACACAACAAATTGTTACATGCGCGTAAATTATGCGCGTACGGTTCGCCGTAGAATTCACTTCATTTCTATATAAAAGCAGTAAAATTTTCTTTAAAAATAAGACATTCAGTATAATAAAATAAATAGTGCCTGTTTGGGAGGGTAACTTGAAATTGACACCCCGAGAATACCATTGTCAACCTTCGCTTCGCGTCGGTTGACAATGGTTTTCTCGGGTGGTCAATTTCAACAGTTACCCTCCTAAACAGGCATTATTTATAAAATACTGCCCACAGACAGCTGACAAACTTTTTATGGTACTAATTATAATAGTATAGATCTCTGATATAGATTTTATAGTGCAAAATGAGGCAGTCAATTGTTAAATCTGCATGTCATCTTTTTAAAATTATTTGTATACCAACAAAACCTTAGCCAAGAGAGCAGTACCGCATACATTGTTATTGGTCTATACTCACTTGAGGAAATAATCGGACTATAAAGACAAATATTTTAAGCGTCAGGTGCCTGTGTACTGCGCATAATGTAGATGTAATTGTTTATTAATCACTAATCAGTTAAATACCTTCTTTTGTGTCTTTGACGGAGGGCCGATTCTATTGAGTATAGGAATCCTATCAGCGGCCGTAACCTAGAATATCAGGAAAGAATTGTTTATAACCCGTACATTAAAACTAGCAAACGTTTGTAAATTTTTTTTTTTAATTTACCAAAAAAATGTAAATCCTTAGAAAATATGCAACATAAATCCCAGCAAAAAAAACCCAGTTGGTTAATAACATGTCAGCTAACAACCCCTCCCCCCCTTCTAAATGAAAAGAAAACGTAGTAAATAATGAGGGCAGGTATTGATCGGAAGGGGTTGAACTTTGAGTATAAGGTCAAAGAACCGGCTACCTGAAGATTGCAGACCATTATTATGATTTAGAAGGGGTTGTTAACCAATAAATTGAAAATGACTCAGCATTTTTTTTTTTTGGCATACAATCTTAATAATATTTGACCTTTGTCTGTGGGGAGTGATGAGGCTATGTTTGCTGCCCGGTTCTATTAAAGTTTGTATTTGAATAAAAAATTGTCCAAACCAATTACAAAAACGCATACGGGTACATGTCCTTACTAGGATGTGAAATTGCATGATTCGTTGCTTCTTCAATCTGAAAATTTATCTTGTTTTTCTTCATGTCTTAAGTGAAATGTTTGGGAACTTATTAATCATTAAAGCTATAAGTTATTATTAAAGATAAATTTTAATTTTAAAAATGACATACTTACCACATCGTGTTTAATTCGTCTGCTTGAACTTGACTCCTGAATCAAAGATTTATGGCGTCTCTCTACTTTTAGAGGTTTGTAATTCCGATCACAACTAGCAGTAGATTTGATTAGGCAGTCGGAGTCCGACAATCGTCTGCTTTTTACTAGTGGTTCCTCGTCCTCATATTTAATCTTGTCGAGTAAAGATTTGTTCTCTGCTGATAAAATGAGTGGGGTGTCGTTGCTCTCATTCAGATAAGTTTTGATTGACGAAGTAATGTGTTTGTCGAATGTTTCGTCGAGTTTTCGTTTCTGGCCGATACTTTGATCAGATGAGCAAGGAGCAGTCTCCTTTTGTCCTTCTAAAGAATTTTCGTGAATCATAGGAGCAACGTTTGCGATTGGAATTTTTTTGTAATGTAGGAAAGGTCGTTTCGCAAAGACGCTGTTGTCCTGGATTGAAACTTCGTGTTGGATTTCTCCAGAATCGTCATCTTCCTCCTCGTCTTCCACCACAGGCTGTGGCTTTCTAGGAAGGGAAGACAGGAGTCGTGGTCTTTTGTCCTGATAGTAGGAAATGGAGGGACCCGTCCGTAAAATGGCGTCCTGTTTATCGGAACCATCAATATGAAGAGTCGGGGGTTCTGTCCCTTGATGAGACAAAGAAGGCTGGAGTTTTTGCTGGGGACTCAACGTCGGCATTTTGGGGGACTCTGGACCAACAGGGGATGTAGTTTGAGATCTTTTGAGATCAGGATTGGAAAAGATAACTGTTTTGGGTTTCTCCATATTGCTGACTATTTTACGAAGATCTTCGTCTCTATTGACGGCGTTCATAATCAACTGCTTTTTGGAGAACGGTCTTGGCTTACTCTCTGGCTTTTCTTCTGGTTTACATCTGGTCGAAGCGTTCGGTATTGAGATGGAAAGGGGTGACGACAGACGCTCGACGACCGCTTCTGGTTGAGACACAGGTGATGAAGTCTTTGTACCTTCACGCGGTACTTTGACTCCATCGTCAAACTTTCTTGCACTGGGTAAAGGGGATTCCCCTTGTTTGATGAGTCCTCTAAAAAGTTGTGTCACTAACCTATTGTCATTCAAAGAGTCGTCCTGTTCTTTCTTTTTACGTTTTTCTTGTTCTGCCAAAGTTTGTTTCTGAATTTGCAATTGTTTTGAATACACGTCCAAAACTGATGTTTTCTGACTAGAAATTAAAACATCGTGTCCATCGCAAGATTTATAACATTCGCTGCTATGTTTATTAATATTTACTGGAGATGAAAACTGTTTTTTAGTGTCTCGAAAAGTGGACGGGTCTTGTACTCCATTTATACAATGTGCACCACTTGTCCCCTTAATTATTGACCTTTCTGACTGTTGGGACATCTTAGTGGAATGAGTTTCTTTAGGTAACGGCGTCCCAGAGACTCGAGTATGTTTGACTGGACGAGGACGACTAGACGCCATTAATTCTCCTTTGTGTGGAGTAGAGGAATGTACAATATGTGGAGATGGACTATGGTATTGCGGTCTCTGTTCCAAGTGAGCAGGCACATCACTACCGAACGGATGTTTGTACACTCCGCTTGCTGACACAGGGCTCATGTGTTCTTGTTTCATGTTATATGCTGGTATCATGCCTCTCTGTTTTACAATGCTAGCTTTGGGATTTTCCACACTCAGATGCGGTTGGGCCGATTCAGCAATCAAGTGTTGCTGCGCTGTATCAGAGTATCCTCCTTTCCACATGTGCTGAGTATACTTAACATCGTTGCTCGTCGACAGCTTCTGTGAATAAGCCTGCGCAGGCTTTTCTAAGTAAGCACTAGGGTTGGACATTGTGCTTGTTTTAGATATGATTTTGGGCTGTGTTGGTGGCATCGTTTCTTGCATTCTGACTGCTCTTTCTGTCAGAAGACGTTCCTGCTCCATCTGATGTTTCTTTGCAGCGTTTTGTTTCTGAATAGTTTGTAGCATGGCGTAGTATTGTTCATCAGAACTCGGATTTGTTTTGATTCTGTTTGAGTAACGAATGTGTGACGTTCTTCTATAGTGGTCGTGAGGTAATGATTTACTTTGGAGAACCTGCTGATTTTGCCAAGGTGATCCCAAGCTGTGTTTCATCATAGACGAATCAGTTTGGCCAGAGTTTCCGTGCAACATGTCTTGTATTTCTTGGTACCCCGTTGGCAGTTGTTTGTTCTTGTAAGGGATGTCACTATATCCTTGGGGATGATGTCTTTCCTCCATGGCCTGTCTCTTCCTCTCCTCTAAAATACGCCTCTGTCTTTCCTCCATGACCTGACGCTGTCTCTCTTCCATCGCTTGTCTTTGTTCAAGAATCTGTCTGTGACCAAGAACCTGTCTGTGCTCCAAAATTTGTCTTTGTTCAAGGGCTTGTCTTTGTTCCATCGCGTGCCTCTGTTCAAGCATTTGTTGATTACATTCCAAGAGTTTTTTCTGTTCCATGTATTGTCTATGGTACGGCACATGTCTTTCCATTTGTCTTTGTTCAACATAACCGTTTGGTGTTGGTATAACTGGTGGTGTCTGCTGGAATTTCAGTTGCATTTGATTTTGTGTCGTATTTGTAGTAGGCATCTTTCCCAACGAGAACATCTGATGGAGATACATTTCTCTCGACGATTCTGTTAATTCTATCGGGCGTTTGTTTGATTTTACGGATAAATCTAGCGGAATTTCTCCTTCTCGCGGTTTAAGTGAATCACTAACAGGGCCCGAGAGATCCAGTGGGGTAGAGGGAGGGTTTCTTTCTTTGGTCCGTTCTCGGCTGACTGAACTCGCCGTCTGCTCAATTTTGTTACCAGACGCATCTATAATGCTGTCGTCCTGTACTGGCCAATACATTTTGACTGTTACGCTTTCCAATGTATTCCCTCAAGGGTATCTGAAAATCAAAAGATGTGGTGTTAAAGACGGTAGTTCATTCGGTCGGTTATTAAAGATACTGACGCAAAACACCATAATATAGCAATTGTGATCGATATATACACTGTACAAGCCTGCGATATCGTGTATAGCGACTGTTACATTCGGCTAGACCATTAAAAACAGCGTACTAAAATAAAACCCCTTTGCCCAGATTTAGAGTGCACATGGATATACGTAAATGGTAAAATAAATGCCAAACCGTTTAATACTTATTCACATTCGTCAAGAAACTCTGATAAATCGATTACAGTCCTAAAATAGAATTACGTTTCACTAATCTAGCAGACGATCTCGATATACTGTCATCGGCTTTGGTGGGGTCTACCATCCGCATATTGTATGAACCAAACCAGATAGTCCAATAATATCTCGTATTAAAAACCACAAACACACTGTATATATGTAGGTCTATATACTCGAAACGTGACATAATTGTGTTAAAGCTACCTTGGTGTGAGTATTAACAAGCTTAATATAAGGATCTATCCGGTATTATATCCGATATATGAGAAACAATCAAACGGTACGCAATGATAATGAAGCAAAGGCGATCTAAAATTGTCGATTTTTGAACAAGGACAGGACAACGATGATTAAATCTGAATAAAAACCAGAAAACGGCGTGCCTGAAGATTGAAGCCCCTCATTCATAATGCACGATTCCGTAACAACTTCCGCAATGCGATACTGGAATAGCTATACCATCAGGTCGTCTCTCGGCTATGTCGCTTTACAGTTCTCTATGATCGCAATAGCTTTGTCAAGACAAACACGTCACATTAATTAAATGTACACAGAAATAGCTGTAAATAGGTATTAGTTGACATACATTTTTCTACGGCGGAATTTCATGGCTAGCGGTTAAATTAGCGCTGAAGGCTTTTGAACAATCGTGAAGAATCTCATGATCTACGATGCACAAGGTTTACAAAATCTAATGAAGTCGTACGAACAAAAAAACCGAGCAAGTCATCGGCCGAATTCAGAAGGGGTTTTTAATTTCCATGCAAATGGCAATTAAAAATTGCAAATTAGTTTTTAAAAATCTCCCACTCACTTTTGTACAAGGTCAATGTCTGAAAAACAGTCCTTATGCACCCATATTTTACTAGGTATCACGAAAAGAAGATCAATCCGTTAATAACAACCTACCTGTGCACGCTCTAGATCATTTGTATTGGAATTTACGTCCGTACTTTCAGAAAAACCCACTGAAGAACAAAGTCTAGTAAGGGGTCTTTGAACGATATTGATTGTGTTAAGCTTTAGTTTTCCGCTCGTGTGGCAGTGCAGAAGAGGTATAGAAATTAAAACTCTCGTGTCGCGGCTACGAAATCGTTATATATATACATGTACCAACTGCATAATGATTCTAACTTGGCGTCACTGATATCTACTTTAACTTATGGTTGTATGGGACATCTGTTCATATTAATATTGATTAAAGTACATTATCTTTTAAATACTTTCACCGGTTTACAATTTTCAAGTTTTACAATATTTTACCAAAAAATACATTTTTTAAATTCTTTTGAAAAGGTTAAAATTTTAAAATGCTCAGCGGGATTCGAACTCATGACTTACAGATTCGTAGAGAACCATCTAACCCACTGCACCACGCTGTTAGATGACAATATTTGGAAAGAGACATTTATAGAATTATACTTGATTTTACTGTTTATTTTGATTAACAGTACGTCACAACATGGAAGTGTCTCTTACCACCTTATGCTACTTTTGTTTACTGCGTCGTCATTTTAAGAAAATTTGTAAAATTTTCTGTCAAGTGACACACGAAAAGGTCGAATAAACGTAAATAAAAAAGGAATTAGTATATATTCTCAAACGATATCCAATCTTTTGATAGGTCTATACCTATTGGCATGGGTTGGGTTTAACTAAAAAAGCGCACATTTGACTATTACAAAAACCTATTTTACGCACATGAGCTTAAGGTCATGAAACAAATAAACCACATTAATTAACTTATATTGAATTAGTAACAACTCATTCCAAAAAGAAGCAACCATTTCCGCACTGTCATATAATATGTTCGTGACTGTAAAAGTGCACGTTGCACAAATCTCGGCCAGGCAGCAGAGGACAGCTCTGCAATGCTTTCCAATTAGATTGCATGTGATTCCTGATTTTGGTTCGCGACAATTTGACAGTATACTGATGAAGCTGTAAATAAGATTACATAAAGGAGCTAATATAATGGTGCTTTTATGAAACAACAAGAGCCCAACGCACTTAAAAACCGCACTTTAAAAACAAAACAAAACCCTTCGTCTGCTTACTTAAGGAAAATTTGTCGGATCAATTTCCAACGATCCGAAAAAGTACACAAATGTGTCATGTTTTAAAACGTTACTGCTGTAAAAACACAACAGGAATCAATTTTCGAGATTATTTTCGTATATGCAAAAACCTCACTATTACGTATCTTCACGCCTTATTTTTAAATTAGGCGATGCGCCGCAATCACGATCTGTATTACAATGCATAATAACGCTCCCAGAACTCACGGGTTGAAAATCATATCAGCTTACAAAAAGGGCTTTCGAATATTCGAAAACAACAAAAAATAATCTACTGCAGAAAAACCTAACGTAACTATGCAACCTACCTTTTTCTCCATTGTAAAAAAAATTAATTAGTCGACACAAATTTTAAAATAGCAGCGCAACTGAGATGAAGGCAGAAATGGCTTATGGAGTTAGATGTCTCGAGTTTATATAAAGGACTACAGATGACGTGATTCATTAACGCCTTTTGAAAAACAGTCTCCCTGAAAATTACATTTCCCCTGTTTATTATACAGAAGACTTAATTAATTACATCCATTTATATACATATATTGGATAAGATATACATGTATTATGAAAAATAACAGTAAAACAAAATATCAATGTCTCCAAAAAAAGGGGGAGGGGTATATTTTAAAAAGAGCATGTAAATGACACTATACGTTCTCTCTCTCTCTCTCTCTCTCTCTCTCTCTCTCTCTCTCTCTCTCTCTCTCTCTCTCTCTCTCTTGGGATGTTATCGTCTAAAGTTTGGTGGAGGGGGGTTATCGTCTTAGTATTTTGAATTTTGAATGTCTCACTTGATTCTAGCCGACATTCGTAGAGTAATGAAGTTGTAAATGCCGTTGCACCTGTCTAGGTCTGAGTGTAGATATATATAAAGTAATTCAAAAACCAAAAAAAACTACTCTACACTTTTCTTGATGATTTTTTGGAATTAAAAAAATAATAAAAAAGAACTAAATTATACAGCTTAAATGTTTTTTTTGTTTCCTGTGGCCATATCTACATGAAGTCATCGCTCTTCAAAAATGAACTTGAATTGGTTAGTTGGCGTAATGAAGATTTTGCAAAATCTTTATAGTGTACTATATTTTTTCTAATGAAACTACACGCCTACTAGATCTAATATATCACACCAACAGCGGTGAGCTAATCCTTTTTAAAAACGGTTGTACATTTAACTACATGTACGACTTTTATAACAATTCAGTTAAGTTTTAAACAGTTTTTTTCGTAATGAGTTGTGAGTAACAGTTGAATAGCCAACCCCACAGAACAGGTATATATGTAATATTATACGTATTTCAACCGAACAAGCACTGAACTTGGTGCATTATACTGCTTCGCCTTGTAATACGACTTTTTTTATTTTATTTAACCTGCTGGCGTCCTATATGAAAATAAATCTTTTTCAGATATATTCAGACATAATGCACAAAAATAAAATATGATTATTAATATACATAGCCATGTACGGTAGATCCTATAAAGCGTAAATGTATTGATAAATGATCCACTCCTTCAGGCTGGTTTGTGGTGCAGACAGGACAAACACCTGTGATTTTGATTGGTTCCAACCAGTATGATCGGTGGGTAAATGACACGTGTGCGTTCAATTAGTTGCATTTCGTCTTATTGATCAGGTTTTTTTTCATATTCCGGGAGTACGTATCTTCTATCATTCTTACAGAGTATAAAAAACCACAATACATCGATACATGTAAAAAGTTTGCGATTATTCGTCGATGATCAATTTTGAATGTTATTTTCAACCAATATTAAAATAATTCATAAAATAATAATAAGATTTTGACAATTTATAAAATAATGCGGTTTGGGGGAGGGGGGTAGGAGTTCGGGGGGGGGGGGGGGGGGTCCGGGGGGGGGATGATTGTATACCATATAAAATCTTCCTGCGCTATAATCAATATGTTGGTCAAGATTACAATCGTATGTGCACTTTATGTCTGACATGGAATATGGGAGTGTCGCGTGATAAATCAAAATCTTGTTTCATGAACATTTAGATAAAGCGCCTTTTTCTCCTTTCTTCATCTAAAAATAAACATTATTATTGAATAACAATTGCTTGTTTCCACCATTTTTGATCAGAATTTATTAAGGATTGTGATACAGTGTACCCTATACTCATTACTTTAATTCATCACGATCTGACATGGCGATAACTGCTAGATCGTATTTTTCTAACACAACTTTTCACTTCCTGTGAATGTTTTGGGAAATTGGTCGATAGGGGAATAGTTTAAACTACATGTACATGAATTTTAAAACTTTTATGCAACATATGTCATACACTGTATGCCTAGGCTAGCGATCAAAAGCGACAAAAAACGTTTCAGTAAACATATACATGTATGTATATGCCTGTATTTTTCCGAAAAATCCCTAAATTACATACCATATAATGTCCTATAATTGATGGAATTATCATCATGTAAAGACACTGTGTCGATGTCCGTGGGGGGGGGGGGGGGGGTTCTGATTGGAAACCATGTAAATGAATGTCATCTATTCTGACCAAATATTCATGTCATACAGATCGATTGGCAACAGGCATTCACAGTAGAAATATTTGAATTACGTGTCTTAAATCTTAAATCGGGTCATAGTGACCGTCATACCATTTGAAGCATTAAATGTTAGTAAAATATTTGACCGTATTTCAGTCAGTACTCAAGACTACTGACTAAGTAGTCATTGATAAATGTACAGGTATTAACGAAGCTCATAATCCATTGACCGACATGTACTTAAAACCATGCAGTCCATACAGTGTCACTAAGAGTAGAGATTTCCAGAGGCAGAAAAAGAAATCCTTCAGTTCAAAATTAAGATATAAAAATATCCATCCCTTCGATTATCGAATATTTTGAGAATATAGGTATTTGAGAGAGAGAGAGAGAGAGAGAGAGAGAGAGAGAGAGAGAGAGAGAGAGAAATAGAGAGAGAGAGAGAGAGAGAGAGAGAGAGAGAGAGAGAGAGAGAGAGAGAGAGAGAGAGAGAGAGAGAGAGATTTTGCAGTATACGAAAAGAATGCATAAAATATTTAGCTGTACATTTGATGGTAAATATTGCTGTCTGCTTTAAAGGAAATAAACAGGTACACCATTGCTCCGTTTAGGTTAATAACTGATAAGTCACTAGAAGTAGATTTTGAATAAACACCAATGGTTTACGTACATGTACCCGGTAAAATGTAACAAATATTGCTGCCAGCTGTTGAGTTTCTCGGTCAACAAAAGCGTACGTGCAACAATAATCTTACCGTCTACACGTGTATATATATAAATGTTTTTATAGGTTGATAGTGTATTACACAGAAAAATCCGAGATCCACTTCATATTAATTATATCACGAATTTCTTTTTTGATTTCATGAGTTTCTGTTGGCAGCCAATGTCCTTTATAGATTACATGTATATATTAAAACATATTTTTTTTCCTTCTTAGCGTATATATGTACTATGTACATACATGTGTGATGCGTGACTTTCATCTATATCTATTTTATATTGATTTTGTTATAAATAATACCACCATAACCATTTTTAGTTCCGTAACATAATACATCTATAATTAATAACTAAATAATAGCTATATTTGATGTATCTATATAATTTCATAATGTCTGCTGTGAAACTACATAATATTCATAACAGGGTTCCATAAGCTAACATCTACATGTACATCTAGTATGGTTACATAATAGCAATTCATCTTCCCGTTCGCACCGTCGACATCTTATCCGGGTTCATGACCCGAACTTTTGCCTCGCTCGCTTAACAGACAAATCAAACCCCACCAATCTAATATGCACATGTATAAAAATACGCATCATTTAGTCTATTATTTATATCAAATAGCTTTTATCAATTTTCGTGATATTTTTTATTCCTCGTTTTATGCATTTTCTGATCATGAATATTGTTACACACCCCCCCCCCCCCCCCCCCAATTAAAATTACGTTGTAACTAATTTCCTGTCGAGTGCCGTAGTGAGATTTGTCATGTGTATACACTGCATATTGTTAGGGTTTTTTCCCTTCAAGAGTGAAGAGAGAAAGATGAAGACTTGTACAGTCACTTACAATACATTTGTGAGTGTGTATACTGTTTTTCGTGTACTTGTGTATGCATGTGTATTATTCCTCCGATTCTTTCCTCACTTATTAGTTAAATAGTTAAAAGATGGTTACCTGTTCCGTAGCACGTCGTTATCAAGAATTGTTTTGGCTATATACAGTTGGACAGACCTGATCGTCTGCTCCGGGACAGGTGCCCGTGTCACTGCGGTCATCGACAGACCAGCCAGCACCACGCGTGTATTGTCCTCATTCACTGACGTCCTATCTCACGGGATTAACATGTAAATATCTCAGGCTAAATCCATACTAAGCTCCTTCGATGAAGGTGAAATTTGACTCCACGTACCCAAATAGGATTTAACTGATAGCTTTTGGTGGTTAACTTGTTTTGACGACTGGTGGTGAAAAAGAAACGATTCTAACGCGACGATATGAATACAGATCCAAACGTAGTGTATAAAAGGCTGGCCATGTTTGCTGGTTAGATTACATCATTTACATAAATACTGTGGTTTCAAATAATTTCTGTTTCGTGTAATACAATCACTGACTTATTTCATTCCAGATACTGATAGCCCATTTAGTGTAAAGTTTCCTCAAATACGCGTGATTTTTTAATACCTTGAATTACTTCCTTCCTCGTTTGAGTAAAATATATTTATCACATATATTGGCTAACACAATTTTCTAAAATGATTAAATAACAATGTGTACACGTACATTACTTATTTTCGGCATACATGTTCTACTTACGAAAACACGGTAAATAAAAACAAATCTCTATAGGCCTTTTGTTCGATATTAACAATTAGTTGATCTTGACACGCTCCCCTAAAAAACCGTTATATATACGAATAAAATATTAATATGATTTTGTATACTTTGTCAATGGAAAAACACATTATCTTATAGAGAAGTAATGATTACCCGTCCAAAGTATCAAAGCTCTGAGTGCAATCATGTATACACTGCTCCCTCTAATACACAACAGGATATCAAAAGTCGATACCCCAGACACACATTTGTAAACACATTCTTCACACCGATAATACATACCTAGAACAATTCTTTGATATCTTCCGAAGTAATTAATTCCATCATTCGATATATGATCAAGTCTAATTGTTTCTATCGGCCACCATTGTTCACACGTGAGCTTGAACGATTTCTACGTTGGGAATTCACCACAGTCCTGACCCCATTTTTTGCGATCGTGTGGTGTTTATGTATATTCTGAAAAACGTGGCCGAAATACAAAGGTTGGTAGCGAATATATCTAGTAAGCATCCATGATCTAAAACAGACAGCATTTTATCTGTACACCATACTTCTCACATACTGCACGTCAGTTAAAAAATCCATCAGTTGGGAAGGAAAAACTACGAATATGCAAACAAATCGGGGAATTGTGCTGACGTCACGCATTCAACTAAGGCGAAGGTCGTTGGCTTGCCGTAGCGTAAAGATTATTTTAGTTCACAACACAGATATGGGACCGATTTTAACGGAAGTTTGCTTTTATGATAGGGGATGGGGGGAGGTTTGCATGTATGTGCACGTGTCACTTGATGTAGTTTAAAGTTTAAAGACTCGTGTATTTCAGTTATTTGCGTCTTTGATTTCACTGTCACGATCCCTTTTTTTATCGCTCATAATCAATTCATTTGTGTACATTCGCCTATATTAGACCAGTATTGTGTACATTATACATACGACAACGCTAAATACACGTATCTAATTTAGCGGTTAAAATTAAATATTGACTGCATGATGCCATTTTTTATTTATTTTTTTTCTATCATATATGGTGAATTGGTTCCAGAAAATGATTGTACCTAACATGATGTTTAACATGAACTCAAAACCTGCATGCTCTCTTATTTTATTTTTTTAAAAATACATGTATGAGAATACTACCTGATTTGATTCAAAGTAACTCGTTCATGTATTAATTAACAAAGTCACTGCGACGTACTTAAAGAAGAAAAGAAATAAAAAAAAAACAACGGAAAAATATCGAAGAATTCTGCCCAGACATCGAGAATGCATTTCGTTTTGCATACAAATGTAGTTATTCAGATGTTATATATTTTAAAGTAACTATTGTTGGGAGTGTGTATCCTAATTTTTTTTCTGTTTTATGACCCTAGTTAATTAAGGCCAACTTACAGAGTGATATGGAGTTTGGAGAAATTATTATGATGGAAAAATATTTGTTATGTATACTTTTAAACACTTCTGAAAAAGTGATTGTAAATGGTTTTACTGCCCACGCATAAACCAACAGCAAAATTACATGTAATCAGCCGGGAGTTCGATAAGAAATATTTAATATGAGAGAGAGAGAGAGAGAGAGAGAGAGAGAGATTAATTTGTTGACCATCCAATCTCCTTAATGTGAATAATCAATCAAATTGATTGTATAACTGAACAATGCTGGGTTGGGGTTTTTTTTCTTCTGAATATTGACATGTACTCGACTCTCAGCTATTGTATAAGACAAGTAATTGATTTCCGACATTTATATTTTATTCTAAAGCTGGTTTTTAAAGAAAAGAAAAATCTATTATTTGAAATTTTAATTCTGAAACAATTATTTTTTTCCCCGATGAATTTAAATTTTAATTACAGTGTACATTCAAAATATAACAAAACAGATTTTTGCTGTTGTTTTATTTTGATGTTGCTTAACCTAAACATATTTTTTTCTGCAATGCTAGCTACCTTCATAGACCGAAAGTAACAAAGAAAGATTTTTTTGTTTATGTTATAACTATTTTTCAATATTATTTAATAACGTATTCACAAAGTGACTAAATGTACGTAAAATTATTATCATTGACGAAACAACCAATTTTCCGTATGAGGTAACAACTCCTTAAAAGTCCGAGGGCAGTCCGTGCAAATCCGTGCAGTTCGTGCTCTCAGTGCTCTAAATTCGATCGATCAAGAAATAGCCCACGCAAAAGTCAACAACATAAATACAAACAAGTTTAAAGACACCAAAGAAAACTATGCATGCGCGGAAGGGGGGGGGCAAGAAAAATCAAATTTCTTAAATTTACATAATTAAACTACCGAAATATGCCTTGAACATGTGCCCCCTCTCCTCTTGAAGAATCCCCTCCTCTTTTGGAAAAAAAATAGGAGCATATGATAGCAGTTTAGAATGCGTACAGTGTACATGTACATTCTTACGCCGACAGCATAGTTGTTTCACTGCAGGATCACGTAGATTTCTGTTTTGTCATTGATGTATGTATAACACTCGATTATCGTAAGAAATAGCAGGAGAAATACTTATTCGATATCAAAATATTCAAATATTTACAGGCAATGTAACCATTTTAACAAGAGCTTGGACTTTTGGTAGTTGTATCAAACAGCGTTGTGACGTAGGCCTGTCTATTTCATTGCTGGTCATTCAGTCATGGCTCTTTGAAATCAACAAAATTTGTCTGGTTTTTGAGTTAAGACTACGCAATTGGTGTATATTTCGCTTGAAACCACCGTCATTTTGAACTTGTGTTGACGCAAAAAATAGATACATGTGGTTACGTCCTACTTAAAGTCCAAGGCCTTTTTAAAATCGTTAAGATGTAACTATCTATTTCTTGCATCAAAACAAGTTTTATAAATTGACACTGAGATTACGTGAAATATACACAAATTGCGTTGTCTTACCTGTAGCTCAAAAGCCAAACAAATCTTGTTAATTTCAAATAGCCATGGCTTAATGGCCAGCAATGAAATAGACAGACCTGTACGTCACATTGCTGTTTAACATAACTTTTCAAAATCCAAGGTCTTGTTAAAATGATTCTAAATTTCATAACATTTAAATTCTGAAACTTGCAACATTATGCGCAGTTACAATAATGGATTTTATATAATGTGTGTAGTCACTGTGTTGAACTACTTCTTTATTTCTATGGAAAATCGATTGCTGTTAAACGATATAGCTAGCATGAACAAAAAACTTAAGTACATCCGGTCTTTTGAAGAAAGTTTGCCTTGGTGCATTTAAACGTACTTTAATAATGTGATAAAATTATCATGTTTTCCTGTTTATTATTTAAATAATCAGAAGTATCTGAATTTATAAAATTTTCTCACAATAAACAAATACCCCATACCAAGTTCTGCTGTATGGATGTATATATGTATATGAAAAAAAAAACTCTTAAAAGTACGCGTATATTTATTTTTAAACTATGTAATAGTTATATCATATATATGGCAAACTTTATGCGATTTTAAGAAGGGGGCTTCATATGATCTAAATGTAACTTACTTTGTGAACATAGCCCACTTTTTTATTGGCTGATTAAAAGTTTTGCACTAATTAAATATTAAATGTGTATAACGTTTGGTACAAATGAGACATAAAGCTAATTACTCTTTGTTAGATATACATGCACAGTGCTCATGTCATGTTTTTGTTAACATGGTAATACGTAGGAGTTTCATGAACCACCAACACCTATTAAATTAAATACACTCGAGTCTAGGTTCAAATGGAAGTGCATAAGTACACATGCCATCTATGCATGTGTAGATGTACATCCACACGCTTCAGCCAGCCTTGGTAAATACGAAACATTTGAGTAAGCAGACGTAACATGCACACACACTAACATATTTCAAAAACACGATGAATGAAATAGATGTAGACACATCCAATAGAGAATAGAAATCCGTGTTAGTAACACACCATTCTGCTTTATTTTAGCGACCTGAAATCAGAGAAAAGAAATGAGAAGGAGGGTATGATGGTACTGGAATATATCCACTTTTTGAAGGCGGTACACTTCATTCATCGCAAAAAAGAGGGCAGAGATACAGAAGAACTAATTTGTATCAGAACTTATCACCAAAAACAAGAGACAGTATTCCTGATCTGGGCAAGTCAGCTTACACCTAAGCACCAGCTTTCATGGCTACCAAAAGAAAAGAAAAACCAAAACAAACAAAAAACACACACACACGCACAAATGAGAGAGCAGAAAAACATAAACCACTAAACGTTGTCTCTAACCCAGTCCTCTGCAAGATTATAGAGCAGGGTAACCATTATAGTCATATAATTAACCACCGAGAGAGGCATTAATAACAAGCATTCTGAGAGTATTGCATAAGCAATACACGTCCCCTACCGGTTTGTAGAAATTGTGAAAACAATGCACTGTTAAGCAGAATATCGAACCCGAACATTAAAAAATTGGAATATAAAAAAATAATTTTCTCGAAAATATGTCAACCAGACGCTACAAAAGTGTAAACTTTATCTGTAGTTTGACATTTTGAAGCTGTTAAGCAAATTTCATATTATTCCTCAAACCAGAGTTCTTGAAATCTTTTTTCCACTGTCAGTCATTTGGACTGACAACCATCAGAAGTTTGTCAGTCCAGACTGATTCTATCAGTCCAAACATTTTCAATAGAAAGATGAAAAACTACAAGTATATTTGCCTTATAGTTTCTCTCATTTTTACCTTAATTATTCTGATTTCTCCTAACTTTCACATTCTGGCTCCTGATAACATTCTTATTTATCACTTCATTAATTATTATTTCCTTCCCTCTCTCATTATCAACTTTCTTCTTGTTCTCTTTCTCGTTCTCTTTCTGCACATCTCATATGTTACTATGGCTCGGTTGTCAGATAGCGGAGTTCTTATTTCCCGAAAAAATTTATAAATGATTACATTGGGATTTTTGTGTGTATTTCTGTGTATTGCAATAAAAACATTCACTGAAAACCCTGTTTCTGTGTATGCAATGTACATTGAAAAAACGTAACGAGACAACACTCGCCATCTTGGATTTATAGGGGACCCTCAGTTCACGCTATGTTTAAAACAAGTTCTCCACTTTCTCCCATAATTTCTGACGACATCTAGGTTGGAAAATGATTGAAAGACTTATTCCTATTGTCTGACTACATCTGTTAGCTGCATTATAAACACACCGTATCAATATGTACGAAATACTCGCCAAACTTATCGAAAGCAACGGAAGTAATAATTACTGAGGTGTTCCTAAAATGTATAATAAGTCTAGAGAGAGCGAAAAAAAACCGCGAAAAACTCCTCTAGATTTATCGTATGCGTTCGGATCTCCTCAGTGAGTATGAAAATTAGTTATATTTTCGCAAGTTACTCTGTCCATATCTACCGGTCATTTGGACTGACAGGCAACCTCAAGTAATCGGTCCTTGGTTATTTTTATCGGTCTTGCCGACAGGACCGAAAGATTTCAAGAACTCTGTCAAACGCATAAAGAAAAAAAGTGTGGAAAACTGAAGTGGGACAGACAGACGGACGGACGGACGGACGGACTGACGGACGCAGAGGAAAGCTATAGTCCCCTCCGGTGAAAACCGGTAGGGGACTAATAACATCGGCGCAGATAAACCACACAGTGAATGGATGAAGGAAACAACATTTTTTGTGAGAGTTGGATCGTTTACAGAGTACTGTACACAACTTTTATTCGCGTGGGAGGAATTTTCGCAAAAGACTCGTCGTCGGGAATATTTCTCGCCGCAAATCAGTCTTTTAATGTCTCTGGCATATTTTTTCCCCGATAGTCCACATCTTGTTCGCAAAAAATAGTTTCTGCGAACAAGTATATCTTCGGTAAATAACGTCGTTGCAAATAAATGTTGGCTAACGGTGTCACATAAATTAAACTTTGCCAAGGAAATCAAGGCAATAAATTAAATTGATGCTTCGTCATGGTGGAAACTTGTTCAACTTCAAATACTAGAAGACTATAATGCCACAGTGTGCGAGATTTTTATCAAAACTACCAAATAGTGGTATTGAGAGAGAGAAAGAGAGAGAGAGAGAAGAGAGAGAGAGAGAATGCACATGAAGAGCCTCCTGTACGGAAGACTAAAACTTGTCACCATAATGTACGGTAACATCTTAACTCTCAAAGACATATTTCCACCTCTAAGCCTTCAGGAAGACATCAACAAGAGTGCTCTTACAATGTTTTTTTGCAAACTTTCTCTTATATCAGAATCTATCGGGATTCATTCATTCAAGACACTTTTCACCTCCAAAACTCTTTGCTACAATGCGTCAGTCACTTTAAACTGTGAAAGTCCAAATTCAAAATATGGCACTGCATATTGAAAACACCTTTTTAACACAGTTTTAACGACAAAAGCTACTAGCGCATGTACAGTAACCATCATTAAATTTAACCTTATACTCTGTCCCGAGTTTTTGCTTCCACTACTTTTTGCTTGATATTTCAATAATAGTAAATACCTTTGAGCTCAAACTACGTTCATCCACTAATATGAAAAATGTCAAGATTATATGTTTTGAAACACCCACTCTACCGCTTCAGGTTTCAATACACATCCAAAAATTGATAGTCTACGGAGATTTTGCATTGGATCAGCCATCAATAAGCCCGGATGATAATGTTAAAAAAATGCGCGATGTATTCCGAGTGTATTCCGAATGGAGAAATCTCCGTAAGAAAATTGTTTTCGTTCCTGTGAAATTTTATGAGTGAAAAAGGATAATTCTTCGTTGAAGATATCTTGGATATATTCCCTTTCATCGATTTCAATTGTATTTCTTTCACAGGTATGTGTATTTTTATTAAAAATCATCAAAAATTGATGGAAGCAATAACTTTGGACAGACTATAGTATGGAACCAAGATAGAAAAAAATGTAATGTTGTTGATTTATAAAATTAATACACTTATTTCAGATACCATAATGATAGTTAATTAACTTACCGACGTAGATTTAGTGTTTTTTCTACGATGTCCTCAATCTTGATACCGGTGTCCCATTAATAGGTATATTTTGTCGTTGAACGTCGTCAGTTTATTGCGTAGTGAGCACTAGTGGTTACTAGTATGACAATCAATTGTTGTTTATTAAACATGTTGTAAAGGAAATTATTCATCGATATCTGATTTAATACTCATCATCAATAATCTTGCATTGTTTAGTTGTTTGACCTTGTTTGTTTCTTGGTTTTTTAGCCTTTTATATACGATGATTGATCTGCAAGTAATAAGACATGCTATAAAATTACGAAAAATCTACGGAAAGACAGAAAATGTTCAAATGTTAGAAGGTAAATTAATGACATTTATGAAATTGTTGATACCGAAATTTAGATACTATCAAAATTAATTTAGGTATCAACAATTCCATAAATGTCATTAATTTACTTGAAAATTTAAAAATAATTAATAGAACGCGAGGCAATGAATTGCCGCCACATGCCTGTTTGTCACGTTTCCAGGTGGTATCTTAACACTGTTTTATTTATGAGGACTCGATGGTCGTAGCCATTTTTAGACTGTTTCGATCTTCTATAGAAAAAGCGCTCGATAAAAAATATTGGATAATACTCAATGTCAAATGTTAGATATTTGGATTTTTTTCTTTCCTAAATAATAGTTTCTCTCTAAAAACTTTATCTTAAATGGTAAATTGACCATCTAGCCTTCTTAACCCCCCCCCCTAAAAAAAAACAAGAACAAAAAACAAGGCTACGTAGAGAACTGATAATGGTTCTCTTTTTACCACAATTAAATCTGAATCATAGACTAACTCTTCCATGTACATGAGATTCGTCTGTTGGGTTTTTACTTAGTTGTTACGGTAAGTAAATAAAGGGTATTACAACGCGATACGACTAGCTTAAATTCTACTACGATATAAAATTCTATGCTGCAACAAACGCTGTTCTTAAATTATAAATCGAACAAAATAATGTACTGTATACGGGACTTTTAAATCCCTGTGTTATTTTCGCCCTTCTACACTTGCAAACAGTTTCGCTCTGTTTTGAATTCGCCCAGACTCATATTTGTGTTTAAAGAGAGATAAATTTGTCTGGTCGATTCGTCCGATGACAACGAGGGCAAAAGGGGCGAAAATAAAACGAGGGCGAATATTTTCCTGTGCATCAACATGACTGTACATGACTTACATGTGACTGTGTGACACGTACATGATATGTGTTGTATGTCATGTGTCTGTATATTTATGACTTGTTTTATATGAATGAATGGAAATTCAGGGTTTTTTAAAACATGTATAAATGTGAACTCTTATATTTTGTAGGAAAACCGTTATGTATACATTAAAAAAAACAATGAATCAAGCTATTTAGCTAAACTAAATATTGTACTGGACCTGTTAAGATCTCATAATCATTTTCATGCATACTTGTTTGACAAGTGCATGTAATGACATCTATTGCCTTTAACCATTTAGTTATTGCATAGCGCTTTGGTTAATCTACTGATTAAAGTTGTTGCGTGTACTAGTACATAGTTCATTGTTTGAATCACATTACATGTACAAGCAGTTCAATTTAATATCCAACTTTTAGACGTAATAGAAATACTAGTATTTATCTATATAGTTGTCAGCTTTTACAATTATAAAACAATTTTTTACTACCTGTTGATCAAATCTGGCAAGTCCATCGAAGGATTAACGAAAAAATATGTTCTTATTTGTGTAATTAAGCTTCGTGCACGTGTTTCATGTCTCCATTTTTATATTGTATAATATAAGTCAACGGTCACGTGCTTATCATATTTCCGTCAACGGTTTTTTTCTGTTTTTGTAACTGTTTTTAATTTTCTCATCCGGCCAATAAATCAACAACAAAAAAGATGAAATAGATGTAGAAGTCAGATTGCGAATGGAATATTTTGCGGGAAGATTTATATCAAAACGTTATAATACATTTTTATTTACTGGCTATGAGGACGATAGCAAGTTTATTGTCCCCCGACGCAACAACCATTTCACGAGGGGAAGCTGTGGAAAATAACTGCTGTCAAGGGGGACCAATAAGCATGCTATCGTCCAATAGTTAGTAAATAAGTATTTCACTATACCGAAAAAAATATTCACCATAGGTAGTTTAGATAGAATAGCAAGTTTATACTTTGTAATTTTACAAAGACATTATTCACAGAGGCATAATATATAGCAACAACATTTTATTTAAGTCAGCAATCTATTTGCATGTACATATTTCCAGAGCTGTTTCTCCTTTTTTTTTTTTATCAAAATATACTTCGATTTGATTTTCCCATAGAATCAACATTTGAGTGACTTACTAATTCAAGTTATTCAACCAACGATTTCAATCATGGTACACACGACATATGTAAAAGAAGAAGAAGACAAAGTAAAGTTTTCAAAGATGACCTTTGATTACATGTAGCATTGTCTTATAAGATGTGTACGAGATGATAGAGCTTTAATTTTTCATAGATCCACGTATTTATAATTCCATTGCCACTATAAAAAAAATCGCCCTTGATATCTGTGCCCTCCTATACACTGTTAAATCCTAATTTAACGCGAAGAATATACATCCACGGAATATTGCGACAAGCACATTTCGCGGATTTTTAAATGTCGCCCCTTTTTGAACATTAATCGGCGTTCGCGATTTTATGCAAAAAGAGTGAATCGCAGAATTAAGTACTAGCGTAAAATAAGGGATATACAGTTACGTTTCTGTAAACACCTTCTCTGCAGATATTATTTATCAATAAAAGCATATGCCGCCATCATGTTAAAATTAGTACGAAATTATGCAAGGATTGGCTTAAAATGTCTTATTATCTTATGCTTTATTTAGATTTGTAGATTTTGTGAATTTTGGTTTTTAAGATCATAAATAAAGAAAATTAATGAAGCTTTGTAAAAACTACCACATTTTGTTTGTGCAGAAGTAGAAAGTGATGAGTTCTGAACATATTTTATTGTATAGATACTTATGATACAAAAGTGTTTTTTTTCTTTAAGTTCTTTCAATTTTCGAATTCTCACCTTGTTTACAATATATGTGTCTTTGATACATATATAAACATAATATTTCACAATAACAAGAGTTAATTTAAAAAATGAATGCCTATATACATAAATCAAAGGTCAAATATTTAAATAAGCCACGTTGGTAAGTAGTAATTACAGTAAACCTTCCAGGATCTCTTATGAACTTATGAGCGTAGGAAAAAAATATGTTGTTAAATGTCAACATGTTTACATGATTCTTCTCCCCATAGAAGTGAGTGACTTTCATAACAGATATACTAGTATGAGTATACAACGTACGAAATTTCTAAATAGTTCATGACGTCTAGCATTTATAAAAAATATTTAGATGAAAAAATACGAAAGGCTATATTGGTGTTCTTGTTGTGTAACCATGTGTTCATTAGTAGTAAGAATTAAATAGCGCTCTTGTCGCACGGTCTCAACACCAGGTGATCGAAAAACCAAACGGGTTATTTTTTAAACAATATTTTATTATGTAAAAAATGTTACATAATTGGATTGGGCAGCAGGCAATCTGCCTATTTGAGCCCTTTCCTTTAACAGATGGGTTGATCTTAAGCTAAGATATACATGTAAACTCCATTGAACTTAAATTTCCTGATCAAAGGACTATAAATGATATGGGTCTTATGTGGTCCCCTAAAATATACATCGCCATACATACATACTGTAGTCCTTTCCTTTCTTTGTATAGATATACATGTGAAGTTTTTTTTCATTATTTTCATTTTTGATCCAAATTGGCAACAATTTTGAAATATGACATCATAAGGTAAACCTTTCACCACATTTATTTGCATTTTTAGCATGAAATAGTTTGTTTTCGAGCAGTTTTACTTTCAGAAAAAATTGAGCGATTGCATGAACAGACAAAATATTTTCATCAAAGATGTGCTTATCCAAACCTTCTTAGTGGCATAAAAATTGGTCATATTCAAAGCGTCGTTCTATATAATACCCATTCATAAAGAAATAATAAAAATGTTAATCTTTGACCAATTTTGATAGAATTTTAAAAAATTGCACCACTTCTGGCGTCATATGTTGCCAGTGACTATTTCAAAAAAAAATAATAAGGAAGAAATTGAATATACGTGAATAATTTTTTAAAAATGCTACAAATAGAGGGCATTTTAAGCTTATATCAAATCATTTGCTTGAATCAAGTAGTCGTTGTCGACCTTTTCTAGAAAAAAAATCTTGAAACAAAGCAACTCTGCATAGTAGTCACAATGTAGAAATATTAGTTCTAGGGCTTGGCTTCCGCCGAGAGACCTTAATATCTCTGCAAAACAATGACTCACGATTTAATACCGTTCGGAACTGATCAAGGTTGTTAATTATGATAATCAGGTTTTCATCATTTTTGTTTTTAAGGAAAAATAAATTGTACAAACGTGCTTATGTTACACACCTACATGAACATACACATGTACCTACTACTCAAAATTTCTATACATAGATATTTCAAGATGCAATCTTTAAATAGGGTTCTTCATAGCTGTAAATAATTGCAACTGGAAATATGCTAACAAATTGTCGGTTATTTGTTTTGAGCAATTGTGTAGAATACATGTATGATGACATTTTACAAATTGTGTGCTTTGATTAGAAAAATGAATAAAAAATACTCCCCAGGTTAGAACCCCTATACTTCACATTTGTATTAACGAGTCAGAGTTGATCTTGTATATGTTTCTCTCTCTCTCTCTCTCTCTCTCTCTCTCTCTCATGCATTGTTAATTAGTAAGAAATACCACATATTGTATCATTATAATCTCTGTGTACCATTGTACAATGGTGATTGAAATTGAAATTGAAATACAATGAATGAAAGTACAAAACTTTATGTGCTGTAACAATTGAAGTTATATAGGCTTAGTTTAAAAGATAGTAGCAATAATGCCAGTTTTCATATACATTTACATACAAAAAGTACAACAATATGAACTAATTACTACCTGTTTCTATCGTCGAGTTGTCAATAGGTATTCTTAAGACAAAGAACTTAAAATTATTTTCAATGGATGAAAAATTGATGAACGAAAAAAATCTGCAGTTCTAGTAGTGTCATTATCAGTAGGCTTTCATCTAGATTAAATTACAGAATTGTAGTTTATGAAATTACGACATGACAGTATCAGTGTATACATATAAAATACATGGTTACTGTTTTGAAATATAAGGTATATTTGGACGAGACAGTTTTCAAGACAGTTATGTATTTTGTTTATCCTGCAACATAATATCAAATTTTACTCCTCAAACGAGCTTTTATAAACAAATTATGTTGTATATCTGCATTTAGAGCCATGGTGCCAAGACAGATGACTACACAATACATCTGAACTAAATGCACGGGGTTATATTGGGGCATTGACCAAATATAGCTTTGGTTTATTGGGTTACCTTTATTCGATTAATGCCAGGGGTTTGCAGAATAAAATGCTGGATGACAAAGTATTTTTTTTTACAATACCGCTTTCTTAGGAATATGCTTCGCAGCTGTTTGAAAGATACCCTAACTATACGAGACAAAAGAAATCATCATAAATCATACCCTGTGTACATTTAGGTTCACGCTGTATGTTGGCGCGTGTGTATTGATTTCTTTTAATTAAAAGACGCCATTTTTTTTATTACAGGAAGGTGTACCACGTATGATCTGTAAGATCAGAGTTTTTCCCCAAGATTTTATTTACGCAAGAAACCACCGAATGATGTAAACTGAAACGAATTGTCCCGGTCCCTCTGTTAATTTATTTTGTTGTTTTAAAGCAATTTTCGTCATCTGAAGTTTGCCGTCAATGTCCTTTAAATGTGAAAATGAAGCATCCCAAATTGTCTTTAACTCTCGTGCTTTTAGTTTTTGTTTTGGGATGTTTTCTTTCTTTCTTTTTTTTTTTTGGGGGGGGGGGTTATGTTTTTGGCTTTTAGGTGTTTTATTTGGTTATGTTTTGTTTTTTTTCAGATACGTGTATCCACAATAGCATACAGTCGTAGGGAATATAAAATACGATGTCAAGAAAAGTTTAGGTGTTTATTGAACTATAACCCCTTGCTATGTAGAATAACAATATGAAATGAATGCACAATTGTTCTAACTTGTACATTTCCGCGTCCTTAAGATCCCGGACTTTCCTTTTGTTCTACCTGTTGGTCTGTTCACCTGTCTATTTTTCTCTGCACATTTTATAAAACCAATCATTCCTTTGTTGTAACTAAAGATAAGCTCTTAAAATTTTGTATATATATTCAGTAATGAAAACGTTTGCATCCGTGCCTTAAATTTACATGTAAGACCATCATCTGCTGCATGGTCAGTAAAAAATTTGTTCATAAATATTATGCACAGTTAAGCAATCAAATGTTTTATTTGGTGCTTCACCTGGGAATAGAGAGCGGGCCCTGAAGAGAAAATACACAACCTGCAATACCAAGCAATGTAATTTTCTTCCACAATGAACACGTGTGATTAATTTGTTTAATCTTTAAGTTGTTAAAACTATTCGATCTATAAACGAACTGATACTAGTATGTTATCAGTGTAAATTCGTTTGAAGTGTTTTCATATATCTTATAATAAAGAAAAGTCGACTGTAGAATAAACAAATATTTAGAATGTACCTGAATATATTATTAAGTGCTTTATTTTGACAAATCCTACATAGTCACTAGTTTTAAAGAGTTCAACTGTACCTGTGTTGTTTTGTGGACGAATTTATCTTCACATGTGAGCCAGTCTAGACTTTTCATTATCAAATACGCCAGGTATCAGGCGATGGCTAATAGACACCAAGGCTTAAATTAAAACAGCACCTTCGTTTTAATTGTTATGGATATGGTATTGTTTTCAACAACACATGTACTGTTACGCAAAATTATTGGTGTTGCAGACTATAGCTACATAAGACGTGCGCTTTCCTCGACATTTTCCCCGCTCCCATAGTAACACTTTTAAAGACTTTTTAAACACGTCATAAGTCCAACTTTAACATCGCCTATATTTTGGTCCACCACCGAAGAGGGTAAAGACCCGAGTATACATCGAGTGCGCGCGACTTTGCCCACACCTGCCTTTACTAATTAACAATTTTTAACTGTCAGTGATCAGTCCATGACTTAGTCATTATTAAAAATTGTTAATTAGTAAAACACACATCTGCCGTTGGTGCAAAGAATAAAGGACTGCGAACGATAGCATTGTCTAGCCGCCTAACTAAAATTCACCTTTTGAAAGTTGTCTAATTAAAGTTAATTTTTTATAATAATGTAAACATTTATGTATATTTTCATTTAATATTTATAAATGATTTGGTCAAACAAAGAGAGATAACTTTGTATTTTGGGTTAAAATAGTTCATTTCATAAAAGAAAATAACGGGAAACGGAAATGTTTTTTAAAACATCTCCCCTCCCCCCCCCCCCCCCCCCCCCCGTGAAACAAAAATTCCTTTTGAGGGGTTTTAATTATTGTTATGTAGCATATTTTTACCAAAGGGTTTGTTGTTTCATGGGGGGGACATATGTCTACAGACTGCAATACATTCCAAAAAAGAATTTTGCTTTGTAAATTTTTGAAAACTAACAGATAGGAATTAATATGAAATTTTACTTTAATATCGATCGTAAATATGTTATTATTAAGTTTTTATGTACATATTGGCCGCTAAATAATATTTTCCTCACTCATACAGACTGATTTCAATGAAATTTTTTTAGACCCCGTGTTAGCAAAACTTTTGTTTGAAAATGAATAATTTGATTACAAATTTTATTTTGATATAAATTGATTAGGATTTGATTATACTTTTTAGTAGAAAACTTAGTTTTTGAATATCTGACAGGAATTCCAAAATATTTGGATGTAAAATTTAGGCGGGAAACGGGCGTTAGCGTTCGCAGTTCTTTCTAAGAATTGTGTTTTTAATCAAAATGAACATTATCCGTAACATTCAAGTGTGATTTTTTTTTATGACATGAATCGCGTAAAATGCTTAGATAGCGCTTTTAAAGTCAGCATCGTTTTTTGGTATTGTATGTACTATACAAGAAACCGAGGATGTATATAAAACTCTTGCATATCGAAGTTAAACGTGTATTTTTTACTTACAATGTACAAATTGACAGGGCATCAAAAGAAGCATGCACTTGATATAGTTTTGTTTTTATACATATTTAAGTAATGAACGCCAACATATGATTTGTATGTATAATTTTATTGATAAATAGTTTTTATATCAATGTTTCCATCACCAAACTTTAGCATTGCTATATTCAAGACAGCCTAATTAAGCAATGCCCCCTCCCCACGTAAAAGCTATTCAGTTGATGCAAGTTTTAGAGAATTAAACTCGTCAGAATTAATAAGATGTACTATCTTAAAGTTAACATATATGATAATTGAAAATTACATGTTTAATAAGACCACATTTGAATCGTGATAATCTCCATTTGCCTACCCTTTGACCCCATACCGGTATTCCCATTATAGTATCTTTTAATTTTTTTGTTCGATTTTGTTTTCAATCTGATCATGAAGTGAAAAAATGTTGTTTGTACAGAGTATAACTCAAATCATAGGCGAAACTAAAGATTTTAAAAAGTACATATTCTATAAATTGTTTATTTTTTCATACATTGTGTTTGATTTGTGGTCATTAATACGTTAAACTATGTGAAGCAATGACCAAAAAAAAACTCCAAACAAGCAAAAAATAAAACATACCAAAAAAAAGGTGTAAAAAAATTATTTGTTGCACAAATATGTTCCGCTTTACTCCATTGCTTTTTCAAAGCTAATCAATAATATCAATTATTTTCTTTCCCATGAGCTAGATTAGGATTTAGAATATTATGATTCGGTGAAATTATTTTCACTTCCATATGCGCCGAAAGCGCATCAAATACGCTCAATCATGTTCAATTTTCATATCTATTATTGAATGTGAGAAAACTCGGGACTGTGCATTGTTACAACGCAAATTGAAAAAATTACGCACTTTGAAAAAAGAATTTATTGAAAGTGCGTAATTTTTTCAAAGTGCTCTGCCACAGTGCATGTCATACCTTCTATACACCTGTTTAAATGCTGGCAGAAAGAGACAATCGGCTTGGTGGACGGTTATAACAGAATTAATCAAGTTATCTCCCTTCAATCCATAAACATCAACAATATAAGACCACCTTATCACAAACATTTACGTAAGATGGACTGTGTCTCTTTTGAAATATGATTTTACTTTTGGAAAACCGATGCATGCTTCATATTATTGTATTAGAATTTTCGATATATGTTACTAAATCTCCTGCAAGAAATTTGTTTTCGTTCATGGGAATTTTACCGAGTAATGATAGTAGGTCAATGATTATATTTCAATTGTTCTTCTGCATTTTATTTAAAATCATCTAATTGTGCTGCATAAATATCTTTGGACATACATTTTTCTTGCATAAGAAAACATGTAGAAGAGAGTGAGATAAAAAAAAATATATGCCTGGCTCCACCCTCACCATCCTTCCTCAGCCTCAAATCTGAGTTAATAACGTAAATTTTTGCACTTTTCTCTTAAAGGTTTAAGTTGAGAACTAAGCTGAGTAATTTGACATTTTTTGTAACAGTTTGGCTCGAACATTTTATTTATTTATTTATTTTTTGTTTGTTTCAAGTGAAGTAAGACTAACTGAAATAAATCTAATCTTAACAGGTTTATTTTAAAGAAATGGTGAGTGATGTTGAGCTTTTTTCTTCAGATAAGCTAAAAAAAAAGAGGGGGGGGGGGGGGAGGGGTCCGAACAAAATTTATCAAATTCACAATTTTCCGAAAAAGGCCGTCGACATCCCCCCCCCTTCTAAAATAATCTATATCCGCCTATGCAACATGCGCATTAACAAAAATCTAAGTTAATACATAGGAAACGTTGAAATAATTTTTTTTGAGGATTTAATGCAGACAACAACAAAGTTGACATGAAACAACAAAGTACTAAATGAAATATAATTAACAATGATGGCTAAGTTCTAAAATCATCAAATATAACAAAATAGCACTAACAAATACAAAATAAATCAATAGGTGCACTAAATACGTTTCAAGAATTATTATTGGAAATAACACATTAAATGAAGCCAAAAAAATTGATTAATTTATTCACCAATTAAGAAAAATAACAAATAAATAAATAAAATTAACAAATTAAAAATTGTTTCAATAAAAAAAGATTAACGAACATATCAACAAATAAATTATTACTCAGTAAAGGAATAAATATATTGACAGACAAATACTCTAAATAAATAAATAAATAAATAAATAAATGATGTCATAAAACTTGAATATACAAAAAGTTAGAATACGAGCAAGCACATCAATGTTCGTGGCACGTTGGAATCTGGAGACATTTATTTGTCACAATTGGACTTTCATCTCTGGTTTTTTTTATGTTGTTTTGGAGGGGTTTTTTTTAACAAACGTTTAATCATAAAATGAATGCCTACGAATTATGATGGTTGTTGTTTTATACTGATTACAGTGTAAGTCATCTTTCATCAGTCGTTGTTTGTCCTGGTTAGTTAAGGAGGCGCAAGAATAGGGCCAGGAAAGCAGAGAAGGCAACCATAGCACTGCTGAATGCCACACCTACAATGTACAAAACACTTACAGTCAAAACTCAGAGAAACAACAATCTCCTTCAGATCTTACTTGTTAAAGATGGCAGAAAAATTATCATAAAAATGCTGCATCAACTATCGTTTATTGTTGAAGGCTGTAAATGAATGTTAAAATAAATATTAAAATAGGAAACAAATGTTTGGACACATATCAAATCAACGTACCTTGAGCACCTGCTGGCAAGCTGGCCAGACAGTAGTCCAGAGTGGCCTGGGCACACCCCGCGTAGCTGGCCAGTTCATCGCTGCCGTCCGAACAATCTGGGTTGCAGTCGCACTTTTTGGATTCTTCGATGCATTTGTTTGTGGAATTCAGACAGGTAAAATACCCGGATATACAGTGCTGTGTTTGAAAAAAATTACCAATGAAACATAGCTACGCGATGTACAAAAAACTTGGAATTCAGTTACAGAATCATTAAGAAGTAATAAAAATTTAGCATACAGTATACTTTGATACTATTGGAAAAATTCAGTGTCACTGAATTGTAATGTCATACCTGAACGTAATTGTTGACGCTGGCGGTGGGACACACCGATGGGTTACACCCTTGTTTGAACTCGCTTGTGTCTCCAGCACAGTCTGCTCCGCCATATTGAGGGGAGGGATCAGTGCACGTGCGTGCGCGTGACTGAGATCCGCTTCCACAAGTAACGGTGCAACTGCCCCAATTTTCCCAAGACGTCCAAGCCCCGTCAACTGTTGAGTAATGACATCATAGCTTACGTTTATCACCACGCAATCAAAATTGAAAATCGATTATTAGTATCTATCTATACATTAATTACCTGGACAGAACACGTTGGTGATAGAACAAGCCTCGACCTCGGTGGGGTCGCCAACACACTGCTTTCCATCGTATGCGGGGGCGGGATTTGTGCAAGTCCTCTCGCGAGAACGAGATCCGTTGTTGCTGGCGCCAGTGGTAGAAAAACAGGTCACGGAGCACGCCGTCCACTGCGCCCAGTCCGCCCATTGTCCGTCAACTGTGATAAACAGTGCGATTGTTTAGAAGGAAGTTCCTGATTTTTAAAATGTCGAATTTGTAAGGTAATACGTAAACAATGTACATGTATCTCTCACCTGGCGGGGGAGTGGCGCAATCTTCATCTTGTCTGGAATCTCCATCATCATCTAAACAATGACATAAGTGCAATTAAGTTGAGTCATTCCTTTGGTAAACGTAGCGATGTATTTTTTTTTTATTGCAACTTTTGGATAAAATATAATACTCCCGCTTTTATTGTCATAATTTCATCTATGATACCACTTATATTTTACAATTACACCATCAACTTGATATCGATTTATGATTCATTAACATGACATTTAAAATTTTTTTTTTACAAAGCAAGGGTTATCTCTTGTCATAGGGGTATTGTTCTTTATTTTGATTCTCCCCTCCTCACCTGTGTTGCTGTCCCAGCAAGCTTCCTCGTCTATCAAACCGTCACAGTCATTGTCAATACCATCTCCCACTGCTGATGCCGTAGGTGTACAAGGCTGGTAAAAAAAGACTAATTTATAAGACAAATATTATCACTTTTTTCTTTTCAGTGTCACTTTGTTACTTCACAACAAACAAAGCGTTTAACATAGTTAAATATTAACAAGACGAGATGACCGTTACCATGGTAACTTACTTCGTTGATGGGAGCAAGTCGAGTTCCGGTCGTAAAAGCGTAAGTTTCGTAATTCGCTCTTCCGTAGAGGTATCCACCGAACACTTTGATTGGTGAGTCATGACGGACGGTGTGTGTTCCCTCGGAGACGTGGATGTAGCCTGCTGCGTAGTCGACGCCATTGTGCGTGACGGTGTTATAGGTGGTGGAGAAAGGAGTTCCGCCGATCTTGAGGCCATCTTTGTCGGAATCCTTGATTACAAACATGAAATAACTAGTGTATGTCGCAGGAGGGAGTGAGTACTTAGGCGTGGTGAAGGTGTAGTCAGCCGCAAACTGTTCGATAGGTGGAAGCACCATCATGGCAGGATCAGAGGGCTCTGCGCTGGACTGCTGACTGAGAACTAACTGTACGACCATTACAGCTTTGTCTGACTTGATGGAGCAGTAGGATCCAGAGGGAATCTCTTTCTCGGCCATGTCTCCAGCGTTAGCGATGGTGAAGGTCTCGGTATGGCCTCCTGTAATAGTGACAGTGGTACTAGCTTCACTAGCGATGAATCTGAAAATGTCCCCGACGGTTCTGTCTGGAATGGGTACGGAGATGAAATTTTTTCCCCACCGACCGACTGGGATCATCATTTCGCATAAATGATCGGAAGAGCCTCCTAATCCAATCTTTGTCTTTTTGTTGCCAGAAATAACGCCGACATTTTTGTCGGAAGTGATGTAAGCTCCCGTTAAGTCACCTTTTGAGGTCAGCTGCCAAGTATCAAAGCGATCCACGGTCCCAGTTAAGGTGCTGCCAGCGGCGTACGTCTGGCCGTTCCACGTGACTGTTTGTTGCATTATGGCGGGAAATTTGATCGTGACCGTTGTGCTATCTTCGACTCCAACTATCAACAGCTCACATTGCTGGGATGGTGGATAATATGTGACTGCGTAGTATTCTTTCCCCAAAACATCCACCGGAACACCCAAGTATGCATCGTTGGAATACTTTTCTTTATTGACGGCATATATTACTACGTCATCGTCGGCTAACACGTGGATGCCGTTGGGCACTTTCTGAGTACCGGTTGGTCTGATTGCAGGCGGGAAAAAGAGCTGCTTGACCTCACCGGCCTTGACGCTGAACTGTTCGTTGATGGAGGAGGAGTATCTAGGGGCCGTCACGTTGACGTTGACTGTGACGGTTCGCATGGTGGTGACGAAGATTTCCACGTCAATAGAGGTACCCTGGTTCTCCATGAAACCAACGATAAACTCATTCCCGCGGTTGTTTGGTGCTCCTCCTTTATAAAGGAGTTCCAAATATTTATTTGCAATAAATAAAGTTAAAAAAATAGAAGAAGAGAGAAATGAAACCAAGCTTATCGTCGTATAATTCTTTCATTATTTTATATAGGAAAATCAGGAGCCTTCAGTCTGTCTTGTATAACAATTTTCAATAAGTAATAATAGAGATAATATACAGTTTAAATATATTAGAGTAAAAAGTTTTCTTAAAACTTTAACTAAAAAAAAATCTAATATATTTTTTACACTTATCATGAACTGTTACCGGTGCAGGGTATCAGTCTAATTGGAATTAATTTTACGTACAATATAGATATCAGTTTTAACACATGAATTATTCTAAATTGTTCTCAATATGTCGTACAGAAAATAAAAAATAAATGTTAGATACAAAACCAATCAGTTAAGTATTGCGACAATTTCATTTTCTTACCATTAATGGATTGGCTCATGACACCAAGGATCAAAACTGCTAAACATAGTCCTGTAAAAAAATCATTAATCATACAGATATCTCAATCAACACAACTGATAACCACAAACTATTTTTTATCCACCAAACAACCTCAGAATGTTTCAATGTAGGACGCCTAGCTTACCCCTTCCCATGATTGTAGAAGTATAGAACAGTGTTTCTCCTTCGTGCAACTCTTTTCAACTGGCGTGTGTATTTCCTAACACCCTTTATTTAATATTACAAGGATTAAATTAGAGAATTCGACTGTTTTCTTAGTAGATTATCTCTTTACCAGAGTCTGCAATATTTTTTTCTTACTTCGTCATAGTATTGTTATCTCCGTTTTAGCCAACCAGACCCAAAGAAACTTAAAATGATAGCTAGTGTGAATTTTCGAGAACAAGCGAGCGTTAATTTATTCATGTAATGCCAATTTTACCCCTTAAAATACTAATTACGGTAAGCCACTTGTTATATTTGAGAAGATGATTTAATTTTGTGAGACACCGTGAGACACCGGTACAAGCGCATAAGTCTCTATTTGCCTTTGATTTGCTTCGATGGAGCAGGCGAGCGATGTGGCACACGGGCTAGCATGTTTAAATGGCTTATGACACAGAAACTGAAAAGGCGCTCCTGCTGTAAGTTTTGTTTTTACAACCGATGGTGTTTTAATCAGATTACTCAGGTGTCCGTATTGTTCCCTGTTTGTAAGAAACATCAAATATTTACTTGAAGATGTTTTAAATTTAAATATGTGACCTTTTGCGACCATCATTAAAAAGGCTACCTGGTTTTAGATTTTTACAAATATTTAACACTTGTCATCGGTGTGAAATGTCCAAGGATAAGACCTATTTTAGTACAGAAGGTTGTCAGTGGTTTTAAAAAGATGTGATCTTTACAAAGAATATTTACAACTGCAATTAAAAACAGCGTTCTTATTATATAATTTCCACCATGATCTTTTCTAAAAAAAAAAACAAAAAAAAGAACACCAAAAAACAGAGAACTCAGTTGATTTTTCATGTTTTAATGTTCATTAAAAACTGATAGAAGCAATTTGACTACAGCCAAACCTCTATTTACCTTATCCCATATAAGATATTCCACGCGACGTATCGAAACCGGTGAGCAGATGGAAGTTCTAATTTTGATTAGATTTTTATACATGGTATGATTTTTATTCAAAGTTTCTAACTAGGGATTCAATTTTACTCGGGGAGTCTAGTCGATATTTGGGAGTTTTGGTCAAGCAATAGTCCTATACTCGTTGATTTATTTGAAATTATTTTGTCCATACTAATTCCTCACTATATAGAACCATTTTAACAAGAGCTTGGGCTTTGGGTAGTTGGGTCAAACAACAATGTGACGTAGGCCTGTTTATTTCATCGCTGGCCACTCAGCCAAGGCTCTCTGAAATCAACAAGATTTGTCTGGCTTTTGAGCTAAGAATACGAAATCTGTGTATATTTCCCTTGAAACCAGCGTCATTTAAACTTGGTTTGACGCAACAAATAGATAGTTACGTCCTATCGAAAGTCAAAGGTCTTGTTAAAATGGTTCTAAGAGTAATTCGATATGTTTCGCTGATTCCCTGAAAATCGACGGAAACAGACTGACTCCGTGCAAAAGGTTCTTCAGCTCGACGAACTGATAACTGATACACACCTATTCGGAACACTAGATAATTTCTGTTAACCAAGGAAAAGTTCCGAAACATCCTGGATAAAATTATGGCTATTTTGTTTTTAACTGCAACACCTTTTTTTGTTTGGCTCTACGATTTCATCTACGTAATGTTTAACATAATTTGTCACAATAAGACACGCGTGCAATTTAACTTAATTGATTTCTTTATAACTTGTTGTGTATATAAAAAAAAATCAAATTATATAAAATTAAACCTTTTCTGACTGATTTTTGTATCGGTGAAATAACACAGTTCAAGTATCGCATTGAGGGAGTCAGCAAGATTCCAGTTCTCCTAGAGCATTCTCGAGACGAAACACTCAATGCACAGGGACCATGCCCGTTTTAACACTAATTTCAATGTAACCATTAAAAAAGTGTGGTTACATTGAAATTAATGTTAAAACGGGCTTGGCCCATGTGCCTAAATGCTATACTTTTATTGTATACTACAGTGAAACTTCGTTATCTCGAACTAAATGTGACTGTTTAAAACTTCGAGATATCTGAGTATTCGAGATACCGAGGATATCAAATACTTAAAAAAGTAAGTGGTTGGGACTTACAATCACTTCTACATATCAATTGCATTCGTTTGTTTGAGATATCGAAGTTGTTCAACTGTATTTGGTTTCCTTAACAGACTAATGATACGACCGTCACTAACAATATATAAAAATATGTATAATGTCTTTACGAAATTTGTTTGACTTCAATATCTATTTTAAGGTGGAATAACACATCGTCACAAAATGGCTGACCTCTGATCGAAACGACATTTCGTTATATTAAAAGGATTTTATCGACGTCAAAATGTACCCTACTTCATAGCCGGGTGGTTAAAGTGTTGGACTTGGGATCCGTACATCCCGAGTTCGAATCCATTTGCTGTGACTTACTGAATTGAATTTTTTAGATATTCATTTATGTTCTTATTCGTTCCACTCAACCGAACATAAATTATTTACAATAATAACAAAACACATGATTAGTGAAGGAAGCGCTTATTTTGCTGCATTTATTTACACGTACAAATACATATAAAGATTCTTCAAACTTAAACAAAACATTTTACATAGTGCACAGCCCTTGATTTTAAATGTCACTAAATAAGTGGGTGGGCGCGTGGGGATTGTGCAAATGCGGCAAAGAAAAGTTCGAATGAGTGAAAATCGTGCTTAACTTGAATACCTGTTCTACAGGTTATACGCTATAAATAGTAGCCAATGGCTACAGGTTTAAATATATAAAACCAAAACATATAACATGTGTTCTAGTACCTCTGATAAATTAATTTTTTATCCCCAAAGTGCAAATTTTTCGCTTATTTGACGTATGTACAGTTTATTTATCAAAATATTTTTCATAATCAAATAATTTACTGTTAATTTGAGTGACCTTTTCCATGTGTGTTATTCCACCTTAATAATAAATTACCGTCACTGAATACTCGCGTATAGATCTTCATGTTCATGCAAAAGGCCTCTCAAAATTGTCTTGTTTCAAGGGTTTCATTGACCCATTTCTGATCAACTGTTTATTGCTATAAAAAAATTTATGATAATCAAGCATATGATATAATGTTTTGTGCAAAACGTCTTGAACTACAATAAAAAGAAATAAATAAAATGTTTCCAATTTTGCAAAATAACTTAATGAAGAGTGATCGACTATAAAAGAATTAGCCGATTATCGGTAAATTCTAGTAATCGAGCGATGGTCGAGTACTCGAGTACTTGTTGACACGTACCCCTAGTTCTTACCACAAGCGATTAATATAAATCAAAAATGTATTTCGCTTGTTTAAATGTCCACTTTTAATAAACTTATTTTACAAAATGAGATTTTCTTTAACTTTAAATTGACACCAAGTGAAAACCATTGAAGTCTTTTAATAGTGTACCCATGGCTAGATAGATTCGATCGTTGACAGATCTGTTTGCTCAAGTTATTTTATTTTTTCACACCATGGAATATTTCATCAAGTAAACATGTTTAAATCGACTTTCTTCTTAATTCGATAAAGAAAAAATAATTGGAGTACAGATTTGAGGGATGTAACCGTGCTGTTTGACTAAGCCATGCATGGAATCGGTATTCCTGAATCCAAAAGCAAAACAAGAAAAGGGACCAAAAATCTTTATAGATAATGTGTATTTCCAATTTTCCATTCTCATTAATTTCAAGATTTTTATTATTTCATTTCTTTGGTTGTAAAACGACCGGAAATCTTAATTCTCCTCACAACACTGAAATTATATACCATTGTATAAATTTGCAGGTTAAATATAGATATAATTTTGTGGTTGTTGCAAGTTAATTTTTTATTAAAATCAAAATCACCCCTTCCCATTTGGGTTTCAAAATAATCTATCATTTACAATCATAAACTGGTACAATTTTAATGATTTTAAAGTAAGGAATCTGTCGATCATCTTGTGGTTCAACACGTATTACGAATAACGCGGGTTACATAATTTTTTCTGCAATATCGCAACCTTCATATCACGCATGAATCGCAAAAGAAAGCATTTTAGTGTTGAACTTTAAATTTTACTTAATTATGTTTATCTCTCTTAACATAATTTAAAATGAAACCGGGAGCTATGGCAATTTACTAAGAAGTTTTAAAAAAAAAATTGTTATTTATGTAACCGTAATAGGCTTTAAGGTGAGTGTCATTCTTTTATTAATTTGTCCATTTTTTCCGTTGACATGAGATATAAGTTCTTTGAAAACTACTGTGAAAGACCAAGTAAATTCAAAATAACTCAATTGTATTGTAGAAATTAACAATTTAGGGAAAAAGCTGATGTACATGTATTTTGAAATCTAGATAAACCTACAAATCAATATATAAAAAAACACTATATACATCATATGTAGTTATTGTGTCACTACAAAAAGAGTACTTGTATGTTTGTATTAATCACTATATATATATATATATATATATATATATATATATATATATATATATATATATATATATATATATATATATATATATATATATATATATACCATGATCAATATACTATTTTTGTAAACCTATTATATAAATATAATATATCTATACTTATTATGGTTCTGTGTTTTGATATGTTAGCCCATGAGGCGATTGTCTAACGAAAATAAAGAATTTGAAATTACGACTTATGAATTAACGAACTTAATAATATCAGTTTAAATGAAATGATATTATCATAACATGATAATGTGTGTAAAACAGTATTTAGCAATCGTAACTTCTCGGGCCTTTCCGGCAGGCTCGGAAAAACACCTCGAATTTATTAACATTACCGGATGTTAGAATTTTATACAAAGTGGAGTCGCTTCCCATTAAAATAAGTATCGGCCAGAAAGCCTTCTAAGTCGCTTCTGTGTTATATTTTAGGGTAAATCATTTACTTTAATGAAGTCTAGCTTACATCTCAACAGATCGTAAGATGTGTTGTATTTATATCAAGTTTTATAAAAAGGGGGGTTGTTATGGACGCCTAGGTAATACAATTTGAGGTGTTTTTCCGAGCCTGCCGGAAAGGCCCGAGAAGTTGCGATTGGGTATTTAGATGAACAGACCAGGCAAAGGCGATGAAAATATTCGCCTAACCAATGAATTCCCCTTTGATCGACTAGTATTAAGTACTTTAGATTAAATCAGGATGACGTTACAAACAATGAGAGGGAGGAAAAATGATAATCTGATACCCTGTATCATTTTATGTTCTTAATGTTCTTTAATTTTCTTGAAGTTATCTTCTTTTTCTTAAATGAATAAGGTTTGTAAATAAGATAAGCCAAATTTTGTACCCAAGACAATAACCAAACGATTCAAAATTACAATAAACCAATACATTTACAAAACAATACAATCACCTACGACCTGGCCGCGGGGTCACCATCTTTTCTAAAATTGGCCTCGAATTCAAGCACTTTTTCAAGGATTTTAGTTGATGAATGCGCTGAGTTATTTCACAATTTTGATGACGGTCTGGCTTAGTAATATATTTTTTGTAAAATTTATTCTCAATTATAGAAGATAAATAGAATGAATGCAAAAAAAAAAACAAAAACAAAATTGAAACAATGTGTCCTCGAACTGGACGTTTGTAAAATGTCAAAATTGGTGCACGTGAAAGACGAACAAATTATTTTTAGATATTAGTAGCCAAGACAGTTCTCTTTATCTTTTATTTGGCAACTTCTGTCACCATTAACGCACTGTATTCTTTTATATTAATAGGCCCAAAATTTCAGACGATTAAAAGCATAAATTCACAGACGTCATACCATAGACACACACAAAGGATAAAAGAATTGAAGATTACTTATTACAAAGGGGACGATTGTGTGTGTCTGTTGAAATGAACGGTCACTGGGCTATGGAAAAGTTTGCTGTTGTATTGGATTACAAAACAAGACGCAGCTGATATATCGTAAAAGATCATTTCAAAAAAGGTCATGTGCACAGCACTGTTCCGTTTTTATCCGATCCGGTCAAAAATGTAACACATGATTATTTTCTGCACTAGACACTATTGACCCCAAAACCCTAGAAATAGGACAAGTTGATATGAAAGTCACGAGTACTTATATACTCGCTGAATCATGAGACGAGAATCAGCGAGTATATAAGTACTTATTCTAAGTAATTGGAATTGGTTATTTACAGTTACAAAGTTTACGTTATTACGAGAAAAGATTTATATATAATGTTGCGTTTTTGAAAAGACCTCCTAGTCGACTGGATCACCCCTTCACTCTATCTTTTTCTTTCCAGAAGCGTTGATTTAATTTTTGATTTATTTTTGAATAACAACGATCATTACTCATTAATTTCTACATAAAATTATCGGATTTAACATTTTATCTTATATGAACACGTGGAAAGATTTTTCAACTAATATATTATAATCCCACCCCGAAGTTAATACCAGGTAAACCTATACAGTAGTCGTAAAAACACAATTCTATTTGTTACATATTACTTTAATGACTAGATAGTTTCAAAAATGGATATATAGGATTCGCCCGAATTGTGTTTTATATGTTCATACACAACCTACATGCATATTGAAAATAATTGATTTTGTATATTAACATTTTGGAGTCTGAAAACAAATTACATGTATCCTTCTTATTAAAACTGCTCGGTCTGATTTTATATCAAATTATGTGTACGCTTTTAAATGATGGTTATGCTAAGGATGTGTATATTATCAAAACCGATTTGGTTTGACTTTTCCTATAGCGTCACGATCATTTCTGTCAGCTACGTCATGCATAAATTATACACGCCGCCGGTGTGAAAACTATATGGTTGGTTAACTCCTATTTTTAGGCCGAGTTATCAGTATACGCTTATGCAATGCCAGAGCTGAAGGATTTCTCAGAACAGTTTATTTCCCCCCAATATTATTCATTCAAAATCGACTATCCCGTATGCTAAACTCTCTCTCTCTCTCTCTCTCTCTCTCTCTCTCTCTCTCTGTGTAAACGGGCGTTAAACCATAGCCTCAAGCTACAGCACGGCGTTATAAAAAATATAATATTTAAAAGTTGCATGTGCTAAGCGTTCATTTCATGTAAATACCGTAAATGTATAATGCACATGTATTACCTACTAACTTGCCAGTTAAAGTGATAGGTATGAATTCCTCGATTTCTACACCTTTCGATCGGCAATCGACAGTCAATAAAAGTATTGAACGATGGTGTGAAAGAACGAGACGCAAGTGGAGAGTGCAAGGAGGTTTGTACTTGTGCGTCTTCATTAGGCAAGTGTCCGATTCGTTTCTCTTCTGTTGCCCTATCACTTTCGGTGTAAATATATATACTAAAATATCCACAAACCATTTACTGCAGATTTCTTTATTTTACCTGTCTCTGAACCCCCGATCACCCGCTCCATACATGAACACTGGTTTGTTTACATACATAAAAAATACAGTTCTTGATCCGCTTTCCGAGTACGGTTAAAGGTTGTTTAATAGGAGAAAGTTTGGGGCGGGTAAAGCTACAATTATTAACAGTAGTAAACTAAATGAATAATTATTTAAATGGATTATTTGCACAAAATGTGGTATGGTATGATGTAAATATTTTTATAAAATAGTGTTATTTTTATACGCGGCAAATTGCCGTAAAGTTTTTTTGTACATGTAAGTATTGTATGCACTGTAGCTTTATATTTTCTAACCCAAAATTTATACACAGAGCTACAGCTATATATAGGTTATGTACCGTATGTATTGTTTTATCACAAGTGTACACTTTCGAAAAATAGCCCAATTTCGACAGTCACGAGTACCCATGTGAATTTTTCATTCTCTGATATGTTGTTGTTCTGTCCGTGCATAATTTAGTCTTAGTTAACCAGCAGCCAATCAGCGGTAAGCTGAATCCACCAATAAAAAAAACTGTGGTTAAGGTGCGGGTATTGTTTATGTATGACGTAGCTGAAAAAGTTGAACGCGACGCCATCGGAAAAGTCAAACCAAATCGGTTTTAGTAATAATGATAGACATTGCAGTAGTTCATACAACTTTACATAAAGAGAAAAGAACAATGAAATGCGCCATTTTAAAAAGATCTTTTCTCGAAATAACGAGATAACGAGATAATCAACTCGTTATTACGAGATCTTTTCTCGCAATTATGAGATAATTAACTTGTAATAACGAGATCTTTTCTCGTAATTACGAGATAAAAATATTTTTTTATGTGGCCCTATTCGTTTTTCGTAATATTACCTTGCCAGCATATACATGAAGTTTTCTTTTAAAAGATTAATGTACAATTTTTTTTATAAGTAGTGATAATTAATGGCCCTAAGCAAGCATGAGTAAACTATTAGTATAATTTTCAATACTCTCCACGTGTTTAACCTGACGTTAAAAGTGTGAAAGATTTTTTTTTCAGGTTTGCCTTTAATTATTGTTATCATTTATACTTGTTCAACTCTTTTTGTTGTTGTTGATATTACGGTTTACATTACTTTTATCGTCCCCATGCGCGGATCTAGACAATTTTTCCCGGGGGGGGGGGTGTCCGATTTTATGATGTAATTTTAACGAAATTTGAATTTCGCAGGAGGGCGCTGGCTAGTTGTGTATGAATATTTTACATTAAATACACAAAGATAATTGCAAGGAAAGTTTATTAAAACAAAACAAGAGATCATACAAATAACAAAATGAAGACATAAAAAATAATGTGTTTGCACAACAATTGAAATCCGTTACTTTCATAATCAGCTAATAATTAGCAGTTAGAATACACGGTTTTGGAAGAGGATCAAACGTATGTATTCATGCACCTTTTCGAATGAGAAGGACTTTTACCCCCGGTTTGATATGAAGAGATAGTCGAAAGATATGCACAAGTGTATTGTCCATTGGGCTTTTGAGTTTATTTCCGAAAAAAATGTTACTTTGGTCAACCTCAAGATAACAGAGATGGTCCAAGGAATACCCCAAGTGTAATAGTTATCAACAGTATCCACCATGACTTCTTCACATGACCTGCAATTTTAAAAAAAATGCAATCTTTCAAGGTTTTGAAATACAATTCTTTATTGAGCATTAAATACTTAAAAGCTATCAATATTAGTTCAGACGACTAAAAGCTTACCCGAACCACTTTTACAGTTTGCTATTTGGGATATTTTACACTCTGCATAAGAAATCTCTTCGTCACTTCCGTCATCGCAGTCGTTGGCGCAGTCGCACTTGAAGGATGCATCGATGCAAGTAATGCCACCGCTCTTGCAAGTAAACCAACCAGGGGGACATTTCTACATTGAATTAAAAAACAATACAAAAATAGACCGACACACATACCACCTATTTAAAATCATACACGTATAAAATAAGTGGATATATAATCGTAAAATATGGAGTCCACGACCAAATACGTTTATTTCCTATCATTTGACGTAAATCTAAATGTATCAACAGCTTTGTACACCAGGCATGATGCATCTTCTTTCAAAGTAAAGGGACTAGTAAACAAGTGGACGGGCCAATTTTCTTGTATGTTTTGATTAATAGATTAAGATAAGAAAAATAGATGTTTAGTAAACATGACATTTCATTTTATTCTAAATATTTCTAATATATATTCAAATTGATTCATCTGGACACATACATTGATATATTTCCCTGAAGACGGTAAGGGACAAAGAATGGTATTGCAGTCGTCTAGCTGCATTATGTTTCCGGTGCAGTTGGTGCCTCCATGCGCAGGTGCGGGTGAGTCACACTTCCTCTCACGGTGTTGTTTTCCGCCCCCGCAAGTCTTCGAACACAAGGCCCATGGTCCCCAAGTTCCCCAACTTCCATCCACTGTTTAGTAAGAAGCATATTAAAAAATTAGATTCTTTAAGAATGTCAAATTGTTGAATGTATTTGCATTTGGACATGCGCGTATTATGTTTTATCGCTAAAAATTTTGCGTTTTTTTGTCATTTCTAAATAGGAAATGTAAACTGAAATTCTAAATTAAATTTTAGAACTCGAAAACAACCATAAACAAACAGATTAACATAGGATATTTATTTCAAGGTTACCGGCACAAGCTTGGGTATTGCAATCTCTGGATTCTGAAGAATCTCCGGTACAGTTCTTGCCACCATGTGCTGGAGTCGGCTGGGAGCAAGATCTTACTCTTTCAGAGGTTCCACCCCCGCACGTTTTCGAACAAGAGGACCAAGCAGCCCAGTCTGTAAATCCACCGTCTACTGGGGACTGAACGCCGCCTGAAAAGACACCAATCGTAAGCTCTTTAAAATTCAACCGTTCTTAAACCTCCCATTTAAAGAGTTTTCCAACATTCTTAATTATAACGGAATTAACATTCCAGTTTTTCCAGTATGATCACAGGAAATTTAACCAAGAAGATCACAAGAAATAATAAAAGTTGCATTTTGATAAAAAAAAAAAAAAAAAGTGCTTGGTACCTGCACAGAGGGTGCCTGTGCACGGTTCTTCCTCCACGGGGTCCCCGGCACACTCAGTGGAAGCACAGTCCCTTGTTCTCTGTCTCTTGTAAACATTGTTCACTTGAACCACCTTCCAAGAGGTCCACAGCTGCCATACACCATACACTGGAATTGTTCACAAAGAGAATGAAAACATTTTTGCTAAGTATTAAAAATATTTCATACATATTTCATATATATTTAGGCCTACTTTCCGAGACGAATATTTATTATTATAAATTGACAATAAACATGAAAATTCTATATATGTAAAAAAAAGACGTTAATCTCGAGGAAGACATGAATTCTGGGACGAACCGTCATTGCAGTATGCACTGTTACAACAGAAGGTACAGGAAATGGCGTCACACCACGGTTTACATCCGCCCTTCGGCTTGCAGCCCTTGGTGACGCGTTTTGTCGCTCTTACTACTGTTGTTCCACATGTCTAAAACAACAATATGTACAAGTTGTTTTAAGTGAGCTGGGTGGTCAATCAACTACTTATCAGAGCTGCTTAAAACTTTTTAATATGATATTATTTTACCATATGCTATTATTCATTCAAGAGAAGTTCGAGATTCGAGAAGTCGAATATTTCATCTTTTACTATGAATATTTTCTATATGTTTTTTTCAAAGCGCTTTGTCTGAAGAAGTAAAATATATAAATATAGCCTTAAAATAGCCAAGATCGTCCAGTCCTCTAAAAAGTTTAAATTAAGATATCCTTTTTTTCTATTTAGCTAAAGGATCGAATTGAGAACGCCATTATGATAGTGAAAAAAAGGTTGTGTTAAAAGTTGGAAAAGAAAACACATGAAATCTAACTATATATATATATTTTACTTACATCATCGTTAGAAGAACATGTCTGGAAACCATTTTTATTGCATGCTTCATTTGATGTTGCATTGTTACAACTCTGACATCTAAATTCTGTAAGTGAATTATTTTTAGAAGTGAGGAATATGTAGGTAAACCGATTTTAATTTATAAACTTAATTTTGGATGGACATATTCAAATAAGTACAAATTCAATTTTGGATGGACATTTTCAAATTAGTACGAATTCAATATATACTTAGTATTTTCAGTAAAACTCACGCTGGCAAATTGGCCCAGAACAAGGTATTGTCTCAATGCCTCCTCCAGAACACTCGATGGATGTGCAAGTCCGTGACCGGGTCATCATACTTCCCTTATTACCAGTAACCGACCAGGGGGCCCATAGTCCCCAAGTACCATATTCTGTTGTGGTCAAATTTAAGTCAGGTCTAACTTGTTAAACAGACAACGGAAATATGTTTGCATTTTTAACAACAATTAAATATTCAAGATGGCCGACCTTCATTACACTTGGATCCCGTGCAACAAAATGTACATGTCTGACTTCCGGCTGTACAGGAAGTGGAACAGGAAGATGGCGCTGAGCAGCTTTTTGAAATTTGACCACTTCCTCTCACAACAGTGGTTTTACAAGCCTTTGAAGATCGTGATAAAGATGTAGATTATAATTTTTATATTGATGTTTAGGAAATGAAACAATGAATTATATAGATTTAAACATATTCAAACAAACGCTGCATTTACGTCCCAATTAGTTTTCTATTAAAGCATATTCAAGTACATGTTTCGCATATTTGTTATCAGTGTTTTAATTCTTTTTACTTCATTTTAAATCAATAACACAGCTGTGATTGAATAACAACGTAGTATTAACGGAATAGAGTTTCAGTAGTATCTAAAATGTATTGTATTGGAATTTTTCCGAGACCTCCAATTTAAAAGTCCATTTGGTTTGAGTTATTGCGTTGACAATTGGGATACTTTACCTATTTTTTAAGTAAGAACAGTCGTAATTTAGTTTTAAACATTTTTTGTAGCACACTACATGTATAATAGTGTTAATATATGGTATGTTTGCTTTTAAATACTGAATGTCTGTTTCGTCAGACATACCTGTTGGTCAGCAGGACATGTTACTAAGCTTCCGAATCGGCATTCAGCATTAGTAAGGGCGTTTGTGCAGCTTCTACACTGGAAGTTTTGTACACCTCAAAGAAAAATTAAACCTCTAATAATAAAGTCTTAACTTAAATTATAATTTAAACATCTAACAAGCCTTTTTATATATCAAACAAAAAAACATATTGTGTCCACAATCAAAAACACGTTTAGAAGACGCAAAATTGCAATATACACTGGTAGCTTAGCAACGATTATGTAAATTTAAAAAAATAAGTCAGCCTACGGAAAAGTGCTGTCAGTTCTTTCATTACTTTGATTATTTTTGAATTTGTAGACGTTTTGTATTGAATACCTGTACAAGAGGACCCTGTACACGCTTCCTCTTCCTCGCCTTCCCCGGAGCATTCTAACGTAGCGCACGTGCGGGTTCTTGTCTTCTTGCCATTCTTTAATGACCATGCACTCCATGGCACCCACTCGCCATATTCTTTTCAAATTTGTATAGGTATGTGAGAGAATAAGCAAATATCCAGACAAAGGAAACAATTGTTTATATTCAAATTCCTGGAAAGAATCCTAGATTGTTCTTGGAATTTTTTTTAATTAATTGCTTTAGGCGAAAACTATCCAAACACAAAACTTTGTCACAAGAAAATTGTCAAGAACAGTTTGAAAATCCCATAATTAATAAGATTCATCATACATAAAGTTACCTTCGTTACAGTTATCTCCTTGGCAACAGAAAGTACAAATGGCGGAGTTTCCGTGACAAAGTGATATACACGATGATGTGGGTGTGCATTTCTTGGTCAAAGCTTTTGTTCGACGATCAACTTTCGTTTCACAAGACTGTGGAGAAAACGTGTCATATTTTGCTACTCAATTGTTATTGCAAATAAGATCTACATGTACTATATATTTTCCAAAAAAAAAAAACGTGGCAAAACAGCAACTGTCTTGGTAATTAAATAAGCAACGAATAGCATCTTGGTATAAATCTTTGATAACTGGGTTAAAGAATGGGCTACCTGATCAGCTGAACAAATCTCTATCTTCTGTTTGTTACATTCTCCATTATTTTTTACATTGTTACAACGTTGGCATTGTGAAGCTGAAAAAAACAGCAAAATATAAATTTCGTTTGAAACCCATAAAACTTTTTGGCACAGGGAATTTCCAAATGATACAAAGTGATTAATACTATACATTGTGCGCAGGCGGCCGTATTGCATCCTCTTTCCTCAGATGCTGGTCCATCGCAGGGCATTGTGGTAGAAGAACACGTCCTTGACCTACTCTGCTTACCACCTCCGCATCGTTTACTACAGGAAGTCCACAAGCTCCACGTATCATATGCTCCATAACCTAAAAACACAATTTGCAAATGTCAATCATAATTAAATAAATTACCGGTTCACTTGTTTCTATAATTTTGAAAAAGACTGTGCTCGTAAATAAGCTAGTGTTACAAAAAAAATAAATTTTGAAGGATTTTGATTTTTTTTTAAAAGCGGTGTTATATTGTCTGGGTCTCTGTCACAAACCCCTACCTTCATTTTCATTGCAAAGTGACCCCTTGCAACAGGTAACACAGAATTTATCTTTTGGATCACATGATGCTTTGCAGCTTTTTTCTTTCGCGCATTTCTTTGTTATTTCTGTCTTATCCTTCTCCACTCGAGTTTCACAAGTCTGAAAATAAGACGTTGTAATCAAAGTAAGGTATTATTTTTTTGAAAAATAATGTGTGGCCTGAATGGAATGATCAATGTTTAAAATACACATATTACATGTTTAGTACCAACAATTATAAATTTTCCCAAATGGACTTTGATAACGAACCAAATTAGCAACTAAACTTACATCTTCATCCTTTTTGCATGTTTCTATTGTAGAACAGTCGCTGTTTTTCTTTCCTTTCTTACACACGTAACACCTTTGAGTATATCCTACATACATAAACAGACAATACCGGTTACTCCTTTAAAAAAATCCCCAATTCAATCAACAATTCATATACAATTATACAGTGTAACATGCAACATGTTTCTCTGTTCTTTATCAAAATCGTTCATATAGCACAGACAACAAACAGAAATTGCACGAATACTACAAAATTGAAAATACTATAGTTCATTGTATTTTCATATCCTGTAAAATATCATCCCGTTATATTGACTAAAAACATTGCTGGCCTTAAAACTGATAATTTCTGATATTTACTGATATTGTGTTGTTATAACTAATAATGTCTGATATTTACAGATAAATGAACAGTTGCTATTGATATTTGTTGAATTTTTTTTATATTCACCGATATTTACTGGTGCTTTTGCTGTGTGGTATTTTCTGAGGTTAACTGTAGGTACTGGGATTTACTGAGAACATTCTCTTTAGAGCCAGAAAATTTTCAGCAGATTAAATTGTATACTAGCACATACCAGAACACAGCAATGGAGTGCATGGTTTGGTCTCAGTGGTATCTTCAGAGCACTCCTCGCTTGTACAATTTCGCGTTCGTTCAAGGTGTTTTTTCCCTTTGTTGGTCTTTTCTTTCCAAGATGACCAGGGGCTGTAAGTGCCAAACTCTACCAAGACATACCTTTCTTAACTCAGTACAATAAAAAAAAAACCAGGTCTGAAGAATTTTGAACATTAAAACATTATTGACAACAGTGTTGAGCAACATTTTGCTTTTATTCCAGTTATGTTATTAACATTATACTGCCTTCATACTATGGCAAAAAAACGACAGTACGCAATTTTAACGTGAGTAAAATATCAATTATCAGCATACCCTCATTACAACCAGCAGACGAGCAGCAGAAAGTACATGCATTAGAGTTACAGCCGGGCTTACAGGATGGTGTGCATGCTTTCATGACAGTCTTTGATTTTTTATCAACCCTAGTACCACACAGCTGCAAAGATTGGCACACTGTAGTATACAGAATTCTTAATTCGTGGTAATGATGATACATTCATACTTTTTCACATTTAGCCCCCCCCCCCCCCCCAAAAAAAAAAAATAAAAACGCAAAGCCCTAACGCCAATCGGTTATCTATTCATAATAAAAGTACATGTAAATCAATTTAAAATGTTCGTCAAGTTTCAAAGATCTTGCACGAGCAGGGCCATACCTGTTGACCTTTAGGACAAGCCTGGATTCCTTTTTTATTACATTTCTTGTTGTTCTTCTCGTGGCTGCATACGAAACATCCATGCTCTGCACAACATAATTAAATCTCAATTATTTTTTAAAATTACTTTATATTCTTTCCTCATTTTATTTTACAACACAATATTATTTACCTCCCGATGTGTATATAATAATGTCAACAGATCATTATTATCAGAATGGTTTAAATTACTCTTGCTTGCAGGTTACAATATGTTGTGCTGGTATTGTATTCTTAAAACGAAAATATCCTACAAAATACTAGCAAAGAAAAGGTGCATCCGTACGTGCTGGATTCCAGGTGGCAGTAACAGGCGCTGAGGTAGTGGGAGCAGCACATGCCTGTGTGTTACAATCCTTCTCCTCCTCAGGTGACCCTGGGCAAGGCATGTCGGTGGAGGAGCAGTCCCTCTTCCTTTTCATGAGTCCTCCTCCGCACTGTTTGCTGCATACAGTCCATGGTCCCCATTTGCTCCATTCTGAATATCCTGTATCCAGTACAATGTAAACGTAAAATATTCCTCTTTTCACAGTTTTTATTGTCTTTCGAATTCTTTTTGTAACAGAGCTCTTTGAAGTATTAAGTTTAGTCTTGAAATTAGATTATTTTCTTCTGATTCGTTCATCTAACAAATTATATACGCTAAAGCGCTATACCCTGCTTTACTAAGTTTTCATTTTGGGTTATTTTATATTCTTCAAAAAACCAATGTTTAACAAAACTATACTATAATTTCGTGTTAACTTTGCGTTTTACCATATGCGTAATACAAATAACGTATATGTTACAAGTATGCTCAGAGAGACCATTTCTTTCTTTTGCTAAACTGGAAGAATTAAATCTCTTTACTATGCAATGAACTGAGTTTCCTATTGCTTTATCAACACATAAGTGTGAAAAGCATTATGTGCTGGTGAAGTTGTTACGCTGTTAACAATTAAGAATTGTTATACATGTCCATGTCGAAGAAAACAATATTGCAGTACAAACTTTTTTTTATAATAATAATAATCAAACAAGTGCATTGTAATTTACAGTATCATTAAAACAGTGGTATATCAGTGATGTTAATATTGCTGTTTGCACACAGCCTACCATCATCCTTGTTACAGAGCGATCCTGTGCAGCATTTGACACAGGAATCATCGCTAGGATTACATTTTGTCTTGCAACTCTTCGTTTTTACGCATTTTTTAGTTATCTTGGTTTCTTTCTTATACACGCGAGTTTCACAGGACTGAAACGACGTTTTCAAATACATGAATATATTTCACTGGAATATTTTGAAAACTGTTGGGAAAGTTTTTTCATCGACTCTTACACTTTATGATGCATTCTACAGTAACTTGCATTTTACATTACAAGAGACCTATCATCAGATAACATATAAAGACATTTTATATACCTCTTCGTCGGATTTGCAAGTCTCAATCTTTGTGCAGTCACTATTCTTTTTTCCATTCCCACATACATGGCATTTTTGTCCAGCAGCTAGTATATGTAAAAATACACACTTTTCATAACGTATGAACTATAACAAGTCATTATTGATATTTAATAGTTTTTTTAATCTTTAGTTTGATTCATGGGAATAATTTTAGAGGCATTTCAAAAGTAGTAAACTTTAGGTTAGCACTACATCTCACCTTTACAAAGGCCAGGTGTGCAAGGTTTAGTTTCTCTACTTTTCTCTGAACACATTTCACCTAGGCATGACCTGTTCCGAGCTAGTATATCAACATTGTTTGATGATTCTTGAACCCACGATGTCCATGGACCAAATGAACCATATTCTACGTTAGAAAATAATATAAAAAGATATTTTCTAAACAAACACCTTAATAAATAGAATGTCAATAAATGTATGCAAGTTTTAATTCGTTATATGGAATGGAGTTCTACTTACTCTCGTTGCAACCTGGGGTGTTGCAACAGTATATGCACGCTCTTTTGTCACAATATGAGTTGCAAACCGCAGTACAGACTTTTATAATCTTTTTTGATTTTTTATCGATACGAGTTCCACAGATCTGAAAATTTTGATGTCAAACTTTAAAGAATTTTACAATTATAGTTAAACAGTTATAGTTATACATAGTTTAAAAAAAAGTTTGATTTCATCAAATAAGTATAATTCTCAGGACTCTTATACAAAATAATATTCATGTACGATTCATAAAGATTATTATAAGAGAAGTTTGATCCAAAGCCTCAGATCCAGTTGCAAGGCGTGGATCATCAGATCAAACGAGACGCGAAGTAACGAAAAATGGTTCGCCTCTATGAATCAAATAACAATTATGATAATAAATCTATATTTCTAATACCATTTTTACATTGTTTACTTATTCAACTAAAACACCATTAAACGTTTTCTTAAAAGAACTCGCTAAAAACAGACGTCATATATTTTGTGCACTACGTCATCTGTTTTTGAGAGTGGAGATATGGATTTCACAGTGTGGTGAATCGGAAAATCAGACCACAGTCTGAGGTCTCATATTTAAACAAAAATGTTTAAAGTCTTCTTACTGGTTAACGTTAACGTAGAGTCTATCGCTAAACCAAATGTGAATGAAAGGAATATGCCTTACAGATATCCTTATTGCTGTCTTTTTGACGAAATGACGTTACATTATGTATACTTCAAAATTGTAAATTGTACGTAATCTTCAAAAACGGATGTTCATATGTTCATGAAATCAAAAGACTTGATTAACATGGTCGTGGACAAAATCCATGAATCATTAAAACTGCATTATGTTATAAACAGTCTAGACTTACATTCTGACCTCCTCCGCAGGTTACAAACCTTCCTTTAGTATTACACTCTTCATTGGATTTGGCGTTACTGCATGTATAACAACCAAACTCTGTGAAATACAAAAGTAGATTATTTCATTCATTATTCTTGAAGACTAAAAGAAGAGATACCATTCTGAAATGCAAAAATTAAATTGATTTTATTACAAACTTTTATGCCAACTTTTAAGAGTGAGATGAACTTACGTGTTGGTTTCGTTACCGGTGGTGCTGTGCTTGCTAAAATACAAGGTATAAATTGTAATCTCAGTGTTATACATATATTTATTCTAAGCAAAACTATTAAAAGGACTGATAAAACATTGCATACTTGAACAAAGTGATGGAGTACAATCCTTAGTTTCTTCCACATCACCCGAACATTCCCCTGATGTACATGTGCGCATCCTTTTGAGTTTTTCTACATTCTTCACAGTCTCTTGTTTCCAGTTTGACCACAAACTGTATGTGCCATATTCTAAAAAAAATTAAAGAAACTCGATTTTAGATACTCCAGTACATAAAAGTTACCCAAATCGCATACTGACACAAACAAAAGGTAAGAAATGGTGCATTATACCTTCATTACAGTTTGGAGTATTGCAACAGAAGGTACAGGTATTAGAATCACATCTTGGAGTACATGCGGACGCACACGTTTTTAGAGTTTTCTTTGTCTTTCGATCCACCATAACCCCACATTTCTTTATGAAACAAATAACGCAAATGCTCATTGCAGTGAAAGTGTTTTTCAAACACGCATAAGTAATTCATTTCAGTTACACGCATATCTACGGTAATCATATTTAACGTACGTTCTGGCCAGCCTGACATGTAAGCGATCCTCTTTGCTTGTTACATTCTTTATTCGAACTTGAAAGACTGCATGAAAAACATTTCAGCTCTGCAAACAAAACATTCAAAGAACATTATATAATATCTAAATTGGTGGCCTTTCTAGTTTCTATAACTGTGTGGTACTTCTTACTGTTATTAGAGCAGGCCTTTGTGTTACAGTCTTCCTCTTCTGTAGTATCGTCAGAGCATGGAATGTCACCCGTTGATGCACACTCTCTGCTCCTGCTTCGCTTGCCTCCTCCACACGCTTTGCTACAAGTTGACCAAGCACCCCAGTTCTTGAACTCAGCATAACCTACGTGAAGTTAGATCAAACGTTTTAGTATAGAGTAAATCTATAAAGACTTCACAACATTTTGATAATTCAAATCTTCACACTGGAGTTCAAAAACATTGTATAACACGTTCATTCTATATCGAATTTTAAAATCTGTATTTGAAATAAAAAAATTTTTTTCGAAATTACTGTTTAATTGTTCTTTATTGCCACCATCATAACCAAATTCTCTCATACATTTGTAAATTATCAAATAAAATAAAAAAAAGTCAATGTTTTAATGCATTCCATACTTCTTTATGCCTTTTTTATATCATAGACATATGTTTCACTGACATACCCATTTGTAGAATAATTTGCATTTATTCGAATATTCTTTGCAATTATTTCGTGAAGTGCAAATTATTGGTTGTAATATCTCATTTAAGTTCAACCTTTTGAAAACATGTTCAATATTACCTTGGTCCTTGTTACACAAGTCTCCAGTACAACACAAAGTGCAGTCCTTATCTTTCTTGTCACATTTAGGCTTACAGTCTTTTGTCTTCTTGCATTTCTTCTCGATGTCAGCTCCATTCCGTTTGATTTTAGTTTCACAGGACTGCAAGAAATATGTTCGTAAGCATAAAATCGAATCTTGATATTTCAGCTGATCAGAATCGTTTCACAATCAATTTTCTTGTCGCCATTTGATTTACCTGTTCGTCCCGTTTACATGTTTCGGTCTTCGTGCAATCGCTATTCTTTTTCCCTTTGCAATAGAAGCATCTCATCACTGAAAAATAAAAACATCATGACAATCATGACCGCTCCGACAACCCTACAAAGCTTTACCGCAAAAGTCATTCTAACTTAAGTAACATTTCTGACCGTTTGTAGCGCAGGCATTTGTGTTACAGTCTTCCTCTTCTGTAGTATCGTCAGAGCATGGAATGTCACCCGTCGATGAACACTCTCTGTTCCTGCTTCGCTTGCCTCCTCCACACGCTTTGCTACAAGATGACCATGCACCCCAATTCTTGAACTCGGCATAACCTAAATGTGTACAGATCACAGTTATATATGGAATCATTCCTTGTTGATATTGCAAACATTTTACCATTCAGATCATCAAATAGGAGTTTACAATCACTTTCTTTCGAATTCTGAAACAGTTAAATAGTTTATTATGTTTTTAAGGTTCTAAATGTACCAATTTTTGATACTTTTTATTTCTTCGAATATACACTGTCAATGAGCATACTACTAATAGACGTTATCATTACATACATCTTTTCAAAATATTGTAGGTTGTTACTCTTAAACAAGTTCATGTAATGATCGATGTTTTCATGCTAGATGTATGTTTTTATACTCATTTCCCTCGTGGACATTTACGTCATTAAAAGATTCATTTGGTTTCGTACCACATTTTTAAAAGGCTTCATTAACAGGAATGATTGCCTTTCATTCAATTTTGCAGAATTAATATATTTAGTTGTAAAATGAAATATTCTGTGTCCTTATTATAATTAAATGCAATCGATCAGTTGTAATGAATTATTCAGTTTTATCTAATTGAACACGTGTTCAATATTACCTTGGTCCTTGTTACACAAGTCTCCAGTACAACACAGGGTACAGTCCTTATCTTTCTTGTCACATTTAGGCTTACAGTCTTTTGTCTTCTTGCATTTCTTCTCGATGTCAGCTCCATTCCGTTTGATCTTAGTTTCACAGGACTGCAAGAAATATGCTCGTAAGCACAAAATCGAATCCTGATATTTCAGCTGATCAGAATCGTTTCACAATCAATTTTCTTGTCGCCATTTGATTTACCTGTTCGTCCCGTTTACATGTTTCGGTCTTCGTGCAATCGCTATTCTTTTTCCCTTTGCAATAGTAGCATCTCATCACTGAAAAATAAAAACATCATGACAATCATGACCGCTCCGACAACCCTACAAAGCTTTACCGCAAAAGTCATTCTAACTTAAGTAACATTTCTGACCGTTTGTAGCGCAGGCATTTGTGTTACAGTCTTCCTCTTCTGTAGTATCGTCAGAGCATGGAATGTCACCCGTCGATGAACACTCTCTGCTCCTGCTTCGCTTGCCTCCTCCACACGCTTTGCTACAAGATGACCATGCACCCCAATTCTTGAACTCGGCATAACCTAAATGTGTACAGATCACAGTTATATATGGAATCATTCCTTGTTGATATTGCAAACATTTTACCATTCAGATCATCAAATAGGAGTTTACAATCACTTTCTTTCGAATTCTGAAACAGTTAAATACTACATTATGTTTTTAAGGTTCTAAATGTACCAATTTTTGATACTCTTTATTTCTTCGATTATACACTGTCAATGAGCATACTACTAATAGACGTTATCATTACATACATCTTTTCAAAATATAGTAAGTTGGTACTCATAAACAAGTTCATGTAATCATCGATGTTTTCATGCTAGATGTATGTTTTTATACTCATTTCCCTCGTGGACATTTACAATGTACGTCATTAAAAGATTCATTTGTTTCGTACCACATTTTTAAAAGGCTTCATTAACAGGAATGATTGCCTTTTATTCAATTTTGCAGAATTAATATATGTATTTGGAAATGAAATATTCTGTGTCCTTATCATAATTAAATGCAATTGATCAGTTGTAATGAATTATTCAGTTTTATCTAATTGAACACGTGTTCAATATTACCTTGGTCCTTGTTACACAAGTCTCCAGTACAACACAGGGTACAGTCCTTATCTTTCTTGTCACATTTAGGCTTACAGTCTTTTGTCTTCTTGCATTTCTTCTCGATGTCAGCTCCATTCCGTTTGATCTTAGTTTCACAGGACTGCAAGAAATATGCTCGTAAGCACAAAATCGAATCTTGATATTTCAGCTGATCAGAATCGTTTCACAATCAATTTTCTTGTCGCCATTTGATTTACCTGTTCGTCCCGTTTACATGTTTCGGTCTTCGTGCAATCGCTATTCTTTTTCCCTTTGCAATAGTAGCATCTCATCACTGAAAAATAAAAACATCATGACAATCATGACCGCTCCGACAACCCTACAAAGCTTTACCGCAAAAGTCATTCTAACTTAAGTAACATTTCTGACCGTTTGTAGCGCAGGCATTTGTGTTACAGTCTTCCTCTTCTGTAGTATCGTCAGAGCATGGAATGTCACCCGTCGATGAACACTCTCTGCTCCTGCTTCGCTTGCCTCCTCCACACGCTTTGCTACAAGATGACCATGCACCCCAATTCTTGAACTCGGCATAACCTAAATGTGTACAGATCACAGTTATATATGGAATCATTCCTTGTTGATATTGCAAACATTTTACCATTCAGATCATCAAATAGGAGTTAACAATCACTTTCTTTCGAATTTTGAAACAGTTAAATACTACATTATGTTTTTAAGGTTCTAAATGTACCAATTTTTGATACTCTTTATTTCTTCGATTATACACTGTCAATGAGCATACTAGTAATAGACGTTATCATTACATACATCTTTTCAAAATATAGTAAGTTGTTACTTATAAACAATTACATGTAATAATCGATGTTCTCATGCTAGATGTATGTATTTATACTCATTTCCCTCGTGGACATTTACGTCATTAAAAGATTCATTTGGTTTCGTACCACATTTTTAAAAGGCTTCATTAACAGGAATGATTGCCTTTTAATCAATTTTGCAGAATTAATATATTTAGTTGTAAAATGAAATATTCTGTGTCCTTATCATAATTAAATGCAATTGTTCAGTTATAATGATTTATTCACTTTTATCTAATTGAACACGTTGAACATTACCTTGGTCCTTGTTACACAAGTCTCCAGTACAACACAGGGTACAGTCCTTATCTTTCTTGTCACATTTAGGCTTACAGTCTTTTGTCTTCTTGCATTTCTTCTCAATGTCAGCTCCATTCCGTTTGATCTTGGTTTCACAGGACTGTAAAAAAATATAATAATTAAATCGTATCTTGATATTTCAGCTGATCAGAATCGTTTCACAATCAATTTTCTTGTCGCCATTTGATTTACCTGTTCGTCCCGTTTACATGTTTCGGTCTTCGTGCAATCGCTATTCTTTTTCCCTTTGCAATAGTAGCATCTCATCACTGAAAAATAAAAACATCATGACAATCATGACCGCTCCGACAACTCTACAAAGCTTTACCGCAAAAGTTATTCTAACTTAAGTAACATTTCTGACCGTTTGTAGCGCAGGCATTTGTGTTACAGTCTTCCTCTTCTGTAGTATCGTCAGAGCATGGAATGTCACCCGTCGATGAACACTCTCTGCTCCTGCTTCGCTTGCCTCCTCCACACGCTTTGCTACAAGATGACCATGCACCCCAATTCTTGAACTCGGCATAACCTAAATGTGTACAGATCACAGTTATATATGGAATCATTCCTTGTTGATATTGCAAACATTTTACCATTCAGATCATCAAATAGGAGTTTACAATCACTTTCTTTCGAATTCTGAAACAGTTAAATACTACATTATGTTTTTAAGGTTCTAAATGTACCAATTTTTGATACTCTTTATTTCTTCGATTATACACTGTCAATGAGCATACTACTAATAGACGTTATCATTACATACATCTTTTCAAAATATAGTAAGTTGGTACTCATAAACAAGTTCATGTAATCATCGATGTTTTCATGCTAGATGTATGTTTTTATACTCATTTCCCTCGTGGACATTTACGTCATTAAAAGATTCATTTGGTTTCGTACCACTTTTTTAAAAGGCTTCATTAACAGGAATGATTGCCTTTTATTCAATTTTGCAGAATTAATATATGTATTTGGAAATGAAATATTCTGTGTCCTTATCATAATTAAATGCAATTGATCAGTTGTAATGAATTATTCAGTTTTATCTAATTGAACACGTGTTCAATATTACCTTGGTCCTTGTTACACAAGTCTCCAGTACAACACAGGGTACAGTCCTTATCTTTCTTGTCACATTTAGGCTTACAGTCTTTTGTCTTCTTGCATTTCTTCTCGATGTCAGTTCCATTCCGTTTGATCTTAGTTTCACAGGACTGCAAGAAATATGCTCGTATTCACAACATCGAATCTTGATATTTCAGCTGATCAGAATCGTTTCACAATCAATTTTCTTGTCGCCATTTGATTTACCTGTTCGTCCCGTTTACATGTTTCGGTCTTCGTGCAATCGCTATTCTTTTTCCCTTTGCAATAGTAGCATCTCATCACTGAAAAATAAAAACATCATGACAATCATGACCGCTCCGACAACCCTACAAAGCTTTACCGCAAAAGTCATTCTAACTTAATTAACATTTCTGACCGTTTGTAGCGCAGGCATTTGTGTTACAGTCTTCCTCTTCTGTAGTATCGTCAGAGCATGGAATGTCACCCGTCGATGAACACTCTCTGCTCCTGCTTCGCTTGCCTCCTCCACACGCTTTGCTACAGGATGACCATGCACCCCAATTCTTGAACTCGGCATAACCTAAATGTGTTCAGATCACAGTTATATATGGAATCATTCCTTGTTGATATTGCAAACATTTTACCATTCAGATCATCAAATAGGAGTTTACAATCACTTTCTTTCGAATTCTGAAACAGTTAAATACTACATTATGTTTTTAAGGTTCTAAATGTACCAATTTTTGATACTCTTTATTTCTTCGATTATTCACTGTCAATGAGCATACTAGTAATAGACGTTATCATTACATACATCTTTTCAAAATATAGTAAGTTGTTACTTATAAACAATTACATGTAATGATCGATGTTCTCATGCTAGATGTATGTTTTTATACTCATTTCCCTCGTGGACATTTACGTCATTAAAAGATTCATTTGGTTTCGTACCACATTTTTAAAAGGCTTCATTAACAGGAATGATTGTCTTTTATTCAATTTTGCAGAATTAATATATTTAGTTGTAAAATGAAATATTCTGTGTCCTTATTATAATTAAATGCAATTGTTCAGTTATAATGATTTATTCACTTTTATCTAATAGAACACGTTGAACATTACCTTGGTCCTTGTTACACAAGTCTCCAGTACAACACAGGGTACAGTCCTTATCTTTCTTGTCACATTTAGGCTTACAGTCTTTTGTTTTCTTGCATTTCTTCTCGATGTCAGCTCCATTCCGTTTGATCTTGGTTTCACAGGACTGAAAAAAAATATAATAATTAAATCGTATCTTGATACTTCAGCTGATCAGAATCGTTTCACAAACAATTTTTTAGTCGCCATTTTATTTACCAGTTCGTCCTGTTTACATGTTTCGGTCTTCGTGCAATCGCTATTCTTTTTCCCTTTGCAATAGTAGCATCTCATCACTGAAAAATAAAAACATCATGACAATCACGACCCCTCCGACAACCCTACAAAGCTTTACCGCAAAAGTCATTCTAACTTAAGTAACATCTCTGACCGTTTGTAGCGCAGGCACTTGTGTTACAGTCTTCCTCTTCTGTAGTATCGTCAGAACATGGAATGTCACCCGTCGATGAACACTCTCTGTTCCTGCTTCGCTTGCCTCCTCCACACGCTTTGCTACAGGATGACCATGCACCCCAATTCTTGAACTCGGCATAACCTAAATGTGTTCAGATCACAGTTATATATGGAATCATTCTTGTTGATATTGCAAACATTTTACCATTCAGATCATCAAATAGGAGTTTACAATCAGTTTTTTTCGAATTCTGAAACAGTTAAATACTACTTTACGTTTTAAAGGTTCTATATGTACCAATTTTTGATACTCTTTATTTCTTCGATTATACACTGTCAATGAGCATACTAGTAATAGACATTATCATTACCTACATCTTTTCAAAATATTGTAAATTGTTACTTATAAACAAGTACATGTAATAATCGATGTTTTAATGCTTGATGTATGTTTTTAATACTCATTTCTCTCATGGACATTCACTTCATCAAAAGATTTATTGTGTTTCGTACCACATACTGAGAAAGCTTCATTAACAGGAATGATTGTATTGTATTCCTTTTTGCAGAATTAATTTATGTATTTTGAAATGAAATATTATGTGTCCTTATTATAATTAAATGCAAGTGATCATACATTTGTAGATTATCCAACAAAATCAATAAAATAGTCAATGTTTTAGTCTTTCCATACGTCTTTGTGACTTTTTTCTTATCATTGACATATGTTTCACTGACATGCTCAGTTTCTTAATTCACCTAAGGATTCATTCATGTGAGTCTATCTTTTAATTTAGTAGAATGAATTGTATTTCATGGAATATTTTTTTTGCGATTATTTCGTTAAGTGCAAATTATTGGTTGTAATATCTCATTTAAGTTCAACCTTTTGAAAACATGTTCAATATTACCTTGGTCCTTGTTACACAAGTCTCCAGTACAACACAGGGTACAGTCCTTATCTTTCTTGTCACATTTAGACTTACAGTCTTTTGTTTTCTTGCATTTCTTCTCGATGTCAGCTCCATTCCGTTTGATCTTAGTTTCACAGGACTGCAAGAAATATGTTCGTAAGCATAAAATCGAATCTTGATATTACAGCTGATCAGAATCGTTTCACAATCAATTTTTTAGTCGCCATTTTATTTACCTGTTCGTCCTGTTTACATGTTTCGGTCTTCGTGCAATCGCTATTCTTTTTCCCTTTGCAATAGTAGCATCTCATCACTGAAAAATAAAAACATCATGACAATCATGACCGCTCCGACAACCCTACAAAGCTTTACCGCAAAAGTCATTCTAACTTAAGTAACATCTCTGACCGTTTGTAGCGCAGGCATTTGTGTTACAGTCTTCCTCTTCTGTAGTATCGTCAGAGCATGGAATGTCACCCGTCGATGAACACTCTCTGCTCCTGCTTCGCTTGCCTCCTCCACACGCTTTGCTACAAGATGACCACGCACCCCAATTCTTGAACTCGGCATAACCTTAATGTGTACAGATCACAGTTATATATGGAATCATTCCTTGTTGATATTGCAAACATTTTACCATTCAGATCATCAAACAAGAGTATATCAGTTTTTTTCGAATTCTGAAACAGTTAAATACTTCATTACGTTTTAAAGGTTCTAAATGTACCAATTTTTGATACTCTTTATTTCTTCGATTATACACTGTCAATGAGAAGCATACTAGTAATAGACGTTATCATTACATACATCTTTTCAAAATAAAGTAAGTTGTTACTCATAAACAAGTACATGTAATAATCGATGTTTTCATGCTAGATGTATTTTTTTCATACTCATTTCCCTCCTGGACATTTACGTCATTAAAAGATTCATTTGGTTTCGTACCACATTTTTAAAAGGCTTCATTAACAGGAATGATTGTCTTTTATTCAATTTTGCAGAATTAATATATTTAGTTGTTAAATGAAATATTCTGTGTCCTTATTATAATTAAATGCAATTGTTCAGTTGTAATGAATTATTCAGTTTTATCTAATTGAACACGTGTTCAATATTACCTTGGTCCTTGTTACACAAGTCTCCAGTACAACACAGCGTACAGTCCTTATCTTTCTTGTCACATTTAGGCTTACAGTCTTTTGTTTTCTTGCATTTCTTCTCGATGTCAGCTCCATTCCGTTTGATCTTGGTTTCACAGGACTGAAAAAAAAATATAATAATTAAATCATATCTTGATATTTCAGCTGATCGGAATTGTTTCAAAAGCAATTTTCTTGTCGCCATTTGATTTACCTTTTCGTCCTGTTTACATGTTTCGGTCTTCGTGCAATCGCTATTCTTTTTCCCTTTGCAATAGTAGCACCTCATCACTGAAAAAAAACATCATGACAATCATGACCGCTCCGACAACCCTACGAAGCTTTACCGCAAAAGTCATTCTAACTTAAGTAACATTTCTGACCGTTTGTAGCGCAGGCATTTGTGTTACAGTCTTCCTCTTCTGTAGTATCGTCAGAGCATGGAATGTCACCCGTCGATGAACACTCTCTGCTCCTGCTTCGCTTGCCTCCTCCACACGCTTTGCTACAAGCTGACCATGCACCCCAATTCTTGAACTCAGCATAACCTATGCGCAGTTAGATCAAACTTTTTATAATGCAGTCAATCTTAAAGGACATTGCAACATTTTAATAATTCAAATCTTGACATTGGAGTTAACACACATTGTATTACATGTTCATTCTACTTCACATTTTAAAATCCGTAAATTGTAGTTTTTAATATTTCTTTCGAAATTACATTATAATTTTTCATTATTGCCATCGATTTAATAATAGACATATGTTTCATTGATAAACTAGTTTCTTGTTGCATCTCAGGATTCATTCAAGTGAATCTCTGTTTCAATTTTGTGAAAAATATATGCATTTCATGGAATATTCTTTGCGATTATTTCGTTAAGTACAAATTATTGGTTGTAATATATGATTTAAGTTCATCTTATTGAACACATGTTCAACATTACCTTGGTCTTTGTTACACAAGTCTCCAGTACAACACAAGGTACAGTCCTTATCTTTCTTGTCACATTTAGGCTTACAGTCTTTTGTTTTCTTGCATTTCTTCTCGATGTCAGCTCCATTCCGTTTGATCTTGGTTTCACAGGACTGAAAAAAAAATATAATAATTAAATCATATCTTGATATTTCAGCTGATCGGAATTGTTTCAAAAGCAATTTTCTTGTCGCCATTTGATTTACCTTTTCGTCCTGTTTACATGTTTCGGTCTTCGTGCAATCGCTATTCTTTTTCCCTTTGCAATAGTAGCATCTCATCACTGAAAAATAAAAACATCATGACAATCATGACCACTCCGACAACCCTACAAAGCTTTACCGCAAAAGTCATTCTAACTTAAGTAACATCTCTGACCGTTTGTAGCGCAGGCATTTGTGTTACAGTCTTCCTCTTCTGTAGTATCGTCAGAGCATGGAATGTCACCCGTCGATGAACACTCTCTGCTCCTGCTTCGCTTGCCTCCTCCACACGCTTTGCTGCAAGATGACCACGCACCCCAATTCTTGAACTCGGCATAACCTTAATGTGTACAGATCACAGTTATATATGGAATCATTCCTTGTTGATATTGCAAACATTTTACCATTCAGATCATCAAACAAGAGTATATCAGTTTTTTTCGAATTCTGAAACAGTTAAATACTACATTACGTTTTAAAGGTTCTAAATGTACCAATTTTTGATACTCTTTATTTCTTCGATTATACACTGTCAATGAGCAGCATACTAGTAATAGACGTTATCATTACATACATCTTTTCAAAATATAGTAAGTTGTTACTCATAAACAAGTACATGTAATAATCGATGCTTTCATGCTAGATGTATTTTTTTCATACTCATTTCCCTCATGGACATTTACGTCATTAAAAGATTCATTTGGTTTTGTACCACATTTTTAAAAGGCTTCATTAACAGGAATGATTGTCTTTTATTCAATTTTGCAGAATTAATATATTTAGTTGTAAAATGAAATATTCTGTGTCTTCATTATAATTAAATGCAATTGTTCAGTTGTAATGAATTATTCAGTTTTATCTAATTGAACACGTTGAACATTACCTTGGTCCTTGTTACACAAGTCTCCAGTACAACACAGGGTACAGTCCTTATCTTTCTTGTCACATTTAGGCTTACAGTCTTTTGTTTTCTTGCATTTCTTCTCGATGTCAGCTCCATTCCGTTTGATCTTGGTTTCACAGGACTGAAAAAAATATAATAATTAAATCATATCTTGATATTTCAGATGGTCGAAATTGTTTCAAAAGCAATTTTCTTGTCGCCATTTGATTTACCTTTTCGTCCTGTTTACATGTTTCGGTCTTCGTGCAATCGCTATTCTTTTTCCCTTTGCAATAGTAGCATCTCATCACTGAAAAATAAAAACATCATGACAATCATGACCGCTCCGACAACCCTACAAAGCTTTACCGCAAAAGTCATTCTAACTTAAGTAACATCTCTGACCGTTTGTAGCGCAGGCATTTGTGTTACAGTCTTCCTCTTCTGTAGTATCGTCAGAGCATGGAATGTCACCCGTCGATGAACACTCTCTGTTCCTGCTTCGCTTGCCTCCTCCACACGCTTTGCTACAGGATGACCATGCACCCCAATTCTTGAACTCGGCATAACCTAAATGTGTTCAGATCACAGTTATATATGGAATCATTCCTTGTTGATATTGCAAACATTTTACCATTCAGATCATCAAATAGGAGTTTACAATCAGTTTTTTTCGAATTCTGAAACAGTTAAATACGAAATTACGTTTTAAAGGTTCTATATGTACCAATTTTTGATACTCTTTATTTCTTCGATTATACACTGTCAATGAGCATACTAGTAATAGACATTATCATTACCTACATCTTTTCAAAATATTGTAAATTGTTACTTATAAACAAGTACATGTAATAATCGATGTTTTAATGCTTGATGTATGTTTTTAATACTCATTTCTCTCATGGACATTTACTTCATCAAAAGATTTATTGTGTTTCGTACCACATATTGAGAAAGCTTCATTAACAGGAATGATTGTATTGTATTCCATTTTGCAGAATTAATATATGTATTTTGAAATGAAATATTATGTGTCCTTATTATAATTAAATGCAAGTGATCATACATTTGTAGATTATCCAACAAAATCAAAAAAATAGTCAATGTTTTAGTCTTTCCATACGTCTTTGTGACTTTTTTCTTATCATTGATATATGTTTCACTGACATGCTCAGTTTCTTAATTCATCTAAGCATTCATTCATGTGAGTCTATCTTTTAATTTAGTAGAATGAATTGTATTTCATGGAATATTTTTTTTGCGATTATTTCGTTTAGTGCAAATTATTGGTCGTAATATCTCATTTAAGTTCAACCTTTTGAACACATGTTCAATATTACCTTGGTCCTTGTTACACAAGTCTCCAGTACAACACAGGGTACAGTCCTTATCTTTCTTGTGACATTTAGGCTTACAGTCTTTTGTTTTCTTGCATTTCTTCTCGATGTCAGCTCCATTCCGTTTGATCTTAGTTTCACAGGACTGCAAGAAATATGTTCGTAAGCATAAAATCGAATCTTGATATTACAGCTGATCAGAATCGTTTCACAATCAATTTTCTTGTCGCCATTTGATTTACCTGTTCGTCCTGTTTACATGTTTCGGTCTTCGTGCAATCGCTATTCTTTTTCCCTTTGCAATAGTAGCATCTCATCACTGAAAAATAAAAACATCATGACCATCATGACCGCTCCGACAACCCTACAAAGCTTTACCGCAAAAGTCATTCTAACTTAAGTAACAGCTCTGACCGTTTGTAGCGCAGGCATTTGTGTTACAGTCTTCCTCTTCTGTAGTATCGTCAGAGCATGGAATGTCACCCGTCGATGAACACTCTCTGCTCTTGCTTCGCTTGCCTCCTCCACACGCTTTGCTACAAGATGACCACGCACCCCAATTCTTGAACTCGGCATAACCTTAATGTGTACAGATCACAGTTATATATGGAATCAATCCTTGTTGATATTGCAAACATTTTACCATTCAGATCATCAAACAAGAGTATATCAGTTTTTTTCGAATTCTGAAACAGTTAAATACTACATTACGTTTTAAAGGTTCTAAATGTACCAATTTTTGATACTCTTTATTTCTTCGATTATACACTGTCAATGAGCAGCATACTAGTAATAGACGTTATCATTACATACATCTTTTCAAAATAAAGTAAGTTGTTACTCATAAACAAGTACATGTAATAATCGATGTTTTCATGCTAGATGTATTTTTTTCATACTCATTTCCCTCATGGACATTTACGTCATTAAAAGATTCATTTGGTTTCGTACCACATTTTTAAAAGGCTTCATTAACAGGAATGATTGTCTTTTATTCAATTTTGCAGAATTAATATATTTAGTTGTTAAATGAAATATTCTGTGTCCTTATTATAATTAAATGCAATTGTTCAGTTGTAATGAATTATTCAGTTTTATCTAATTGAACACGTGTTCAATATTACCTTGGTCCTTGTTACACAAGTCTCCAGTACAACACAGGGTACAGTCCTTATCTTTCTTGTCACATTTAGGCTTACAGTCTTTTGTTTTCTTGCATTTCTTCTCGATGTCAGCTCCATTCCGTTTGATCTTGGTTTCACAGGACTGAAAAAAAAATATAATAATTAAATCATATCTTGATATTTCAGCTGATCGGAATTGTTTCAAAAGCAATTTTCTTGTCGCCATTTGATTTACCTTTTCGTCCTGTTTACATGTTTCGGTCTTCGTGCAATCGCTATTCTTTTTCCCTTTGCAATAGTAGCACCTCATCACTGAAAAAAAACATCATGACAATCATGACCGCTCCGACAACCCTACGAAGCTTTACCGCAAAAATCATTCTAACTTAAGTAACATTTCTGACCGTTTGTAGCGCAGGCATTTGTGTTACAGTCTTCCTCTTCTGTAGTATCGTCAGAGCATGGAATGTCACCCGTCGATGAACACTCTCTGCTCCTGCTTCGCTTGCCTCCTCCACACGCTTTGCTACAAGCTGACCATGCACCCCAATTCTTGAACTCAGCATAACCTATGCGCAGTTAGATCAAACTTTTTATAATGCAGTCAATCTTAAAGGACATTGCAACATTTTAATAATTCAAATCTTGACATTGGAGTTAACACTCATTGTATTACATGTTCATTCTACTTCACATTTTAAAATCCGTAAATTGTAGTTTTTAATATTTCTTTCGAAATTACATTATAATTTTTCATTATTGCCATCGATTTAATAATAGACATATGTTTCATTGATAAACTAGTTTCTTGTTGCATCTCAGGATTCATTCAAGTGAATCTCTGTTTCAATTTTGTGAAAAATATATGCATTTCATGGAATATTCTTTGCGATTATTTCGTTAAGTACAAATTATTGGTTGTAATATATGATTTAAGTTCATCTTATTGAACACATGTTCAACATTACCTTGGTCTTTGTTACACAAGTCTCCAGTACAACACAAGGTACAGTCCTTATCTTTCTTGTCACATTTAGGCTTACAGTCTTTTGTTTTCTTGCATTTCTTCTCGATGTCAGCTCCATTCCGTTTGATCTTGGTTTCACAGGACTGAAAAAAAAATATAATAATTAAATCATATCTTGATATTTCAGCTGATCGGAATTGTTTCAAAAGCAATTTTCTTGTCGCCATTTGATTTACCTTTTCGTCCTGTTTACATGTTTCGGTCTTCGTGCAATCGCTATTCTTTTTCCCTTTGCAATAGTAGCATCTCATCACTGAAAAAAAAACATCATGACAATCATGACCGCTCCGACAACCCTACAAAGCTTTACCGCAAAAGTCATTCTAACTTAAGTAACATCTCTGACCGTTTGTAGCGCAGGCATTTGTGTTACAGTCTTCCTCTTCTGTAGTATCGTCAGAGCATGGAATGTCACCCGTCGATGAACACTCTCTGCTCCTGCTTCGCTTGCCTCCTCCACACGCTTTGCTACAAGCTGACCATGCACCCCAATTCTTGAACTCAGCATAACCTATGCGCAGTTAGATCAAACTTTTTATAATGCAGTCAATCTTAAAGGACATTGCAACATTTTAATAATTCAAATCTTGACATTGGAGTTAACACACATTGTATTACATGTTCATTCTACTTCACATTTTAAAATCCGTAAATTGTAGTTTTTAATATTTCTTTCGAAATTACATTATAATTTTTCATTATTGCCATCGATTTAATAATAGACATATGTTTCATTGATAAACTAGTTTCTTGTTGCATCTCAGGATTCATTCAAGTGAATCTCTGTTTCAATTTTGTGAAAAATATATGCATTTCATGGAATATTCTTTGCGATTATTTCGTTAAGTACAAATTATTGGTTGTAATATATGATTTAAGTTCATCTTATTGAACACATGTTCAACATTACCTTGGTCTTTGTTACACAAGTCTCCAGTACAACACAGGGTACAGTCCTTATCTTTCTTGTCACATTTAGGCTTACAGTCTTTTGTCTTCTTGCATTTCTTCTCGATGTCAGCTCCATTTCGTTTAATCTTGGTTTCACAGGACTGTAACAAATTTAGTCAGAAGCATCAAATCGCATGTAGATTTTTCAGCTCATCAGAATTGTTTCTAAATCAAATTTTCTTGTCGCCATATTAATTACCAGTTCGTCCTGTTTACATGTTTCGGTTTTCGTGCAATCGCTATTCTTTTTTCCTTTGCAATAGTAACATCTCATCCCTGCAATCATTTAAATTTTTAATTTGAAATCTTATTTGTGTAAGTGTTAACTTTTTAAGAATATTTTTAGGAGAAGCCTCACCAGCGGTAATGGAACAAGCCTGTGTATTACAGTCCTCCTCTTCTTTGCTTCCTCCGCTGCATGGAATCGAGGTTGAGGTACAAGACCTGTTTCTGCTTCGTTTGCCTCCTCCACATTGCTTGCTACATGATGACCACTGTTGCCACGGTTCAAAATCCGCGTAACCTAAAAGCATTTGCTTTGAGTATACCAATACTAATATAAATAATATGTGGCCAAAGGAATGGAACAAAATGGTGCTAACAAAGAACAAATTTGTTGCACCAGCATTACCTGAATCTTTATTACAGAGATCCCCAGTACAACAAAAGTGACATTCAACAGCCCTCGCGTCACATCGAGTTTTACAACTGGAAGTCTTCTTGCATACTTTGGTGATCTCGGTTTTGTCTCGGTGCACCTTTGTTTCACAAGACTGACAAAGACAAACAGGTTTTATGAATAATAAGGCATGCAAATCCAAACTTAAACTGGATTTGGGCGCAAATGTATAGTTTGAAGGTTCATTTTCCTTATATTCAAAGTGTATTGATTATAACAAACTGCGTAAGTTTGTGTTAGATATGTTCGACGGTTTTTCATTATAGAAGACATACAAATGAAACAACACATGCTAATTTTCTTTTAATACATGTTAAGACCATAACGTTTAAAAACATGGCATTTAATGCAAAAGATATCAAAGCAATGTGAGCTGCATATTTTTAGGAAAATTTTATTTTTTTCATAAAATGACAAAAATATATTGTTTTGTTTTTTTTTATTTCTGGGGGTTTTGCTTGGTGGAAAAGCCGTTAAGTGGCCTTAAATTGAATCGAAATTGAATTTTTGTCGTCATGTACAGAAATTTATCTGCTCTATATTCCTTAGAAGAAAAAATCTTTCTTCTGACAAAAATTAATGAATTTTTCAAATCTTATTTATCATAAAAGTTTAAATTACATGCAGTTTTTTGCAGCAAAATAAAATTCTAAAAAATACAGCTCATATTGCTTTTAAAAGACAGAAAATAATGATTTGCATCAAAGTGCCACTTTACGCTTGAAAATATTGCAGAGAATGCTAACATCATAAGAAGAAAAAAAATTCAAAGTCAGAAAAGCAATACAGAATTTACCTCTTCGTCTTTTTTGCAAGTTTCTATCTTTGAACAGTCACTGTTTTTCTTGCCATAAGAACAAACGTAGCATCGATGACCTAAAATAAAATTAATCTCCCCATAATGAATCATATTTTAAACGTTTAGTTTGTATGTGTGAAGTTTCCGTGGATTATTCTGCGATTAATCGAATCTAACCCCAAAAAACAAAGGCTTGGGACTTTACTGGCTGATCTCATATTTTTAAGTTATTGTAGTACTCCTAACCATTTTAATATAGAATAATAACCGCTACATATGTTTAACGTGATGATTGACGAGAATGATTACGTAATTTTACTAATTTAGGTTATGATTGCTGTTTTCATACTTGCGGTAAACATCAAGGGAAAAAAGTTGTTTCAGAAACATCTTTTGAAATTTAAAGACCTAAAGGAACAAATATGTTTTCTCAGTTGAATATGAACATACGTCCGTCATGTTCAGAGACAAGTGGTTTTAGATAACGGCTATTCACGGAGCGTTTGAACTGCAAGTCCTTTTTCATATTTTAATTTGTATGCAGGTGCACTCCAGAATAGAATTTCAAATACCAAATTCAAAAAAATTACATAATAAATATATTACACATACTTGATTCAATGTTTGTATGAACTTATGATAGCTTCAAAAAGAGTCTTATGTTATTGTTTAAGCATTTCTTTTAATTCTTGCAGTAACTTTCAACTTTTTTCTGTCCCAAGTTTCGGCTACCAAAACTTTTCAATAAAACGATAAATATAAGTAGGTTGAGCTCAAAATACGTTCATTAACAAGAAAGAGTCAAGATTTTTTGTAAGGAATCGCCTCTTTTAACGCTTCAAGTTTCAATACACAACCCAATATAGAAAGTATAGGGTGATTTTCATTGCGGAGTAATAACGTTAAAACTTCTGCGAGGAAACTCGAGTACTTTCGAATGGATAAAACATGTTAACATTTCTCGTCAAAAATCTCCGAAAGAAATTTGTTTCTGTTCGATGTTAATATGACAGGGAAAAACGATAAAGTGTCAATGAAGAAATTTTGAGTTAGAATAAAACTCCCTTGACATTCCTTACCCTGGGTACTGGAAGCCTGAGTGTTGGTACCAGTAGTAATGGAACAAGCCTGTGTATTACAGTCCTCCTCCTCTTTGCTTCCTCCGCTGCATGGAATCGAGGTTGAGGTACAAGACCTGTTTCTGCTTCGTTTGCCTCCTCCACATTGTTTGCTACATGATGACCACTGTTGCCATGGTTCGAAATCCGCGTAACCTGAAAGCATTTGCTATGAGTTTACCAATACTTATATTATTAGGATGAGGCTAACTGAATGGAATTGTGCTAACAAAAAAAAAATGTGTTGCTCCAGCATTACCTGAATCTTTGTTACAGAGATCCCCAGTACAACAAAAGTGACATTCAACAGCCCTCGCGTCACATCGAGTTTTACAACTGGAAGTCTTCTTGCATACTTTGGTGATCTCGGTTTTGTCTCGGTGAACCTTTGTTTCACAAGACTGACAAAGACAAATAAATTTTACGAATATGGCACGAAAATCCAAACTTGAACTGCTTTTTGGTGCAACTGTATAGTTTTAAGGGTTTTTTTCCTAATATATAAACAGCAAACTGCGTACATTCGTGACAAATACAAAAACATTTTTACAAGTAAAGCATGCACTTTTTTAACGATTTATAGAATACATCGGTGTAGATGTAAAGTTTACTATGTAGCAGCAAAATGCCTCCCACCAAGGATATGTTCGACAGTTTGTCGTCATAAAAGACAGAAAAGGAACACACACAAAATTTGATTTCAGTTTGTTACTAGCTACGGTGTATTCTTATCAGACACTTAAGAGCGGGGCAAATTCAAATAAGGCTTATTGAATTTAATCTAAAAGTGAATTTTTACAAAATTACGGCAGAACATTTACTGCAAAATGCTCTGCACACATGAAAATATCATGTTGAGAACGCTGTAGTCTCCATCAATTAATAAAACAGTACATCACCCAAATTACAGCAGAGTAAGAAAATAATATTAGAACCTAACCTCTTCGTCTTTTTTGCAAGTTTCTATCTTTGAACAGTCACTGTTTTTCTTCCCATATGAACAAACGTAGCATCGATGAACTGAAATCATTAAAGAACATAATGACTCTGTATGATCACAGGGTTATGCAATTTTAAATTATGCTCGCTACGTTCATACTCGCATGAAAAACTAAGACAAATTTATTGTTCAATTAAATTCCTCCTCAAATGCTTAGACTTATCGAGATCTTGAGCTTCGTTTGATTTAACATAAATGAATACGTCCGCAACAACAAGACACTTGATCGTATTTCGCGTGTCATTCGAATTGAAATTTTATCACTTTAATCTTTTGCGACTGCACCTCAGAAAAAAAATTCAAATACCACTTAAAAACAAATAACATAAAATATATACAGTCATGATTATTACGTTTCCATTAATTATTTATTTGAGAAAAAATCCTTTGACAATCCGTACCCTTGGGGCTGGAAGCCTGAGTGTTGGTACCAGTGGTAATAGAACAAGCCTGTGTATTACAGTCCTCCTCTTCTTTGCTTCCTCCGCTGCATGGAATCGAGGTTGAGGTACATGACCTGTTTCTGCTTCGTTTGCCCCCTCCACACTGTTTGCTACATGATGACCACTGTTGCCACGGTTCGTAGTCCGCGTAACCTGAAATTTAGTTAGATAGATATTTCCATCCCCGTTATCCAATATACTTTTAAACAAATGGTGCTCACAAAGAAGGAATGCATTACAAACACATTACCTGAATCTTTGTTACAGAGATCCCCAGTACAACAAAAGTGACATTCAACAGCCCTCGCGTCACATCGAGTTTTACAACTGGAAGTCTTCTTGCATACTTTGGTGATCTCGGTTTTGTCTCGGTGCACCTTTGTTTCACAAGACTGAAAGAAAACGGATAATAAAACAATGCATACAAGTATACTGCGATTTGTAATGAGTTGTTGTTAAGTTTAGTCTATGGAATATTTGCGAAGAAACCCTTGCCTTTTCGTCTTTTTTGCAAGTTTCTATCTTCGAACAGTCAGTCTTCTTCTTGCCATAAGAACAAACGTAGCATCGATGACCTGCAAAAAAATCAAATTCTGATATCGTTCATTTTCATTGTGCATAGCTTTTAGCGTTTGCGTTAACGGGTTATTTAATTTTTTCTGCAATTATAGCTTTTTTCATGCTCGCATGGGTCATAAAAGATATTTAAATCTTTGTATAGTAATAAATTATTGCATTAGTCATAGAGAGTAGGTAAAAGCAGCTATTAAACTATTGTTAATGTACATCAGTGCGTTAGATAAAAGAAATGTCCAAGTCTTCTTATATGGAATAGGAGTCTGACATCATCCGGAATATTTTTTTTTTAGTTTCCCTACGGTATCGATGAAATAGTTAAAATTGGCTCGTGTAGATTTCAATCTTGTCAGTATCTATATCGCAGTGAATTACAATCGGTTTGTGTAAGAAATAGAGGAAAATATAATCAGTGAATGTTTAAATATTTGAATATCAAATTGTCTGTAAGAGCTCTAGATGCTGTCGAATTGGCTAAGTACGAATATTTTATGGAGAAGAAAAGACATTTCAGGATAAATTCATAGCCCCGTGACAGCTATTTACCATCATTATCTGCCTGCAAACGGCTGTGGTCGATCGTAACTATGAACGAATGCCTTACAGAGATTCAATTTGATGTTTGCAAATGCAAATTCATGAATGAATGAAAACAAAACAGAAATACATGTATTTACGAAAAAGTTTCAAGTATTGCATTTTTTATTAAATTTCAATTAAGTACCCTTTCAATTGTATAATGATATGATGCGATAATCTTCCAAGTTACTGAATACTAATAAAAGGAATATGAAGTGATCTCTCTCTCTCTCTCTCTCTCTCTCTCTCTCTCTCTCTCTCTCTCTCTCTCTCTCTCTCTTACCACTGGTACTTTCTAGGAGACACAATAAGCTCAGCAAAATGAGACAGAGGGCGGCGCCTCTGGAGGAACACACTAAAATAAACCACAAACAGATATCTTTTACTAATTAACATTTTTTTTTAATTGTCAATGAGTCAATGACTAATTATAAGTCATATTGTTAACTAGTAAAAGACACAAAGATGCATAGCGTGGTGTCAATTCCTTGTGATAAAATTCATTCATTTAAGACTTTTATCGTATTAAATATGTTCAATTGTATACAATTTTGCTTCTGCTGAATACAAACAGTTGGAAAGATAAATAGGTAATTTATATCAAAATATCCATGTAACGAAAAAGATTTTCATTTGTTTTCTATCAGTTCAAATCCATGAAACCTTGCTTCCGTTAAAATTGTGTGAAGGATTGTAAATAAACAAAAAAGATCCATCATTTATTTAAAGAAAAAAAGAAAAAATAAGAAAAGAAAAAAAAACTACGATGAACACACGATTGAATAATTTCATTGTAAATTCCCTGCTTGGATCCTGTGAAGTCGGGTTCTTTTCTAAATAATTGTATGTATATGTTTTAACTGAGCACAAGCCCTTAACCATGTCCACTATTGCTGTTGTTTTTATTTTTCCTTTTTCTTTGCTTTGTTTATGATCATCGTTAATTGAATTAAATGTCACCAGAGCATGCAAAATCTCAGATATAAGTATTTTAAATAATTAAAGACCAAATATATGACAAACTTTTGGCCTCGCTCAGTGAAGAGGTCATATCTCAAGTGAAAACTGATTCATTTTTAAATTAGGTTTTTTAAATTTCAATTTAATCGCAGATTTCTTTATTACGTTCTGAATGTTAACGTTAGTTATAAAACGAAATCATAGCCTTTAATATCCATAAATTATATAAGAATGGTTTGTTTACTTGATATAAAAAAGAAATATCAATTAAGACTAAATCTAGCCTACATAAAGAAGAAAACAATCTACATTGATAAGTACTAAATCTTCGCACAACCATTTGAAAAATTCGAGCCTAAAAAGCTAAAACAAAAGAAAAATCCATTGCATTAAATTTTATTATGATTACGAAATAAACAAAATCATCGAAGAATTCATAGTTAGTCTTTCTTTACTAATTCCTAAAGCTCATTTTGATTACACTTTTACTGAACCATTACAAACAATGTAATACACGTATTCTTATTTCACTTTTTATTTATTTATTTATCTATTTATTTATTTATTTTACATAAAAATTTAACAATGCACATAACCTCGTAAAGCTCATTTTAATGATCCTATTTATTAAAATATAACAAACAATGTAATAGACCTTATTTTAATTCTACATTTTATTCATTTTTGTTACATAATTAAACAATACTTATTACCTCATAAAGCTCATTTTAATTATCCTTTTACTTTTACAATTAATGTAATAGATCTATTTTAATTTCACGTTTTATTTATTTGTTATTTTATTACATAAATATTGTACATTACCCATTGTGGTTTGGTTCCTTCTCCGTCCAGACCGTGTCTGCTCCGTCTCACCTGTGGGTTCAGGTACAAATCGGGTGAAAATTAATCGACCGGGAATTTAAGTCGCGCAATTGGCACGATTTGTCCCGCTAAAAGTTCATCGCCGATTTACCTCATAACCCATGCCAAATGTACAAGTATTGTTTTTACATGTACGTAATGTATGAAATCTGTATATGTACATGTATGGTAAGCTGTTTGGGTTACAATTTAAAGTTGTTGTTATTTTTCAGTACTTGCTTTCCTTAATGAATAGAGCTCTCTGCATAACATGTGGGGCAACGGTTTATTTTTAGTAATTTTTAGCGGGCTCAATTTGTGCTGTTTTTTGGGGGGTGAGGTTGTTTTTGTTTTTTACATTTTCAAAACATACCAGTTATATGTACTTTCTTTTCCAGTCGGAGTAAAAAAGAAATAAAGTCCTTTATAACTACTAATTCAAAATCACCAATAAGTTGTTGAGCTTGTATGTATATCAATTTAGTTTCAGCTATTATCTTTAACAATACATTAAGTCTGAAATTTCCTTTTATTGACCAAAGTCAGAATAATTCATTTGATATGTGTCTGAATAAATGTCAGTGTTAAAGATATCGATTTTAATTGATTGAGAACCATATTAGATATCCGAGAGAAGTACGTAATCATTATTCAAAAAAGAAATCTGAGAATTGCATATTCTAATAATCGTTTCTATCAAGAGACGTGTACACTTTACAACTGACTGACAAAAGAGCAAGGTGTCCAGTAGCGTAGTGGAGTTCGATCCCCGTGATTGACAGTTATGGCGGTTGCCCGCTTGGACACGTGGGTTCTCTCCGGGTACTCCGGCTTCCTTCCACACCGATGACCCCCTCGCGCTAACATCCGTGCCAACGAGAGATATTAATATAAGTTGTAGAATTTGTTTATCAATCGTTGATAGATAAGTAAAGTTCAATATTAAAGAGCAAGCGAGTATTACACATATAATTACAACAATACAATTTTTTTCGGGGGGGGGGGGGTGTTGGGGGGGGGTGTGGGTAGATAACATTTCTTTATTTCTAAATCCAAAATACTTTTAATTTAGACGTTAAGAGCTTGCGGTAAGTTTTCATAATCCAGTCGATTCCTTTCTGCACTGCTTAATGCAAAAAAAATAAGCTGTTAACATTCAATAATCTCCTTTGCGGGGTACTGTAATAAGGTTGTGAACCAGATAGCTTGATCTCTAACCATACAACCCAACTGAAATGTATCTGTTAAGAAGAATGTTACTGATTCACTTTAAACGAAAGGGTAATAATATTTGGGAATGGTGTTTATTTGTAGTATTATAGCATATATAGGAATATTTCAAATTCAAAATTGAGTGAATGAATTTTAACTCATGGACAGTACACTACAGAACCAGCTACTGTAGGACCGAGACTTATATTCCCACAAAGCAAACTTTCATTGAGATGTTACAGTGATTTATCTGTACCACGTGTAAACATACGAAATGTCGTTGATTTCAACCAATGTTTGTTCAATGGTCTCTCTTCAAGTATAAATTTTAGTTGTTAATTACGTAAAATTTTAATTTTATCTGAAATATTTACAAATTTTGTTGAATATCGGTTGGGGAAGGGGGGGTGGCAAGCACGGCATGTTTAAGAGTGGTTGAACACGATATCGTTGATTATTTTAATAAATATATTTAATCCTTTTGAAGAGAGATTACACAGGTTTAATGTGTTTTCTCTTTTTTAAAGAACAAATGCATGTGGCATTAATTAATGAAAGTCCAATTAATAATTTAACCCACTTAAACTCCCTTGCCAATAAATATCGGTGCTTGTCACAAAGGGTACACAAGTGTAAAACAGTAAAAGTCAAGGCATGCTGGGATCGATCACCTCTCTAATTTACATATCTATGGATTATCTTAAATTGCAATATCTAGAACATTTTAATAATACACATGGTTATAATGTAATTGCATTTTTTAAATTAGTCTACATTACAATTGGTTTCCTTAACCATCATGTCTTATTAAATCATATTTATTTATTTTTTTGTTAGAAAATTAATAAAATGTTAAAACTTACTAAGAAATGATAATTATAAAACCTGGGATATATTCATAATTTGTCTCTCTAAATCAGTGTTGACTTACATATTATTTATTTAATTATTATTAACAAGAGTGGGATGGAATGAAGAATGAATAGTAAAGTTCCATCTTTCAATTTGAATTAAATTCTCGTCATCACGTATAAAAAAATAATAATAATAATTTGTTTCATGGAGTTTTGAGTAAAACACTGCAAAAAGGACATTCAACTGTTTCTCCGTACACTTACTTGTTAAACAAAGTGTTTCATTTAAATAAAATGGATATTTATTGTGTCTTTGATTTCATCGCAGATGCTAAGATCTTTTGGTAATTTAAAGATGTAATAGGTATTTTTATTCTTCTGATTAATGTTCAAAATTCATAATCAAAATCAAATCTGTCCAATCTCCTACTCTGTGACAAATCTAGAGTATATAAATGCTCCTTAGTTTAAGAAATATTTTATTCAAAAATATACATATAAGTATATAAATGAATCTGGATTGAACAGCAGGCAATACTAGCCTATATTAGTTCTCTCCATTCCAAATGCTCCTTATTCTGTAAGTAGAAATTCTTAACGTACTGACGGCATATTTAAACAACGAAGTTTATAAAGTTCCATTGATTTCTGAAGATTAAAAGTTGAAAAAAACTACTTGCACTCCGATGATATATAATATAAACTTTCAAACAAAAAAATTCCCACCCAAATGCCAATTGGGTTATCCTCAATTTGGGAAAGGAGACCAAAGTACGTCCATTGCTTGCCAATTTTCTCTTCTTTAATTAATCCTTAATGACACGGGGAGAAAACATGCAACCTGCATATATAACTGGTGGATTGACCGGTGGAACAACAGCGGATTCACGCTTGGTTAACCATATTTGTGCTTCCTCTGAATTTGGGACACTTGAAAGCACTTGCACAACACAAATGCAATTTAGGTTTTCTGCGTTTCGGATAAAATCTTGAGTTTGTAATGTCAAAGTGTTTTAATGGCTATGTATAAAATGTTTGATATTTGAAATACAAAGCAAGCTATAGGAGTGCTAGTAAAATGTTTCGAATGTCAAATGTTTTGTCCATTCTTTTCAAAGCCAGTTTTACTCAGTACAAGTTACACTAATGATTTTATTTTTATTTTTGTTATTACAAATACTTGGTTGTCTCCAAAACGTAGGAAAACCAAATTTCGAAAAAGCTCGAAATTAAACTTCTTGTGTAAATATGAATTTTCATATATATATATAAATATGCAAATAGGTGTATGTATCTAAAATATGTGCTTTGGATACCCTGTTTCAAAAATAATTGTAAAGGGTATAATAATCATGTCAGTACAAATTTTGTTTAAATTTTTTGTATCTGTTGATCAAGTGCTTTCAATTACTAAATATTTGGTGAAATTTTTTTAAAATAAGAGCCAATTTAACAGAATTTGGACTTTTAAGCGGTTAAAATAGTACATGACTATCTATTCAACACATCAACCGATTTGACACTAGTACTGGCCCCATTTAGCGTATCTAAGAGTCCGACAAAAGCTTCTAATTTTTCTACTTGCCAAAAACTGATTAGGCTAAACGACGACAAAACCAATATGAGAAACTGTCGTTTGGGACAAATCTAAAGTTAATGTGTATGCTCTTGTTGAACTAGTCCTAGTAGATTGCACTGAAATGTGCAAGATGCACACATTAGATGGTTCAGGACTGAGTTGAGTGACGACTGGGCCTGACCCCTGACGTTGTGAGGGTGGTACTTGTACTTCTACATGATATTTAAGGTTCTAGTCGAAATCTTGGTTGATGTACTATTGCTTTTCCTTTAAACGCTGTCATCTTAACTCTTGTAAATATTTTAATTGAACTTTCATTAACATCAAAATAATTAAACGTGTAAATAAATGAAGTAACCGACAATTGCTTCTTAAAACCAAATCCGTAAATGACGTCATAAAGTTTTAGAACACGCAATATTTGTGTTGTTTATAGTTTTTAAAACTACAAAATTAAACTTCATATTACACCCATTCTTATTATCAGTTTCCACGTGAATAAAAAAAAAAAACAAGAACCGGCATACATGTATATACATAAATAATGAAAAAAAAATCAGCATATAATAATTTTCAATTGTTGCGTTTAATTATTTATTTTTGATTTTCATTATATACAAATATGGTATTTTTTTAAACTAAAGATACATGATCGTATTGTTAATCATATCAATAATAGTTCATTTATACTAGTACTTTTCAATTAAATTCCATCTTATTCTTTACAGTAGCATCAACTGCAAAACTGAAACAACAGACTTCATAATTTATGACCACCGAACGTCGTCCATGTGGGGTGGGCGTCGGTGCCCCGACTAGTCGTCCTGACCCACACTTTGTCCCCTCGCTTTAACCTTATCCTGCTGGTGGTGGAGCAATTGCGCTCGTAGCTTTGGCGTTTAGCAGCACAGTGGTTATATCCGAAAGCAGAGCCGTTTTTGACAATTTCCGTGAAAAACATATCGCCATTATCTACAGTTATAGTCCAATCAAAGACATAAACACCTTTGGTTGGTGCAGTGAATTGTCCCGTTCTTCCACTGTATCCGTTTCCTTCGTTTAACAGCACTGTGTCGAAGCGCACTGTCCGCCCCTTGGGGACATTTTGAAGTCTCGAAGAAACTCTTGCTTGAAACGCTATCACCTTCTCTTTTCCTATAAATTTATCATGAAGATTTTTTATCTATAATTAAATTTAATTTTCATATAATCACCATTCCTTTCTAATCTTCTAATGGAAATAACCTTGCAGTTTTTCTTAAAATTCATTTCTTAAATGTATTATGTATATATATAATTGTATATATGTACCTATTGAGTTGCCAGTCTTAAAATCTCGACTTTCCATCAATTTGCAAGCTGCCCTCAGATAAAAGTGAGACCAGTCCTCTGAATGTGCCAAGTCCGTTACACACATAACAATACTAAGGACAAAAACCAAACCAGCCAACTTCATTCTGTGATAGACAATATATTGGTAAATATATAATTATATACAAAATGGAAATTGCATTCTAATCAAAATTCTTATACCACAAAAACAATGTTTAAATTCCTTGTTCCTTCTACCTTTAGTGAATCGAAATTGTATTGATTTAGATTCTATAACACGCATACATAATTATATTAAATGAATAGTAAAAAAAATCAGTAAATATGTTATATGTTTTCGAAGAATATTATTCTTGGTAAGGCTTGTTTTACCTTGGAGCGATTTTCCCGGGTTCGCCTGATAATTATGGTATAACGGTTTGTTTTCGAAAACATCATCCATGTACTGCATTTATATATGAAATTGGATATCAACTGCATATAAATTAATAGAAAATTCAATATCACAGTTGTAGCAGGACATCATCCATGTACTGCATTTATATATGAAATTGGATATCAACTGCATATAAATTAATAGAAAATTCGATATCACAGTTGTAGCAGGACACACGCAAAACCCGCAATATGTTTCGTAACTAAATGACATGAAGACTTTATTGTCACATGGGCTGCAATATCAAACTCTTTCACTTTATCAACTAAATAGAGATTTTAAGATATCAATGTTAAACATTTTTTTTAAAAACCCGCATGTTTCAAAATGGATTTTATTCACAAGCACTAACTAATGACTAATTGCATTAAAACACAGATTACTTTGATTGCAAAGCTTCTTTAATCTTTATTTCACATGCCATATAATACGAATTTTTCAATGCATGTGTGTTAAACAGCTCACTTAAAAAAAAATGAATATGTAGAATAACAGTCCAAGAGTGCAATAAGGGGAATTTCAAGGTTGCGTATATCTGCTTTTAAAAAATTATAACTGAATTGCGTTTCGTTTATTAAAAATCATTCTGTTCCTAAATATTATTTCCTATTAATCTTACCTGTTTATCACATGCATTTTATTTATTTATAAATCATTTATTTTACAGAGTTGTTCATTTATATGTGCTGATCAATCAAATAAAGAATTACTTGCTTAGTACTGTCTGCTTACACCGTCACAAGTAATTGTCAAGACTTAGAACACAAAATGTCGAAAATGTTGAGAGAACTAAGACGGACTTTGGCGTACTTGGCTGAAAGCCGAAAGGGGTGTGCAAAGCGGGACAGACCTTGTCTTTGGAGCGAGGAGGAGGGTCTAGATTGTGTAGCATATTCATACAAAAGTTGTATCACTGACAGGGGATTCAACTCGCTGCGGAAGGTTATGGAGCAGTGACTGGAGATATCCCACAAGGCCCTGTATCTGGTAGTACTCGGCTTCCGTTAACAGTTCTCGCCATAAGTTAGGGTTCTCTGGAATCGTGCCGTCCTTGATTTCGCCGTCCCTCAAAAAATTCAGAATATATCGGAAGTGCGTTCCGTCCCTGTCAATGAAGTAACTTCCGCTATTATCTTCTTTTTTCAGTTCGTGGCGTCCACTAAACATGGCGGCTAGCATCGATTCTGGGTCACGGTTCAAGGTCGTTAATGACGTCGTAAACAGCTGACCTCCAATATCCAGTTTGATGCGATTGTCCTGGATTTTGTACATTTCTGACATCCGCTAAAATTAAGAAAGAAAAGGAAATCGGTGAAATTAAAAAAACAGCAATAAATTGAACAGCTAGACGAATAGTTATTACGTTGTACTAATTCATGACCATGATTAAAAAATCTTCATAAATAAATAAGAAAAGTTGTGTTATTCAATAGGAGTAAAATTAAGATATTTCGAACTATAGAGTTCAAGTTTTGATGATGCATGATTGTAAAACTGTATCATGATAGAACAGTCATTACCTGTAATTCTGAATGAAACTTGTCTCGCTCCATTTCAAAGTTCTCTTTCAGTGCTTTGAACTCGGTCCTCCGTCGCTCTTCAAGGCGATCCAATTCCTCTCGTTGTTTCTTACATTCAACTTCAATCTCCTTTTTACGTCTGTCACACTCATTCAGTTGTCTCTCACAAGACTCCAACTGAGCGTCGAGAACTTTTTCTTTGTCCTCCAGTTTCTCGGTGAGGTCCTCAATGAACGTCTCTCGGAGGTAAATGTCACGTTCTCTCTGACGTAGATGGTAGTCCCGTTCATCAACAAACTCCCGGGCTTTCTGAACGAAAGCGCTGAAGTTGACATGGAGGTTATCCACCAAGCTTTTGCCGATGTGGTCTATCTGCTCGTGGATATCAACCTCCCAGCTGCTGGTGAGGTCCGTGAAGATGTTGTGCTCGTACAGGGGACCTGTTGGGCTTTCCTGGATTTCTGTCGCGTCTTGGGGAGCGTTGACCCATTTTTCGTCTTCGACGCAAATTTCAAGTGCTACAGTTGGACGAACGAAGTCCGAATCAATGTCCAGGCATTTACCTATAGTTTTGTCGCGGTTCAGCAAAAGTCGCCATTCACTGTCTGTGTCCGTTTTAACCCAGATTCTTGATTGCTGGTCTTTTGGAATACAGTACAGCTGACGAATTTTATATTCAATATGGCCAACTTTCTCCATTTTGCTGAATTTGACATGATGGAAGTCTTCTAGCGATGAAACGCTTAGCATCACCTTGAAAGAGTTTTGGTTGTGCTCAATTTCCGGTCCCCGCCTGTAGTTATACACAACAAGTTTGATTGGTTTGTGACCTTCTGTCAGTCCATACCACTGGACCATCATACGCCATGCGTCCTCGTGTACTACGTCAACGGTATGTGCGTAGTCACGTCGGGTAATTATCGGACCAGGGTTCGTCCGCTGATGATAAAACTTCCGCGTTGTGGGCAAGCCAATGTACCGTTTGAGCTGTTCAATCCATTCGGCGACAATCACGTACCAAAACTCGCCCTCCGTGGGTCTTTTCAGAAACAAGTGCTCCAAAATTGTCCTTTGAGTGAGAAGGTCCGTAATACCGGGAGGGGCGGCAGCCAATTCCATACTTGTATCTGAGAAGTGGCCCCACGAAGCGCGCTGTTTGTAGATCGGTGTTCCTTGTGTGATCTCGTCTGCTTCTCTGCTACAGCTCTGTCGGAAGAAGAGCTCTAACGCTGACATTCTGCTGTAAATGAAAATCAAGATAAAGCGCTTCAAAAACAGAAGATAACGAGGGGCTCAAAACAGGAGAGGAAGATTATCCTCTTTGATCCAGTAAACGGTCTGAAAATTTGGGGAATTAAAGAAAAATATTTGTCGTTGATGATATTATCATTTCACAGGGTTAGCTTGATGTTGGGTTTTTAAAATTTTAAAAACTTAAAAAGTATACTTACCTTGTCAAATTATAAAGTCCGGGGTTTTAGATAAAAAATAAAATCCGATATGTTTGGCGCTAAATGAAAACGTTATTAACAAATCCAATGTGTTCTGAAGCATCCTTCCCACTGAAAAGAAAATCGTTCTGTTATTGTTTGGTTCTTTCGGGCGGTTTATAAATACAGCATTGTTTACATCTATTTTTATTGTCTAAATAGTTGCTGGATGCTGTAACCGTTGCGCTTAGAACTACGCATATTGCTGAAGGTTTTTATTCAAGAGTTGTTGTATCCCCATTGCCATCATAGAAAAATGCACAGTAGGTGAACGCGCTAATAATTTGCTTGGAGCCATTTCAAAGTTTGAAAGAGTTTCTGATCATATAAGAGATATGCACTTCCCACGTAGTTGTTTTCCATTCCGTTAAACATAATGAACATGTATTTGATTTGCACATTCATTAATGTGATAAGCTTTGTTTATACGTGAGTAAATATCGGTACATGTACATCAAAGTAAAATGTGAGAATATCAGCATTATGTAGAGAAAAGGTTGCTTTTTTCGCATTATATTTTCATACTTAGTAGATTACCTGGAATGTTAATTAGGACTTGTGTATAAGATAATCAGGAAATGTGCGAATAAAACAAAGAATTAAAATGCCTACTGGTTTGATCAGCGAGTTCAATATCTAATCTTGAAAGCTGTTAACTGTTAGTTAATGCTTTATATTTACAACCATTAAGTATGATTCCCTCTATTTCTTACAGAATTTGATTGTAATTTATAGTTGTATTGAAACTGACAGGACTGAAATATACAAGATTCAGTTCAATCTTTACGTAGGTGCATTGTGACGATGTCAGACTCTATATTGGTAACCCGCCTACGCGCGGGTTATGTTTTTTTGCTGCAGGGTCGCTACCTTTATATTCCGAATAAACCACCAAAATTATCAATGAATGTAATAAAAATATTACAACTTTAAAGAAAAAAACTATAAAAAAAAATGTCTTTTGATATCAAATTACGTTCCTAAAATTCTTGATGTACTTGTTCGCAATTTTGTCTCTGTTGCTCTAACCACCACATCTTCGCTAGCCAAGGGTCTTCAGTCCACTCCACCCTGTAAGTGTTTATGGGAAGCAGAGTGCAAGCACGTAGCATCGGGGGGGGGGGGGGGGGGGGGGGGGGGGGAGGGGGCACAACAAAGATTTGTTTTAAATTTGCATACAAAAAATTGAATTGACATGGAGTTGACCCCCCCCCCCCCACTTTTATGGGACTATGTAAAGAAGTGAAAGGTATACCCCCCCCCCCCCCCACCACCCCATGGATTAGGATTTTCAGTATTTTGAAAATTGAAAAGTAAGTTTTTCCTTTTTTTTCTGCTTGTCAACATTTTTTGGATAAGTCTGCCCCCCCCCCCCCACTTTCAAAAATGATGCTACGTGCCTGGAGTGGACCGAAAACCCTTGGCTCGCGAAGATGTAACCACCAATACGTAAACACCATTAACTGACAGAAATATGGAGCTAAGTAATATAAGAGCTATCACTTGAAGCCCTTCAAAATAACACCTATTGAAAATGTTGTCATATGCATACTATTATACGACAGTTTTTAGCATTTCAAATATAATTATACAAGTGCCTAAGAAAAGGTGATGTATTAAAAATATTTACAATATTGATATTTTGAGGGGGAAGGGGTTTGATATGTGATGGTCTTATTTTCCTATCGATCCTACCATGAGCAATCAACACGCCTCATTCATTCATTTTCATTGTCTTTCATATTCAGAGACATTTATGTAATTTTTTAAACTTTATATAACCAAAAAGTAACTTCTTAATAGTAAGTGCAATTCCCTCACCTACCCCATTTTTTAATAGGGAGGGGGGGGGGGGGGGGGGCTCGTTACTTTGATAGTCCTCGTTATCCGTTAGATTACCCAAACAGGACAGGAAAGATAACCGCGTAGAAACTTCCACTTAATTTTCTTTTTCATATTCAACATGTTCGATGCAAGGGAAATATAACTTCCCGTTATCTTTAAATGACTGTATGTAAATTGTATTGTTAACTTATCCAATATAATGAATTAACGTTAAAAAAAATCAAAATCGCTCATCCCTGACATGATTATAAAGAAGCAAAATTGCTCATCCCTGGTATTTCACTATTATAACCATATTTCACTTCAACAATAAATACAAAGGAGACATTTTAAGTACTCTTAGATTTATTAAAATAACATAGCCCGTTTAGTGGGAATATGTATACAAGTACACGTGAAGTAAAAGCGTTCCGACACAGAGGGTGTCAGATCCTTGTACCTCCGTCAGGCTAGCTGGACAGCGCATCATAGTGGTCAATGGTAAACTCCTCTTACTTATGAAGATATGCTCAAAGAAATGTGATTAGATGGTGTGAAGATCAGATTACACATATTTCTATCATTATCAGACTAAAATTGTAAACATAACCTTGATATATATGTGTGAAGAGATATTTGAGGGAAAGATTAATCTTACAGAGCATGGATAAACTGAACAGAAATGCATTGTAAGAAAAAAAGAAATAGCTTAAACTTGTGTGAAAGAGCTCTTGATCAGAATGCTCATCTAAATCCATTGCATGTACACTCTCTATTGCATTACCAGTTTATCAACTCCAGATATAACATCTGTACATAAATATTATTACAGCAATAAACTTAACAAGACATAAAAATGCGGTGTGAGACTTTACTTGTAACCCAATGTCTGAAAATGACACACACACATTTTTTTGGCGTCCGTGGCTGAATTTGATCAGCCATCGGGGTGATCAGTTGATATTGCTACGTAGATCAGCACAGTAAAGACGGGAAGATACATGTACACATTAAGTACAGACTAGCTGTATAAAGGACTGCTCAGCGCACTGAACTGGCCACTGGGAATGTTAACTTATATAGGTAAATAGTCATCTCTCTGATACACCAAAATATGAATGAAAAAACAACAACAAAAAAAACCTCATGCATCTCTTATAAAATATCAACCTTTTCAATTTACTGTCTGTAAATGTCTTCCATTTTGTCACAGATGGCCTGCACTCTGAACACAGTTTTATGACTTGTTTAAACTTGGCAAGGACCAAACATGACAAAGCACAGATGATGGAAGCAGATGGAATCCAGCTCTTAAAGTTCATCACAGGAAGTGGCGGCTGCACTACAAAAGAAGGAACCAAGGAAGTCACTAGATCACTGTCGAATGTCGCGATTTGACGGACTCTTTATTGCGGAAACTTCCCGAGTCAGGACGCGGGGCGGGCATTCCTTCACTTCCTGTAATTATCACAGTTCCATAAAACTTTTCTTGTTCATCTTTTTGTCTTTGGAATTCCTCTTCAAGTTTCTAAAATAAATCATTGACACATTTTAATCAAAACATTCACTTCAATTAATATAAAAAAGAATTCACAGCAATGCAAAATAATGGCAATTTAAATATATTCCCATAATGGTTTCCATGCAATATGAAATAATAGTGAAGTCATGATTATGAACAGTATATACTGAGTGTATGGAATACTGATCGAGATATGATCAGGAGATTTTACAGTGTTATTCAAAATTAAAATGTTGCATTAAACACACGCCACCAGAAAACAACAGTTGATTTCATCTGATTATGATATTTCAAATCTGCATGTACCGGTACAAAAATTATTTCAGAAATCAATTCTGTTTCTGTTTCAAATACATATGTTTAGAAAGTTGTTGTCTATCGTAATTAATATGGTATTCATATTCAATTATTTTATAATATAACATTTATTTCAAAGCAATAAATATTCCATGATTATACTTTAATTCTTTTAATGCTATGTGAAAATTAATTTTTTTGCTCTTTTTTCTTTGAACAAAAATATGAGTCAGACCATAGAATTGACTATAAACAGTTCTGATTTCTGAAAACCCTGTACAGTTTGCATCACTTTCCACAAGTGTCAACAAACGGCGCATTCCCCCAACAAATCCAGACAGAGTCAGTGAAAACAAACCTCTACTTGACTTTAGCGTAGCTCTGAAAAGAATTATAATGATGGGGAACTTTAGAAATGATGCTACAAAAGGTTAATAACTCATTTCTTTTCCTTGAAAAATTAAAATTGAAAAAAGTTCACTACAACAAGATTTTGACATTGTGTATTTCTTATATAGAAGTCAAAAGATCTCTACCATATACTATAACATGTATCTATTTTAAAAGGAAAAGGTCTCGGTAAAAGAAGAGAAAAAGAGGGACATAGTAAAGTTGTGATTAAACAGGAAATCTGTATTGTAAAATAATCTCACATGGAGATCATTTAATTATGAAAAATAATGGCACTTTATGATTTTTGCCATGCTAGTATCGGTACACGTTTTCAATAAATGAGCGAGTCCATTATATATACAGTTTATACATGTATATAAGGACCTGGGTGTTGGCTCACTCAGAATACCGCACTCAGAACTTGGGATTTTTCGGAGGTCGATAAGACCTTGCGAACAGTTCCTTTTCGTCGAGAAGTCGCGCGCCTATAAACCCCATGCTCGGCTTTCACATCTAACACTGCCATGAACTCCTGTTAATTTGAATCATAAAATGTAAACCCCAAAGGAACAAAATCTAATTGCATATTCATCATTAGTGAACACTGCATGGTCATTGTTTATCTTGTCAATTTCAAAACAAAACACCAAAAATTTGGAGTGTCACTTCATGTTCATTTGACCTCTTATATTGTATATAAATTGTGCTCATGCTTGTAATACGGTACCATAATTCATATTTTTAAAAAATTTAGGCACAAATGATATCCTTCTTTTAAAGTAAGAAGTATATGTAAAAAGGCTTGAAAAAAATTCCTCTAGATTTCAATGTGTGAAATAATTTCTTTCCTCAAATCTTTGACATGCATCAACATTGACTTGTTAGATTTTGAACTCTGAGAACAACATTCTCAATAAAACTTTGTCATCAACAACAACCATTCAACAACAGTGAACAATTCTCTCATTCCTCCATTCAAACAATTACCAACTTTCAACGGCATAAAAGAGGACCCTACGGGTTTTGATACATGGACTAAATGGGCTTATATCTTTGTAAAATATGTAAAATTTGAAGGTCAAGGGTAAAATTCTACAAAAAGATCTTCTGTCATATTTATATCAATTATTATCAAGTATCGGTTGAAAATAAGTAACCAAAAGTCTATAATGATCTAAATGCAAAACATGAACAACAAATGAAGCTGAGCAAATGACAATATGATGACAGAATTGTAACAATAACCTCTCTGCGTATACTCACAGAACTGGGGACCTGTGATTATTAGGCTAAAATATGGCATAATAAACTCAGTGATGATATGTGGGATCTTAGTGCATTATGAATGAAAATTGGTGATTTTCAAAATGATGGTTAAACTAATTAAAATTCATGACATGTAATGGGTAAATCATAAAATGAGAGTAATGTATTAAATCTAAAAGGATTGGGTTTTGGTTCTTTTAATATGCTTCCACCAATATTAAACCCTCTAGTGCCCCGCTCTGAGGGATGACCTTTCGGTGAACTCTGCCCCATCACATGACCTTACCTGTTTCCTAGGCACCAATTGTTGCTTCCATTCCCGTAATTCACTGGCATACTGATCGTCCAGTTCCTTTATTTTCTGTGTTTCCTGTTCCATCAGCATCTTCCTTTTTTCAGCCTGTAAACAGAAAAAAAAAATAATTTTAAGATTCTTTTTGTTACTTTGTCTTTATTTTGTTGGGTCATTGGGTTAATATTTGTTTTTTTTAAAAGGGGGGGGGGGGGGCGCAAGCTTTATGCTATAATGTATTAAAAGTTTTTGTTCATTTTCATATATAAATGAGTTAAAGAACTACTGACAAGAACAACTTCTGTGATTCTTACTTTTTAAGATTACTGACATCTGCAGAAGTTACCCCTTTATGAGCTCTTTTACAGTAAACATGTACCCAAACATCAAATATTACATTGTTTCGGAGGGATTCCCCTTACCTGTAGCTGCTCCAGCTCACGGAGACTGGACTCGTTACGGAACACTAGCTCCTCCCACTGTTTCTTGTGCTTCATCTCCTGGCGCTGCTGCTCAGCCTTCATCCTCTTCTTCTCATTCTCCTCAAACTGAAATAGTACGCATTTATTGCTAAGTTATGTTCAGTCTATGTTTTATCACTGTGAAATAAATAACGAACTGTGAAATAAATGCAAAAAATTCTTTAAAAATTTGTGCCGAAAAAAGCAAGGAATTGTAATTAACTGAAAATATCTTATAAGGAACATACAGAACCAAATATTATTTTGAAGAAAGAAAATAAAATATTTATACATAGAATCAGATAAGAAAATCTGTGTACCCCATGATATGTTATACATAATAAAATTCCATAATCCCTCGCCTAGTTTTTCAAAGTATTAAAAAAAAGACACCGAGTTAAATTCACATGATTTTTTTGGTTTAAAAAAAAAATGAAATGGAACATTAATACATTTATGGAGTCTCAAAGATTAGCCAATCCTATGACATGGTGAAAATGATTCAAATTCTCTGGTCTATGGAAGGAATCTGTCACCAAAGGTAAACAAAACAATCACTCTGTCCATAGTCATAATACTTATCATTCATGTTTCTCTTGTATCCGGGAGAAAATGTATCAAAGCAAGGTAGAAAAGTGCATGCGGTATATATATTTCTGATTATCGTATACAGAAAAAAAGGGGGGTTAGTGGCTAGTCAATATACAATTGCGGAAGGGAAGTTGGATGCTAATGTTGACACAATTACAAATGAAGGTCATATGCTGTCTGTGCAAGAGACATGGTGGATTTACCTGGCGTTTAATTTCAAATGGCTTCTGCAAACAACAATCACGAACACATGCAATGTAAACCGAGACATGCTCAAAACAAACATTAAAGCTGGCACAAACTGAATGCAAAATGGTTGTCAATCATGAGGCAATAGTAGAACGTATCTGGCATAGCATATTAAATAGATCACATTGTTAACAAAGTCGTCATGATGTGTAGTCAGCAGTTATTCAATCCTGATTACCAATAAGCAAAATACACAACATGATTAACACTGCCTCACATTAATTAGCATACACAGTGGGTCTGTATTGATGATGGATATGCTCATGTAAATATAAGTCTGAAGCACAATTTTGTGTATCAGTCTACAAATTAAAATTTTACATGGATCTTTCAAAGAGACTTCTAGCTTTATCAAATTTATTGTATTAGTAAAAGAGAGTTGATAATTGTTTGTTGCAGACAGAGCTAGAGATCTTCCTAAAAAACTTGAACTGAGACAGAGTACTACATTTATTGAAGTTTATACATGTATTGCTTGAGACTGACTCTCTACAAGAACCAATCTCTTCCACTCCATCCAATAAGCAAATTTAAAATTGGGAAGGTTCATAAAATAAAGATTGGGAAAATAGTGTGAAAAGTCAGAATATTCAGGCATGGTCCTCACCTGTTTCATTTTGACCCTGTCATCTTCTGGCGAGCCTACTGTGCTCAGTCTCAGGCTCTGTTTGAACATCTGAGCACGAGTCTTGGCCTCGCTTTTCTGTATCTTGGGGAGTCGCTTCTTCTCTAGAGCATGCCTCCTCTGCATTTCATCTTCCTTGGCAGAGTTACTTCTCTTCATTTGTTCAACTTCCTGCACAGAACAAGATCAACAACTCATGTACTAACATTTCATCACAGCATAATACATCTATAAACAATACTGCTGCTTGACGCAGCTTTTGATGGATCAATATCATACGTATAAAACATTGGAAAAGAAAAAAACATCACATCACAAACAATAAAGATCAAACATTTTCTCTTTATTCATTTCTTAATCTTCCTTTTAATACTGAGGGGATATATTTTGAAAATTATGTCTGACCTTCTGATGCCGAGTCAACATCTGATGTCGCTTGAGGAAGAAGAGGTCTTTCAGCTGGCTCTTGGCAAGCTGGTGTTTTTCATGCAGTTGTTGTTTTTCTTTCTCCCAAATTGCAGCTTCTCTCCCTAAATGGAATCATAGTACTTTAAGTACATAAATAAGATATCCACATAATTCACAAAAAAAAATGTCAAATTCTTTTAAATTATGAATATGCAAGACTGTTGAATTATATATATGTTCATCTTTAAGTAGCATGATTTTTTTGTTCATAAGTTTTCAAATACACTGGAAAATATTTGTTTCCTGTTCATAGATGTATATGAACATTACTAAATAAAATATGAAATACAGATTAATTTCAGTAACTTGATTATCAGGGGACTTTAATTGATAAAACTTAGAAATTTAATAAAATACATGTACGAACCTAATACAGAAAAATCTACAAGAGTTTTATCTGTATTATATTTTCTATTCAATTGACTCTTCTTTTGTAATTTCATAACTTCTTATCTAACTAGGATATGTTTCCAAAAATTAACAGTTTTCAATTTCATAATATTGTTGAGATTGATTATTTAACATATTTATAAACAACACTTTCAAAGAAGCAAGGATTAGTGTCACCTATTAAACAAATTAACATGATTGTACTAGCCATTGGTTATCTAGGAGAAGGGGGTGTTTTATATGGTTGGAGGTTTCTCTGTGTGTGAGTTATCAGACTTACCCCTGAGCAGCTGCTGTTTCTGCTGAAGGAACTGACTCTCCAGTAGCGCCACCTTCTGGCGGTGCACCTCAGCTAACTGCTTCATGTGTTTCTCCTGCCGCTCGGCTTGGGTCTCCAGAAACTGTCGCTCCTACAAACAATGCACATCTGTCAACTACTTGCCCAAAATGATATCATTCATGAGTTTGCTTGGTCTACTGCCATTTATACATAAAAGATATGAAAAATAATGTTTTATGAATTACTCTCCTAATGCAAGCAAATTAAACAGTGCCTTAATTAATCATATGAAATATCAGTATAATTTTGTGGTATCAAACACTGATTTGTTTTTAAGACACAGATTTTTAGTTTTACACTGGAATGATTAATGTTTCTTCATATATCTATCTATTTCATTTGAAGTTCATAGTAAACACTAAATCAGATTTGAAACAATATCATTGAAAAAGGTTCTAGCTATAAAATCTGCAAATCAAACTATATATGCAGCATACATGTCTATTGACATCTCAGCATAAAATGCTCCAGTGGGCCTGCAATGAGTCTGCATTTGGAGACAGAAAACAAATACAATGTTTATACTGCTGACTGTTAAGGATCACAATAACATAGAGCTGTGTACTTGTGCTCTATTCCAAACAGCTTCATTTTGAAGGTCTTGGCACAAAAGAGTCCTAAATGACATCAACATGTTCCACTGAATCAATACAGACCCCACTTATAAATGATGAGCAGAATTTGTGCTTTGAGGATGCAGAACATTTGTTTAGGGCACCTCCTTAGAGAAATTGTTGACATTTAGAATTGTCTCTCAGTATGCTGTTCTAAATAGAGATAAATAACTCATCACTACATACTACATCTAACACCTTGGAGTCTATATTGACTATCTGATGCAGACATCTTACGGCAAGAAGGGGGAACAAACTTCATTCCAATTCATAACTGACAACTATTGATCAGATTTTGTAATGCCAAATCTCAACAGTCTAAATTTATTTCTTAAAAAAAACCCCTAATATCACTGAATACCCAAAAACTTGGACTGTCCCCACCCATTTTTCAGGACATAATATAAGTAAAAACAAAGCTTTTGCACTACCTCACAGTGCATACTATACATATGTGTATCACTGTGAGCTCTATAAAATACTTATGCTATGAGCATTATTTTCCAAGTCTTGAAGACAAGACAAAAACAAAGCAGCAACTTATGCAAACTCATGACCATGTCTGTCAAAGTCAACCAACACTCAACCGAAAGGAGAGAGAGACAGAGAGAGAGAGAGAGAGAGAGAGAGAGAGAGAGAGAGAGATGAAAGACACCTTTTCTTGAAGTTCCACCTCCTTCTGGTCCTTTCGCTTCTTGATGGCGTCCTTTTTGTTGTCCTTGGGCATGAGATCCAATTCTTGCCTCAACAGCTTCAATTCCTGCTTCTGTTGATCTTTAAATAACTTGTATTCCTTCTCCTAAAAAGCAAAATTTTATGTATTTATTGCTATAAATTATAACAGCGTTGGAAATGATCATGTAAACTTGTATTCTTGTTTTTCCTTTTGATTAGACTGGTGTAATAAATTTTGGTATTTCAGTCAAGATAATTAATTTTCAACAATTTTTGACAAAAAATCAGACTGCTTAAATTTGATAAATAATCCATTTCAAATGAGAACTCTAAAAAATACATAAACAGTATCTTGAAATGTAAAGCTTTGCAGCTGAGACAGCTGTTGGTTCACAATGTTTATAACTGATTTAAAACCCAACCAAATTCATGTTTGTTATAACAATACACCCATCACCGACTAAAAAGTGAAATATTTTACATAAGCCCTATCCCCTAAATTCCCTGTTATTATAAAAAGTAGCTGGATAAGACTGAGATGCTTGTTATATAACCAGTGTATTCAGCTTCCACCTATGCCCTACCTGATCCATCTTCAGGCGCTTGGCTGCATTCTTCATGTCTACTGTTTGGTTCTGTTCAGCTTTCTCTACCTGCTGTTTTTGAGTTTTATTAAGAGTTTCCATGTCCTGATCATAGTTCTTCACCAATGTCTGCAAAGAAAACAACCTCCCCCAGTCAAGACATGGATGCATCATGCAAAGTAGTATAATATCATGACATTTCTGCAAACAGTCCAATAAGGCAGTGTTTTCTGGATACCAGCTTGAGCAGAGCAGAATGATTCTTCAACCATTAAATGTTTGACAAGAGCTTGAATTAATTGATTCTTTATTCCTGCATTTGAGGACATATTCAAAATGGAGTGACTTGATGTTTTTATTTTCAGTTTTGATTACCTGCATATCGAGTTCGAACTTTCTCTCTTGCTCCTCGCGAGCACAGTGAGACTTGTATATGAGATCTTGATGCTGTTTGTTTTCCTGCTTTTGCAGCATTTTAAGCTCACGCAAGTCATTCTTCCTGTAAATTAAGAAAACAAATTAATCATCATTAGCACTGGGAGTAAATATTATTGGTAAATTGTCTTCATTTGTCAAAGTTTCTCCAGATTCAAGGAAGTCATTATTCAACATATTTTAAAGCCTTCAAATGTAAACTGATTGTACAGACTATATACTAAACACTGGAATATACACATGCCCAAAAACATCATAAAAGATAATGGATCTGACAATCCTTTACTTGGGCATAGAGGAAAACCTAATAGAACTCCTCTGAAACAACAGGAGAAATGGTATGGCTGAAACCAAACTGATGGTTTGGAAAATCTCATCTCACCTTTTATCACAGCTATTCTTCTGAGGACTTAAATTTCCACGGATCTTACACAGACACATTTTACACCACAACTCATTTCGAGGTTTAAGAACACACAACAAGTCTTCATACATCTTTCTCTGAATACAAGCAGCCGAGCCACCTAACACACAACATTCAATAGAGGGACTACTGCACAAAAATCAACACACTTGTACTTAAAATGTTTTCATCCCCCATGTCAACAAGTAAATTTATTCGTCAATAAATGTCACATTTTTAGAGAAAAATCTACCTATATATATAATCCTACACATTAGTCCTAGGGTGCCCCTGGTTTATCAGATGAGAAATCTTGGATTAATTATCATCAGATTACCAATGGGCTGATAATATGGCCAGTGTCTTAAACAGATTACCCCCAAGAACTGTATAGTTCACCTAAATATAACCCCCAGGATGCACTCAGACAAATAATGGCTGCTTCATTACTGCACACACCTATAAACCAATTAACACAGATTATCATCAACAAATGTGTCCTTCCAGGCAAAACAGTTTCACAGTATGGTGCAGACACATATGACACAAACACAACCCCCTAAAGCATAGAAATGTAGAGATATACAGAAATATGGGATTATAAATAGAGGACATTAAAGTACAGAATAAAATGATATCTTTTATAAATCATTATGAATTGTATAGATTTGTGTGTAAAAGATTAAAAAGAAAATTTAAAAGAAAAACAAAACATCAAAAATAAAATGGTCAGGAAATAAAAAAACCCAAAATTTGTTGTCCATGGGCTGCCTTAAAAAAACTTGTTTACATCTTTCTACAGGTCTTTGGCATTTGTGCAAGCCCGATATATCAACACCGAATTCAATTAGAGCGATGGCTGATGAAGAAACTGACACCTGACGGAGCTCGCCAAAAACTAATTAGGATATCTTCATTAGCTCCCCACACCATCAAATTACCCAATGTTATTTTTGAAAATATTTTGAGGGTTTTTATGTGGGAACCCCAGTACAAAATTATTAAATTCCAGAAAATGCCAGAACAATATTTTTTGCCCTGGTTTTGAAATGCTAAAAAAAAAACTTACTTCAAATAACCCAGAAAATGGGAGACAGTTGCACCAAAAAGGTTATTTAATTATAAAGTACCCCTTGATAACAAAATATACTCATCAAAGAAGAAAACTGTATATGAAAAAGTATTTTTGATTGGTTTAGCTTTTGTCAAATATGTATTACATGTTTATCCAATCTAAAATTGCACAAGACGATTTTTACAATCTTGGTAAATGTTTTGGAACATATAATTTCATGGAGAGAGAGATAATTATTTAATATGATGTGTTCTTGCAGAGTAACGACCAGTTGCTCTTATAATAAACAATCTTTTGTTTAATGATGGAACATATAACCCTGCTTTTACTGCTCCTATTGATTTTGCCATCACTGTGTACCACTGGGCGACTTTTAGGTAGATATCAAATCCTTCAAGTCTGGTCATAAAAACAAGGAGTGCCATGATCTCTACAGCAATAGGACAATTATTTTTCAGATCCTGTTAATATACATATAATCACCCCCCTTGCTATTATCCATAATCTGGTCCCCTTGGAGAGAACTCTGAACATTCCGGTTATCAATGATTCTATAATCTAGATCAAAAATTTCCAAAGCCTCCCACACTTCCCTTGTTGTTTGAAAACAGACGTTTCCTGGAGAGAAATGATTCATAGTGTCACTATAAAGCATTTCATTGTTCAGATTCCACCTCTCTACAGGTCATTGCCATTGTTTGCATTCCATAAAGAGTATCTCAGCTTGTTTTATGCCTTTTAAGTATGTTGTTTTCATCTGCCTGTTATGAAAAACATGGTAGACTCAAGGTTAAAGAATCAAACACAGGTGCAAATGTCCTTCCACATAAAACTTGCTTTCAATATTTCTCCAGCCTGTGTTCCATCATCGGATAATTGATATAGGTATGGAATTAAAAGAAAAATGATTCATCCTTTTTTCAAAAATGCATCTAAACATCCATAAGTACTCCTATACCATAATTTGTATGTCTCGCCATGCCTGTTAAAGGTAAAGGTCTTTGGGAGTAAATAAAGGTTTGTTGCCAATTATGGTGTAATAATAAAATCTTTTATTAACTGGGTTTTTTTAAGGGGGGGGGGGTAGAATTTTAAGTTCTTAATGTCATATACATCAATGTTATATTATACTTGTATTGTTAAGGAAATTTTCAAAACTATAACTAAGAGAAATATTATCTATCAAATTGCATCTTGTACTCTTCTATTATAAGTAAGTGCAGTGTCTTTCTGTGCATTTTTCTGGAAGATGTTCAATTCCATGCCAAACTAAACAAGAGAGTATGTTAGACAGACCAACAATAATATGCTTCCAGTATTTGATCTTGTGGGCAATAGCAGGAAGGTCATCTTTGAAAAATTGTTTATCCTCTCTTCAGAAATAGACAAAAAGTATCCTACTCATATATTCTTCTGACAATTTGATGATCATCATTGTTTTAAACACATTTATTTATTGGTATCTTATCTAACTAGTCAAAATGGTTTCAAATAAGATTTATGAGCAATGTTGCAAAAAAAAAATTTATTTTGTAATTCCTACAAATCAAAGTGAAAACAAAACAATGAGAACAAACAACTCTTTATGGTGGCCTCAACAACTCCATACAGTCTTCTTTTGTAGCAAACTCAAAAGGTTGTCAAAATCCAATTTCTTTCCTGAATTACACATGTATATAGATGATTCATTTTTTTACTGCAGTCACTTAATATTCCCTTTTTCAGCATATAGGTATGTGATTTCACACTAAGTTCTGATATATAAATGTATCATATATGATGACAGAACCTTGAGGGCTGTTGTCAGTATATTCAGTAGAAGTAAATTGCTTTGCCTTAGAGATTTTTGAATGCAAGAAAAAATGCATGCTTTTAGAGAGTTTACAGCCTCCCCATCAAAATTATACAAGCTTCCTTCATACCCAAATGGATAAATAAAACTTAAAAGACAGCTAATCTTTACTTCACCCACTTGAACAACGCAAAGTATTTGATCTTAGAAGTGAAGCAAGTTATGGTTAGTTTACTGCTTCTAAATTTAGACTTATTTTGCAAATAAATGTAAGTTTTCATCAGACATACCTCGTCATGTACATGTGACAATAGGTATCCAATATGAACGTCACTTTGGGTGACACATTCTTCCTATCTGGGATATCCGGATTCCCAAGTGACGATTTTAATTTCTGCACAGACAGTGCATTTTCCAGGTAAGAAATCACCTTTGTAACCTCATCCTCCGACACTGCAAATGTATAGAACTGGTCATGGTCAGGATTATCTTTCCATAGTTCAGCCCCCACCGCAATGGGCATCTGAAGCAGAGAACTGTCCTTCAAGACTGAAGATGTGGTGCCAGAACTCAGACCACTACAGCCTGAATCCGAAGATGTTGAGGTGGAATTTCGGCGCAAAGCAAAAAGACTTGGCCGACGAATCACAAAGTTCCCATTGGAGCCGTTAGAATTTTCACACGTACTGACACTTGCGTTAGAATCTGAACATGTATTGGAAGCACTCTCGCCCAATTTTGGTCCCTCATATAATGCCTCCAGGTTCACTCTTGGAGTTTTCCTCCGACACCCTTCTGCCACAGTATTATAGTGCAGAAAAGGAGCCTGCTTTTTCTCGTGCTTTTTGGTTGTTTTCTGCCATGGTAAACTGTTTCCTGGTAGGACACCTTCACAGTCAGATGGACAGCTGTGGAGGTCCACATTGTAGTGGGGTCTATTCAGAAATCTCTGCCATGTTAAACCCCCACCAGAGTGGAGACTGGATGCACAAGAGGGACTCTGAGAAACCGTGTCCTCTTCCTGATAGCGGCGCTGTATTAACTGCTGCCATGATAATCCATGGAAGTCCAGAGATGGCAGAGTAGCAGATTCCTCCACACAGTTATCATAAAGTTCTAAAGAGGACCCTGTAAATCCTGATTTCTGCATGACTCAAAATAATAATACGAAAAAAAAAAAAATCTACAGGCCCCCAGAACTCTGATTCTGCATAAGTTAAATGAATCACATTCTGATATTGAATGATCGAACCATCTCTTGCTGCACTAAAGCCTGATATGATATTTTACATGATGAGGTAATATTCCTGCAAGCCGCCGCCAAGAATACATTGTCTATGGCTATCACACTTGGCCAAAATGAAACAATGCATATGCTGCTCGGATCACAGCATGTGTTACCCTCCCAGCAACTTCTTATGTTTTGTTTCTCCAGCTAATACATATCTTCATTACATGGTGATATATGTACCGATGGGCAAGGTCCAGAGGCTACGACTTCCCCACTGGTAATTGACTTAAGATCTCCTCAGACAAAAGTCAATACAAATTAAGATTCACACTACTAAAAAACCTCAGCACAAAATAACTTTCCCTAGTCAAAACTGTTGTTTGTCAGATTGTTTCAGCACACTCCCATACAAAAGCAACGAAAATCAGCTGGCATGTCAGCTTCATCACAAACTGTTTCCGATCCCGCTTCTACTAAAAATCAATAAGCAGTAAGTACTGAGGGGATTCCGTATGACAGGTATAACGGCAGAAGTCCAGCTCCTAGCTCCAACAACCAATCAGAGAGCGGAAGATATCAGCTCTCCCTTTAGTAAACGGGGCCCTCGTCAATGTCCTACATGTATACATGATTCCATACATGAATAATTCAGCTAATCTATCACTTGGTCAGCTCATATTCCTCTCAAGTCATTCAGTATTATGAATGTCCAATCAAGTGTGAAAATATCAACAGGTTGTCTAGTACCTCTCCTATATAAATCTGTATGCTAAAAATGCAGTGATTTTTACACTAAATCTGAATTAAGCTACCTTCCAGGTAAATCATCGATGGATACACACTCGATCTTGCTGATACATTGCTTGAGAAGGACTGCCAAACGTGTTTATGTTAAAATGTTGGGATGACATTAACATTAGCTACAGATAGCATCCTAATCCCACTCATCAATAAACAATTTGCCTTCATGATCCCCCACAAACAGACAGATGATAGACAGCAGTTTTGTTACCCTCCTTTTCCTCTACTGATTGTGAAAGCATTTGTGAGCACTCTACAACAATCTGTTATGGGTCTTAATGAATGTACTCTTGACACGGTTAAAAACACTGTACCACTAACAGTATAGAGATAAAACAATTCAGTTATAATAGCTTACACTGGGTTCATGCAGATTAGCCTCATTATTGGCCCTATCTCATTCCCTGAACTGTAGCAAAACTACTAAACTAATTATCATTAAATCAAGCCGATGAATCCTCACTTAACCTGCATAGATTATGCTTTCTAATTGAAACAGTGCTCTTGTATAATGGCAAGGTTACCATGGATTCTGATTTTTTACCATTAGATATTTGGTTTCTTTCATCTCTATCTCTCTGAACTTCCTCCTACATTCCAGGGTAATATAAGGTAGAGATTGTCTTGGAAATACTATCATTTACGACAGGAAAAGCAGCATCCGAGTGACAGAGACAGAAGGGCTATGCCTTCACCAGAGGGCACTGACCGCCACAGAGCGGTCATTCCACCAATCCGTCCAATGCCTGCGAGAAATTCACTTAATAACTACATTATTTCACACAAATTTTGGTGCATTGATAAACCTACACAAAAAACCCGAGAAAAATTAACATCAGAGGCACCAGATTTTTTTTTTTCATTTGAAACAGCTCGAAATGGACAATTTTCTGTATGCATCTGCATATTGATTTAATGTTGGTTCTGAGTCAGAGACTAAATGAAGCTGTAATGGTAACAGCCACAGTGGGTATACTTTTAATTGGCTAAAAACACTTTTATGCTCTCAGTGTTTGATAGAAATCTTTCGCTTAACATAGATCTATATTATGTATCTTTTTTTTTTATTGTACCATACAACTCCTATTAGGATGAATGCATTTATGTAAAACTTCCTCTTCTATGTGAATTTCTGCATTATTAACAATTATACACAATTTCATTCCATAATATTCAACAAAAAACAAGTTTTTGGCCTTGTCTTTCAATTCTCTTTTTCACCAAACTGCTCTTCTGATGATCAAGATATAAACTTTTCCCTTGTAGATCAAACAATGTAACGTATTGTTTTCGCCTGTCGTCAGTGTTTTCTATTTTCTGCTGGGGTATTACCGGCTATTGTAAACATAACTGTCTCAGGAACCAGTCTACAGAGATCAGCTGATGGATTGACCCAGATCTACCTGACATTTCAGACATAGGTATGTCAGCGATGCATGGTCGGACCAGGTGAGGGTAAGCACTATTACATGTACACAATGGTTAGTACAGATGAAAGAAGCCGATTGTAGGGCCTACCAGAAAGCTCAGCAACAGATGTGTACGACACAGCTCCCTGATCAAAAACTTAAGATTATACAAATAGAGTACATGTGATATCCATGATTGCCTGGTGCATTATATTGTTTCATCAATGCCTTTCTTTACTAGTTTTGTTGCCTGGAGGTCCATACTGTTCAATCCATACATCACTTTACCAGCTTTGCAAGAAATACATCTCATACAGCAAGACTACTACCGGTAATCAACAAAGTACCTCCTTCTTTAACACGTCTATTATGGCAAAAATCCCAGAATGACTTTCATTGGAAAATTACAGAAATTTCTAGTGTTTTTTTTATGTGTGCATTAGCACTGGAATTGCACATTACTTGGAAATCTGCATTTTGTGCATCTTTCTGCTGCAACAGACAGACAGATCAATAACAAATAATCCTCCACATTCGATACAAGATGGTCTGAACATTGCATTTACATATATCAAAGAAGAAATGCTTTTTAGGAATCATCCGAAGTGCATGATTGATAATGACAATCCCTCGTTCTTTCTCATAATCTCCAAGGCATAAATCTTAGATGTATGTAATGGAGAGTGTGAAGAGTTCTAGCAATTCCAGATTTCTAATTATATAAGAAATTATCATAGCATTGACTGATTGAGTACCAATCAAATGGAATCTTGGTCAGACATTTTGGCACAGCTATTAAAATCAAAAATTTCATTTTATTACCATTCTTGAGCAGTGAAAAATATGGTAAATCCCCCACCAAAGAAAATTTCAACATAGCTTAACAATTCTCTCTATAAAAAATTAACCTATTTAAATCATGTAAATGCATTTTTCCCCTTCTCTCGAATCTAGGAAAACTGCATCATTGGAATAAATCTTATCAGCCTGGTAATTACTGACAATGACTCAGCCTACAAAGCAATATTTGGACCGCTCTGTTAGACAGCTAGTCCAGACTTGAGTCCATTCTGAGTAATGATTGCAGTCACAGTAAAACTGTAATAAATTTCTCAGTCAGAGTGACCAAATAACAACACAAACACTGCACCGCTTTAAGCCCATCAATACATGCCACGAGGCAGGAGAACAAGATTGATGGGATCTTTGGCTTCGGTTCTAGGTCCCCAATCTATAACATGATTTTATCACAAGATGTTGTCATTTGTACAAAATTGTCATTGATATTTCTGACCATGATAGCATACTATTTGAGAACACTACAAAACTTGCTCAAGTAATGATAGTTCAGGTTGGAGTACTGTATATATATTGTGTATCATTGTTGTTCTAGTGTTATTACCTCAATCCTTTTTTTTTTCTAATAAATTTGCTTATAGGGGTGGTGTAGGGGTAGAGGGAGATTGGAATTACCAGTAAGTCTGAACAAAATTATGTGTTTATGCTTATTTTGTTCTTTGAAAAGATTTCTAAACCCTCTGAGATAAAACTTGAACTCACTAAAAGTTCACAATTAAACAGAAAAAAAAAAATTAATATCCTTTTATAGGGTGTTTTTATTTCTCCATGTACCATGTCAATGAAATAACCTTGATGAGATGGAAAACATCAATCCTCCAACAGAAAACTACAATTTTTGTGGGGCTGTGTTTGATCTTTACCACGTCAAATTACCTTGATGGGATGGAAAACATTAACTCTCCAATATATAATTACAATTCCTGCAATTTCAACAAACGCAAAAGCCTCCTCTTTGGTTCCCTGTATTTTCATCTCCCCCCCCCCCCCCCCATCCCCCACCCCCCACAGTGGGATGACTCCATCTTGTGCTTACCTGTTGTGATACTCCTCGCGCATCTTGTGTTCGTCGCCGGCGTGGACCACTTTCTGGGTGGTACTGGTGATCAGCTCTCCGTCCTTCATGAACTTTCTGGTTTTGGTCATTGTTCTGTATTGACTCTTACTCTCCTACATAAAACAATTAAAAATATCAGTATATATATCATCAACACCTGTATCATTAATTCAACTTCTCCTTCAAACTGTTTTCACAACAACCACCTGTTAATTTATCACAGATGAAATCTAATCTTATTTTACGATAGATGAAAAGAATGCACTGCAAATGAAATATGAATAATTAAAAGCAAAATCATGATTAAGATTTAGAAATGTTTGATACTGTAATCAAAATTGATTTTCCTCTTTTTGTTTGACTAACAAATCATGCAGAATATTTAGGTTTTTAATGATTGATGACTTAAACAGTGGATATTCCAATTGCCATGTCAACAGACTTTTTATAACAGCTCTTCAACAACATTACATAATGGGTATTAAGCTTTAAAGGATTGTCTAATACCTGATTCAAACACTAGCTGTTAATAAACTTTGAAATTGAAGAATGCGGTTTCTCTCTGACTCTTATTTGATGAACACAAAATGCTGGAAGCTGATAATATATTTTTACCACCCCTGTCCTTATAAGTCATTAGTCCCCAGGACTCGATCAATAATCATAAACAAGAAAACCTTAATATGTACTAATTAACACAAATTTTGACTTTTCAAAATAATTTCATATGTTGAAAATTTCAATTTTATTTTTTCACTGTACACTAAAAGTTTCATTTTGTAACCACATTACAAGTTTCATTTTGTAAGCACCAAGTGATAATGTTTGGCTATTACACAATAAAGTTTTCCAAATTAAAAAAAAATGCTGTTTCACTGAAATCCAAACAATCCAATTCAGTAATGTGAAATATGTAAAAATAAACCCTTATCTTCAAGTTAGCCATGTGGAGTAGCAGGATAAAAAACCCAAGCAAGTCTGAAAGCATTCTGACACAATACAAGGGGGTTTATTTGAAGGCAATTGTAATTATTTGTTCTTCTGCACCTTGTCTATCACTGGTGAATGTCATTATCAAAGGTATGCAGAAACGTAGGTGTTGTTGCAACTTGATTCTTAAATTTAATTCTATGAAAAATTTGCTGATAGAATACCAGTAAGCATTTAGATTCCTTATGATTTACAAATTGTAAAATGACCAACAATAACCCATCAAAAACTTAAAAGATAAAATGCACAATGGTAGTGGAGTTAAAAATTCTCGAGGAATAATAACCCTCTTACACAAGTCCTTGCTATTACCAAACAATTTTTGCAGTATGGTCAGAAACATGCACTGAAATAAGAGCAATATTATATATATATTCTTCTTGGAGGTGAGACTTCATGGAAATAAAGCATCAGAAAAGGGAGATGAAGAGTTTCAATATCATAAATGAAATGTTGCAATATACTGATATTACTTTGGTGTTTCAAATTTTTTCAATCTCAATCATTAGAATAATTTCCATGATTTAGATGATTTTTTGAAAATGTATTGATGCATTTTAAGAGATTAAACAGCCAAAAAAAATTAGTTTTTTTTTAGATATTAATATTTTGCTTCATTATCAAAAATAAAACATGTTAGTGTTCATGCAGGAAAGACAACTCTTGTTTAAAACAGAGATTTAGATAATGATTTTGATATAGTGATTTTCAAATTCATTGTAAATATTCAGTATACATTAAATTGATGTATATATGTAGAACAAATAATATATGATGTATTTTACTTTACAACCCAGTTTGCATATAGATGTATATCTCAATACATACTTGTCTGTAAAACCTAATGATACATTTTGTCAAGTTTTCTCTCTGTCAATAGTATCAGTGTCATTAGTAAGAAAAACAAAATTCTCCAGGTGTTAGTAAATTATGTATAACAAAATACAACAAATCACGATTTTTGTTATATATCAAGCATATATCAAGCATAATAGACATTCTGTGAAAAAAGCAGCAATGATATTTTTTTTTTTGAAATAATAATTAATGAATTTGTGGTGTTGTTGGTTTTTTTTCAGTTATTCAATGAAATTTGTTAAAATATTTAGGCTTCAAAACTTACACTCCTGCCCCTAATGTGAGATTTAACACGCTTCTCCACTGGGGCATCCACAGCCTTCTTCTCCCCATCACCTAGGCTATCCACAGTGGCTACACTCTCTGTGTCAGACCGCTGATCGTCATCCACAGGGGTCACGTTCGAGAGATCCTTAGATTTTCGTTTTGGCTCCTTTATCACTTTCGTTTCAAAAGTGTCCAAGTCGGTCTGAGGCACTATATCTGCACTATCACTGCTGTTAGACATGCTCTTGTCTATACTGTTGTCCATGGACGATGAAGGTTTGACTCCCACTACATCGCCATTGATCACCACTGTTGTCCCTGAGGATGGAACCGGCTGTCCATTGATTGTGATTCCTCTGTCAGGTAGAACCTGTCCATTAATGGTAATCACTGAGTCCTTTTTCTCCGAATCACTAGACTTCTCACTCTTTTCACTGCTGGCGTCATCATCAGTTATTGTCACATTCACCACCTGGATCTCCATCTCCAAATCTTTGTCTGCACGTTTCACTTCTTCATTATCTTTCTTCTCTTCCACCTTCTTATCCACTTCTTTCACATCTTCTTTTGGCTCCTCCACCTTGGCAGGTTCCTTTTCCTCTGTAACTGGTTCTCCAGAAGGAACTTTGGCTGGTTCTTCCGAGATGACCTCCTTCTTCTCTTCCATCTCTTCCACCCCGAGCTCTCCCTCAATGTCTGACATGTTGTACTCTTCCTCCTCTTCCTCATCTTCCGACTGCTCAATCAACTCCTGGACAGTGTCTAACACCACTCCTGGTACTGAGGGCTGTTTCTTGGTAGACCTGATGACATCATCAATAATCTCTTCTACCACAACGTCTACCATTGGTTCCATGTCTACCTTCTCCTTTTCAGGACTAGGTTTCTTTATTACCTTCTCCTTTTCAGGACTAGGTTCCTTTATTTCCTTCTTTTCAGGACTTGGTTCCTTAGTTTCTTTAACTTGCACCTCAGGCTAAGAAATAAAATATAGATTTTAACAATTTGAATCTTTGAGTAATTCATAACAAAACATTTTCTTTTCATAACGAACAAAACAAGATATCTGTGAGCCAATGCTCATAAATGATACCCCCGCTCGGATGTGAATATACAAAATAAGCAATGTTGACATTCAACAGGAAGTTATAAAATTTGTTCCCAAATGGAATTCCACCATATGGTATGCCCCAACTCAGAACGAGTTAAAATTATAACTATCAACAATGAATACAGTAGTTGCTGAGAACACTTTGACAAAAATTTAGGCTAAAAATAAAAAGTCAATTAACAGAAAGTTAAAGTCTGATTGGTACAAAAATGAATTTGAGCATATGGCATGCCTAAACAATGAGTGTGTTAAAACTTCAAGCACCTGCAATCTGTTAGAACTTTGCTGAGAAAAATGTGACAGAAATTTGTTATGGTCAGACAGACAGACACACAAGGTTAAAACGGTATACCCCTCTCTCCTTTGGAGCAGGGGTATAATCAAACTCAGAAAAAAAGGCCTTTGAGGTGATTATTTTTTAAAGTGCATTTGATAATCATTAGATCTTCAGTATATAGAACAAACAAGCTAACACAAAAGGACATGTAGTTACCTCCTTCTTTTCCTCCACCACTGGAGGAACCTCCTGCTTCTCTTCTTCCTTGACATCCTTTTCCTTCTCTTCCTTTTTCTCTTCCACCTTCGACTGGGGTTCTGGCTCCGCTGCCTTCTTCTCCTCTGCAACAGCTGGTGGGGGTGGTGCAGTGGCCCTTTTGGGGGAGGGAGTTTTCTGCTTATCTGGTTCCACCTTTGGCACTGGTTCCGGAGTAGAGGGTTTCTGCTCAGACTTGACTGGTTCCTCTGGTTTCTTTCGAAAAATAAACAATCACTTGTATCAAGACCAATTCTATGAGTTAAATCAATTTGCAGCATCAGATGGTTCAATATTTGTTTGTACTATAGGATGTGCTTTACTTTGGGTATAACAAAAATTGTCCAAAACTTTTTCAACAGTTTTACACACATGCAATAATGAACTTAAAATATTTCTCTCCGTTTCTGGGTTTCCTGTTGGTGCATACCTTTTCAGAAGGCTTCGGCTCTTCCTTTTCTGGGGTTGTTGCTTTGCTTGTTGATTCGCGCTCAGATTCCTCTAGATCCACAATATTGGAAGAGGCATCACTCATGTGACGCTGTAATAAAGACATTTCCATTAGCCTGCATTAAGAAATTTTACTTATTGGTTTGATAAGCAACACAATACTGTAGATTCCTAATCAAATGCAAGGAATTAATATACACATAAAATCGTAAGGGGCAACCCTCATTGATTTTAAAATTTTCCTTTCATTTAATGAAAGTTGAAAACTATAAGATATAAGGATAAAAATTCTGCATTCACGATTTCATATTCTCGCAATTTGATACAAAACGACAGGATCACTGAATTAAGTACTCGCGTATAATAAGGAATCTACAGTAATGAAAAAAAGTGATACCAATTTGAAAAAAAGTTTTACATCTACAAGCTATCATAAAACAGCTGATTTCTAACCGGATGGAATAAAGTCACTAAGAAACCATTTTGTGGTAGTACAGCTCGTTATCAGGTATTATAACATATCAGTAGTACAGCTCATTTTTCGGAGGCGAGTTTTAAAACCAATGCTTTTTCAGACATTTTTGTTAATGGATACATAATTTTCTATACAGCTGTCTGACAGAATAACAGAATAATCTCTAAGTAATGACCACATATACAGTAATCAGACATTGGATTAAGTTAATGAGTAAAGTACCATGTTTTACCTTACTTAAATGGCTCTAACAACAGTTCATAAATGTACTTTGCAGCAAATTACACACCTTCATCTCAATGATTTCCTGATCTTCTGGAAGATCTTCCACCGTCTCCACTACCTCTGCCTTGGACTCCATGATCAAGTTCAAAATCTCTTTTTTATTGTCATACCCAGCTATAAAAGGGTGCTGTAACGGATCATAACCATCAGCATCAATCAATCCTTAAGTAATTTTTGTGAGCAAAGAGAAAAGAATATTTCAGAGATAAACTTACCTCCAATAGTTCTACTGCTGTTGGTCTAGAGTCAGGATTTTTGACCAGGCATTTTGAGATGAACTGATTAAAATTCTTGGACCTGTAAAAAGGAACATATGTATCTTTTATAAGTAAAGTATTTACTTTGATCTCATTTAAATAGTTAGAGAGTAAACTGTAAACATCTGTGATATCTTTGTCATACTACAGTACTCTAACCTAAATTTCATTTGCATGCAAATCATTTTCCAATGAAAGGGTCATATAACCCATGCTCCCTATCGTTACTTGACAATGAGACACATAATGAATGGCAGTGATCACATTAAATACTCGAATAAATATATGGGCATATTACTCAAAAACAATTAACACATTAAAACTTACTGCAAATATGCACATCTATACTGTCTTTAACAACAACCAAATTCTTAGTTCATAACAGCCAAAAAAAAAATTCCATAAAGGAATCAAAGTTTCCTGGTAATACTTAACATCTAATGTCCTTAATACCTAAATATCACTTAGTCTCTTGAAATTCTACTCAGGGGTTTATTAAGAGCTGCGTAGACAAAATTCTTCAGTGCTTTATTAAATACTATTATACAAGAATTCTAAATTCAAAAGGGATAAAATTCCTGGGAAAATCCTGGAATCAGAATTTCCTGGGAACTACTGAGTATTACTATCTCCTTTCAACTAACCACTTGGATGGCTTGGCAAGTGTTGGAGGGTCTGACTTCTGTATTTTAATTAACACCCTCATTGGGTGCATATCATGGTTGGGTGGTTCAATCTGAGCGAACTCAATCAAGGTGATACCTGGAAATAAAAACAATATACATGTACCGGTATTACATAAAGTCAAATACATGGTTTGATTTTACATGAACATGTATTTTTATATCTCATTATTATCTTAACGTCTCTTTATATGTTCATTTGATTCAGATCACAAAAACATATGTAAGGAAAAAAATATCAGCAAATAAAACATGGCTTTAATGAAGTGCCACAGACAAGCAATAATGATTTGTTAAAAAAATAATTCGTTATTTTTGAAAAATCTATAATGTATTTTTAAGATTAGCAAAAATGGAAACAATTTCATTTCAAAATTTTAAGTCTTAATTCTTTATAAGCCTCTTTTCTGTAACTCCATTTCACTGAAAACCTCTGAAAACAAAAAGTTGCGGACTTACCCAACGACCAGATATCAGCCTTGAAGTCATACGGACTGTCCTTTAGAGTTTCACACATGATCACCTCAGGGGCCATCCTACATAAGAAGACACATGTATATTTATCAAATATACTTCATCAGTACCTATGAATAATAATCATTTGCAGCTTAAGACTTGTTGGATGCATTTGGAAATACTTTAAAAAATAAATATTTGGTACAGTAATGTTAGAATCTTTTTAAATCAATGAGCAGTATAGGGTTACAAGAATAGTATCATACAACATAAAAGTTTTTTACTCTTATGGAACATAATGAAGTGAATGGTTGATTTAACAAAGAAATTGAGTTTCCTTTACCAATATGGTGTCCCAATAAACGAATCTCGTCTCTGATTCGTTCTGGTGTTCTTGGCAGAAACTCCAAAATCAGCTGGAAAATAAAAATACAAATTCTTTCTCTTTGCAACAAATCATTTTTTTTACAAAAATCGTTTGCTTGTTTTTCATTTATTTAAAAGTTCATATAAAAATTTGACACCTAATATCCCTTCTCCCTTCAGTCATGCCAATGGCCCCTTTTCTAAAAGACTGTTAAACACAATCCCTTTTCCTTCTATTCTTTTATTAGCCATAAAGCATTCTATACTCAGACACTCTGCTCTAAGAGCCTTCTTAACCCCCCCCCCCCCCCCCCCCAAAAAAAAAAAAAAAAAAAAACTTTCCCCCACTCATTTGAGAGTTGCTCTTCCTTATCAAGAATTCTTCACAGAGTCCCTCCTAAACTCTAACCCCATTCCCCTTTCAGTAATTTTTTAAAGTGACATCATTACAGATGGTGATATCTGCTCCTAGAACGTTATCAATTTACCCATTCCTACTCTTCCTACTCGCGGGGGCACTCTTCCTTATTGACCCCTGTTCTGAGAGCCCCATATCCTTAACTTCCCTGTCAGTAACTCTTTACTTTCCATCAACCTTCCTGCTAGAAACTTTTTTACTCAGCAACAAAACCTACATCTACATGTCTCCCTTCCTTTCCTTTTTTAAGTGTATCGTAGCTTCAGCTTTCCTTACCTAGCTTGACATCCCCTTCCCCTGTAAGCAGCACATTCCCTGCCTTGAGATCGCGGTGGATGACCTTGTTGCTGTGAAGGAACTCCAGACCACGGCACATCTTATTGCAGACATAGCGGATCTGATTCTCCGTTAGGGACTTTTCCAGGTCCACCATGATGCTGTCAATGGCCCCACCCTCACAAAACTCTATATACATCTGAAAAACATACAGAACTCTAAAAGCAAAGCTCACTGAAAATAACATCACCCCCAAAATATGGTTAAATTAAGTTCATGTTAAAAAAAAATGCATGTTTCTCCTCTCCAGACTCAGTGTTCAAATTTTGGGTTAGAAAGTAGGTATATTAATTTTTTCCAAAGTTGCATTATATCAAAAATAGAAGATAGATTTAAAAACAACTCAACTCTATAAGATACGAAATTTGCACAAATTGTTTAAAAAAGTTAATTGTATTTGATCTTCATAAATATCTAACAAACAGTATTTTGTGGGTCAATTGTGATTCTGTTCACATTTTCAGATAGAAACTTTCATATTTACATGATCAATCTGTATTTCCTTCTGAATGATAACAAAATGTTCTTCCTTAATAGAGATAACATACAGAGACCAGTAACAATTTATGAAATTTATAATTTTTTTTTCATTTTCCATAATAGAGTGAGTACTTGTGCAGATGTTGTGTATTCTGACCAGGAAAACATTCTTAATGCATGGTAATCTACACAGAACAATTTTAACTTGTACAAGTTGACACCTGGATTAATCTAGATTCTTACTTTGAATGATGTGTTTAAATCAGAGTATATGTCAGATGTGTTTTCCCCTTTTATTTATTTGCAAATACACATAACAAACATATCATATAATTACAGTGTTCACCTGGGTTTTGTGAATTCATATACAACTTTAAAACGCTATTAAAAACATAAGTAAAAGCAACACAAAACTGTAATTACAACCTAGCACTAAGATGGCTTCAATATTATTTCAGAAATTAACAGCAAGTTAAAAAGTTGACCAGAATATGAACTTGGTTGGTCATGTGATCAAATTCTGTGAACCCTGAAGGGCTTCTCAAAAAATCTGATCACATACCAACCAAGTTCATATCCTGGTGAACTTTTTTACATTGCTGTTCAGGGTCATTAATGTAAAGGTTTTTTTTTTACATTTATAATAATGCAACCGTCAGACGATAAGCGTGTGCAATAAGCATTTTGACGTCATGAAATCCTATTCTATAGGTTCATATAAGGAAGCATATTTGCAAATGTAAATATACAGAGGAAAAAAAAGATGAACTACATACCAATAATTTTCCATCGAAGACGAAGGCCTCAAACAGACCGACTATGTTTTCGTGGCGACATTCCGCGAGAATGTCTATCTCCACAGAGAAGTCTTCTATGTCTTCTTCTGACTTAATCTCCACCTGCTTTAAGGCTGCTAGGGAGGAATTCTCTTTATTCTGGGCCTAGAAAACATTAGATCACAAATCAATTCTCTCCGTCTAAAGTTCAAAATGTTGGGTTTTTTTTCATTACATTAATTACAGATATTTCAGAAGCAAGTTCTTTGCTGCCAAATTACTATGAATATAAACTTGTTTGTGGTAGTTTATGTTATCAGGAACATGTGAGTGAAGCTGTTTAGAAAAAAGCATACAGTATTTCAACACATTTAATATTTGTATACCGGTAAATTGGTCAGATATTATTGAATCTATTGCTTACAATTCAATTTTCTATCAATTTGTTCAGATATAAAAATGAATTGTGTTCCTAAACAACAAGATCGTACATTATTCAAACAAAGTGTAATATGATTCATAATATGTGATGTAGGCAAAACATTAAATTAATACAAGTGTAAATTAATTTAAAATTCTCTTAGCCAATCAAAAAGCACATTACACACAGAGAAATCAAGCGTTAAACACAAATAAGCCTTTTCACAACTTTAATAATTATATACATGTATATATATAGAAATATATGACAAATAAATGATTCAATGGTATAATGTAATCTCCATAACTGAAAAGATCTGACTAATCATCTAGATGGTAATTCAAACAGAGTGGGAGTGATAATAATGTTATCTGCATTAAAAAGATCTTGGACACAGTTTGTTTTTTCCTTTCTTTAATACAAATTTAAATGTACAGTTTATATGATATATTAAGATATAAATATTGCATCACTCTGATATCATACACAGACACTAACAGATAGGATCCCAGCCCTTCAGGGTTGTGCAGTCCCTCTTGTAACATTATAGCGAGGGCTTCCTGTTATCAGGGCTTCACTTATAAAGTGTTACAAACACCTTCCGTCTATTTAATATCCCTCGTACTTATCTGTTCAATCAGGATTGTTTATCTTCAAAATATTGGGAGTGTATATTTTGGGTTTTTTCCTAAGAAAAACACATCACATTTGTGGTCTTCAAAAAATCTTCTTTTTTTTTTGCACGCCCCTTTATCCACACCCATCATCCGATTAATTCAATTCTAAAAGCATTTCAACCTATTGTATCCTATTACAGAAAAAAGCAAACAAAATAACACATTACACCTGAGTGCCAGTGTATCAAATAAAAGTATGCGAGAAACCTGACAACGACCCAGAACTTTAGATCCTGTTCATTTTTCAATTGGACAAATGTTTTTTTTTAAAAGCTATGATAATTTTACTAAAAGGGCTTAATTGGGAGTGGGACAGTGTTGTAATAAAGTGGTTTTGCCATGTAAGATGAGGGTCCGTTAAAAAAAAAGCGAAAATTAAAGTGAAAGTAACTCATGATATCTCTCCCTTTTACTAAGACTGTATCTATATTCTTTTAATCTCTATACAAAGGTCTGCTGTTTTTTATTACGAAGCAAATAAAGAACTTGTGTCCCACCCAACACTTTAAAATTCATGTGCAACATATTGAGTCATGGGCTCATACTAAAAATATATCCACCTAAACAAAATAAACCTCTATCCAAGATTGAACGGTTTTATCACAAATCGAGCATATCTTCTTCATACAGTAGAAAAGAACCAAATATAGAGCAAAATTTAAAATGAACTGATTGATTGCTCAAAATTATTTTAATCTTTCACAAAAGATGACATGGCTGATGCAGCAAAAAAATATTAAAATTTTAAATTCCAAAACTGTATGAACACACCCTTAAATTCCTTTCATTTCAATTCATGCCAAAAGTGTAGATGTCAGATCGGAACATACTTTAATAAGTTGGTTATAATAAAATGGAGTAGTGGGTATATTTACAGAATGATAAGATAGGTATAAATATAACACACTGTCATGTGCTGGGGGGGGGGGGGGGCATTATTGACTTGGTCAGGGTGACTTCCATTGGTTGTTCTGTAGACTGAGGGGCCCCTGCAGTGACCTAGTGCCGCACATTATACATGGTAGTATTTCCTCAAACAAAGCTAGCATTTTGGTATATATGAGTAAAAAGTTTAACGTAGGCATATCAATAATATCAGCAAATTAACGTACCATTTAGACCCCTACCAAATGCTATCAGTCATCCTTCAACTTTAATGGTTTTTTGTTGAGAATGAAATGATACATACAAATTCATATACCGGTACTTTTTATCCTTGGGTGATCATTCAATTCTCTGTGAACATTAAATTCATTACTTTCACATTTAACTCAGATTATAGCACTGCTAGGCTGCTAGCACATATTTAGTATATTGAATAATTTAATGGAAATTCCATTGCAACAAATCTTAAAATGTAAGTCTTATCATTTGTGTGAATTGTGTCATCTTCAACAATTTTCAAATTTAAAAGAGTATAGTGACTAAGTCATGGACTCACTAACGATTTGAAAATAAAGACATTAAGATAAAATGATCTCAATTTTGGATCAAGAGAAAGATAACTGGCTTTCATATTAAATATACAAGTAACACTTTTGAAATGTTTAATATTCCAATTTTTTAATCTAATATTTATTAAATATCATCCAAACACTGTCAGGGTTATAAAGATATAAACCCAACTTCAACAAAATTGATAGCTTCAATTTCCGAGACATATTTCACACTGAAGAACTCCCACTTAAATAACTGCATTAAAAATTCATAACTCATGCACATTACATAACAGTGCATTTACCAAACGTTGTCAGTACTTAACCTGGAACATATGTTAATTCTCAGATTTTTCGGGGCAAAAAAGAATGGTGAACAAGTTTTGTCCATTAATCCCTCTCTAGTTTGTTTACTGTAAGTTGATGACACTGCATTACAGGGGCCCTGACAATTACAGCGTCTGGCTCCAGGGTATAAGTATTGTGTGTATCTATTACAAAGGTCTCATCTAGTATTGGTTTACACTTACATTACAGGGTTCAGAAACAGTTATTTCAAGGTCTGGTGGACTTAAAGGGAGAACATATTTCAATTTCAAGTGCTAACTTAACACTGTAAATTTTACACACTCTTGATTTGATGGATAATACAACTGGTAAATACCAGGGAAAGCTTTATTCAGGGTCAGAGGTGCTTGTCCATCTAACATCAAGGGTTAGCATATCAACATGAAATTATTCACAGCAGTGTTCAACAAAATAGGCTCCATTTTTAATGTGCCTGGCAAATGCAAGTCAATTACATCTAAACCCAACAAAGGAAACTCAATTTCACTTCCTTTTCATGTTGAAAAAGGGTAATTTACAGTTCATCAACATGGAAGGTGGCAATGTTGCAATGCTAACAAATATATTCATCATATGCAAGGCATAACCGATGTTTCTCGAGGATAACTACTGCAATTTTTACACACTGACAGTGATATATGGATCAAGGCAATATACCCCCCAAACCACAATTATTTGTGTGTAGATCAAAGCTAGCAACAGAGCTAGAGCAAATATACAGTCAACAGTGTACACAGTGTAAATATACCTACATTCATACATGCATTATTTGTAACCAGTTCATGAGTATGTATGGGACAATTGTATCAAAGGCATGGCAAATATTCAATACATACATTTAATTCAAAGCATGACAGTGACTTTAAGACCTCCTTAAAATTCTACAGATGCTAAGCCATGTTACTTTCATGACTGCCCGGCAATAAGTGACTTGTTATCTGACCCATTCGGTGACTGATTATAAGGTTTATTGAATCTTACACCCTGTAATCCGAGGATATTTAAACCTTGTTGTTTGTACAATGGATGCATACAATTCTTCTTCAAGACCAGAGGCTATTTTAAATAAAGAAGACAAAAGATCCCCCTCCATCCTCATATTATCTGAAAGCCCACAAATGAATTTCAAAATTTATTCTAAATTCGTGGCGTGATTTTTATTATAGGCACAAGCAGAACTAACAATACTAATTGAGTGTGTTTGCTACAGGCACACAAGGAAAGGTAAAATGCAGGAAGATAACTATTTTTCAACATTTTACAATATGCTCCAATTCATTAGTCATAGTTTTAAATGATATGTTAATTTAGGAAACTGAATTTCATTGCATCCTACTTTTTAATTATAGTGATAATAAATATTCAACACATAATGTACATATCAGTTTTTTTAAGAATTCTCTATTTTAATGTCTCAACACAGAAATGTAAAAACCCACAATGAATTAAAAATTTATCAGTGCATGCATGGATGATAAAATCTTGAGTGTTTCATTTAACACTTGTTGACACATTCTCTGATACTTCCCTAGCTTCTAAGTGGAAGCCATGAACTCAATTATTTAATTCTGATTTTATTGAAATATATTTTCTTCATTTAGGCATGAACTGAAATGAATTTTTACAAGCAATACTATTGAACCATTATGTTCTGATGTCAAGTTTAATGAATAAAGGTGACAGTGCAAATTATTCACACTATAATTAATTTTTTCAACACTGGTTATGTACTTTTAAATTATGTTTCATATAAGGATCAAAGCCTACACATGTATATTAACATGATTAATATATCCTTCAGACATGAATCAACTGGGCTCTGATAAAGGTTACTGCGTTTAGCCAGTATGATACTTTAGGGGTTTGATTCATTATTTAGATTATTCTGTGTTAATTTCAATTCTCAAATCTTCTCTTTACTATTACCATTGTCAAAATATTAACCAAAAATCAATCTACAATTAATGGATGATGATCTTGCACAACTAACCTGTGCCTAAAGTTAAGTTACTTTCATTTTCAAAACATGAAGTATTTAAAAAAAAAAGCAATGACATCACTTTTACACTTCTTGACCACACCCCCTTAATATTCTACAACCTAACAGACCCTCATCATTAGGCGTGACTCAAAACAACAAGTCTCCACGAATTAAAACAAAAAGTAAAGCAATTTTTTTACTAGCAATGAAACTTTTCCAGGGAGAAATATCAATGTCAATATGACCACACACACATATGAATTGAACCGTGACAAAAAAATGTCAAATATTCTTCCTGATCCTGCACTCACCTTGTACACTTTACCAAACGCCCCATCACCCAGCTCTCCAATAATTTCCCATTTATGGCTCGGATCCACATCTCTTGTAATGTTCTTATACGCTGATTTTCTCCTTGCAGATTCTTCCCCTCCAAATCGGAAGAATTTTCGGAAGCTGTTTAAGAATGACATACTGTTGACACCTGTATTTTCACTTCACAAGTCCGACACTGATTACCTCGAAAATTATATTGTTTAAGAATCAAACACAATATATACATATTAAGGGCATTTAAAGTCGTTCAGAATCTGCATTTTACATGCTATTCTGGCATTGAACAACACTTCTTTTTCGTTCCGTTTGGAAACCTGTTCGATAGGAAAGTCGCCATGTTTTCATCCTTATGACATGCGCATTACAAGGCTTTTGATATACTTCCTGTTTCATTTCCTCATTGGAGTTATTTCTCTTTGCAATAAAGAGGCCCACGGGCCTTAATGGTCACCAGTGTATGATACAACCACTAAATATTGAGGATCAAGAAAACCAATGGGTCCGATATTCTGAAGTTTTGAAAATAGCCTATTTGATTTCATTCCATGGCAAGAAGAAGAAGAAATACAAAGGCCGATTTTATATTGTAACAAACATGTTAAGACAGAAACTCCCTAATAACAAATATTTTTTTTATTTCCATACTTTAAAAAGTCAATAAAGCCAATTTAAGCCATCCAAAAAAAACTAGAATTTAACAAATTTTGTTGACGCCTTCTCGCTCACCCAAAGAATGTACCGTAGTTTGTGTATTCAACACACGACCATTGGAAGCCCCCCCCCCCCCCCCCCAAAAAAAAATAAAAAATTCCAAAACATAAACAGAATACAAACAAATAGACAAAACAAATCAAAATAACAAAACAAATATATCATAACCGGGCATTAATCCAAGGATAATGGATTTTTACATTTAATTTTAATAGAGATCTATGGCACGCCATAGAAATTCACAAAAATAAATAACCATATAGTTTCAGGTGCACTGGGTTTCGACTAAATTCCACAATTAACGATTCGTTAACCATAATTTTATCTGTAAAAACACATTCAACGGTTGTAAACTGTAGTTTATGGTTGTAAACTGGTAATGCTAACCGCATTTTACAGCCCCATAACTTGGCAAATAATTAATATATTAATTTTCATTGCTTTCAAAATCTTTAATTGTTCACAGTGACTTAAAGGCCCAAACAAACAAAAGGTGCTTCATTTATGTTAATGTACATTCTTCATTGTAAATGATACACAGGTTATTATATAATTAATGTATATAATTCATGCATTGATCAACAAACAACCCTTCACAATTATTGGTGATAGATATCGAAAACTGCTTATTTATATTTTTCACTCCTAAGCTTGTGGATAAGGAATGAAAAAAAAAACCTAACAAACAAATGGTTCGCTCTCTATTTTTGTCGGGAATTGAACCAGTGATTGTGTAATTATGTATTTGTATTTATTTACAGGCAATAAATTTAGAATATTTAAGATTGTTTGATATTTGAAAATGGGCTAAATTTTAACCAATATCGTATATTTATTGCGAGTTTTTCGCATATTATTTGAAAAGTGTTTATTCGCGAAAGTACGCGTTTATTTGCAAAAAAGTTGTCAAGCATTTATTTAAAAAAGATGCACGTTTCTTTTAAAAATAAATAATTATCATTTCCATAACTTCATTGTTTATTTGCGAAGCGAAGTCTTGATTCTTTAAAAAATCGCTTATATTAAATATTGCGAAATTGAGTCTGATCGGTTTCCTCGAAAAAAATTCGCGTTGTATCGCGAAATATATTCAATCGATCAACATCCATTAACCATGCATAATTTTTCCTGCTTCTGTCCAGATGCTGTGATTGTTAGGTTGGTCAACACTCCCAGTTATTCTTATGTCTTTTCGTATTATAGGTGGTCATAATATGGGGTTGTTAGAGAGACCAACTGTGATCCCCATCCCCTAGCTGGACCATTTCATGCATTATTGTTGCTGATATATCAAAATGCTTTTAAAACACCTCTGCTCCATATTTTTAATGAACAAATTTTGTTAATGATTGAAAAACCCCTTAGTATGTATGTTTGGCCGTCGGCCAACTCATTGAATCTTTATCCATTTCTTAAATATCTATTATTCTGAATTCACCATTCAATAAAAAATAGTCAAACACTTTACAGTTTGTGAAAATAAGAAATTGACGTGTGTTGTGAAACAATGCTGTCATTGATAGATGATACATACGGTAATTATTTTAAACAAGAGGCCAATGGGCCCTAACGGTCACCTGAGTAGCATATAACCCATACACAAACTTGTCGAGGAGTCTCATATATTCATTTAATTGGGTTTTAAACAAGAGGCCGATAGGCCTTAACGCGGTCACCTGAGTAGCATATAACCCTGAGTAGCATATAACCAATACACAAACTTGTCGAGGAGTCTCATAAATTGATTTAATTGGGTTTTAAACAAGAGGCCAATAGGCCTTAACGGTCACCTGAGTAGCATATAACCCATACGCAAACTTGTCGAGGAGTCTCATGTATTGATTTAATTGGGTTTCATTCTGGAGTAGAAAAATTACAAATTTGTAATGACGACCACCTCCCTGCCTGAAATCTTTCAAAAAAGAACTGTGAAACCTATAATTTTGGCGAAAAACTTAAAGATCTGGTATACAAAATCATGAATTCAGTTTTCCTTTCAGGTGTGTGGGAGTAAAGATTATTTTTAAACATTATATGCTTTAACACCTTTACATCCATTTTGGTCCTGCCCTAGAGTCAAAACCCATACTCCAGGGGACATGAAATTTAAAATTTGAGTACAGGACTTCATGGTAAACATAATTATGAAGTCAGTTTTTCGTACAGATGAGTGAGAATAGAGAAGAAGATTTTAAAACATTATACTGAGTATGCATAAACACTATATTTGCCATATTGCCCCCCCCCCCTCTATGTCCTGAACCCCTGACCCAGGGGCCATGAATTTCACAATTTAGGTAGAGGAGTTAGTGGACATCATAACCATGTATTCAGTTTTTTAGCCACATGTTTGGGAGTAGAGAAGAAGATTTTCTATGATTTAATACATTTTTACTATATGGCCATATTGGCCCCATCCTAGAGCCAGAACCCCTGACCCAGGGGCCATGAATTTCACAATTTTGGTAGAGAGCTTCATGGACATCATAATCATGCATTTAGTTTTTAACAAATATCTATGGGAGTAGAGAAGAAGATTTTCTAATATTTAATACATTTTTATTATATGGCCATATTGGCCCCACCCTAGAGCCAGAACCCCTGACCCAGGGGCCATGAATTTCACAATTCTGGTAGAGGGCTTCATGGACATCATAACCATGCAACCAGTTTTTTTTTCTCACATGTGTGGGAGTAGAGAAGAATATTTTTGAAAATTTGGCCTTTTTTTTTTTTGCATATTTGGCCCCACTTGTGGTGCCCCGGGGGGGTGGTAGAGCCACGAATTTCACAATTTTGATTTCTCTTAGCATAGAGATGCCTCACACCAAAAATGGTAACAATTAGCCTTGTAGTTTTTAAGAAGGAGTTAAAAATGTAAAATTGTTAATGCACAACGGACGACACACGTCGCACGACGACAGACGAAAACAGATAGCAATAATGCATATTAAAATATCTCCCTTGCAAGGCAAGAAAGTGGTTGCGAAAATAATATGTACACTGTACAGGACATCTAAATGTTGATGCAGTAAGAAAACCAAAATATTTCATTGACAAACACTTTTACACTGCAACGTCATGTTCCCCTTAAGCGCAGGCCCTTCATCATTACTTCAGTCATGAAGCATTGGATGTTAACATTCTTGCAAATACCTCAAAGAAAATATCAATCAATATGTTCATAATTTAATAAACAACAAAGTACAGTTATTACAATGTCATAAAATAATGAATATCACAGAAACATTTGTTCATCAGGCTATGACAGGTCTCTTTGCATCCCCAAATCTTGTTTTAGTTTTTTGACAACACCATAAATCACTTTTTTTTCTACACAAGTGATAATTGGCTGCTTATTTCTTTTTGCCTTTTTCCTCTTTCTTTTCTTCTTCCTGTGCTTCCTCCCCCTCTTCTGGCTCAGGGAGGGGTGGGGGTACAATATGGGGGAACACATTTTCCCCATGGAAGGCTAGTCTCCCTTCTAATTTCAGTTGGTTTTCTATTTGTATAAGTCTATTGAACAAGGCTATTCTCTCTCCTCTTACTGGGGCTCCAATTTTTAAGAACCTTGCATTCATCCCAACAGCCTGAAATATAAAACAGCACATTAACATAAGTGTTTAGGCCAAAACATTTAATGCTTAGTCTCTCTGGCACTGCCAACATTCAATATTTCAAAGATTGATTAATTTTACATTTTATAATGAAAAAGAAAATACTGCAAACAGTTTCGCCCCGCCTTGAATTAACGCAAACAAAGTTGTGTTAAAAGAGAGATAATTTGAGACAGTGCAATTTGCCCTGTCTCTAATTCATCCAATGACAACAACGACAAAAGCTGAAATGGGCGAAAATAAAATGGGGGCGAAAACTTCCCTGTATATACGGTAGTTCATATGTATGTTTCAATAGATGCAAATTTTACAGTACTTATTACTGGTAAGTTTAATAAATCATGAAGAAAATTGAAGCTGATGATTCATTTTACATATTATACATGCTTAATCTCAAGGAAAACTTTATATATTACCATATCTGCCAGGAATGTATCTGTTGTTTCTCCATAACATGTTGTCAACACAATCTGATTCTCTGCATCTGTTATAAAATAACAAGAATAACTGATGCAAGAAAAACTTACGTGCAGTTTATTCAAATTGTTAATTTAAAATATTTTGAAGTTTAATAAAAACTATTTAGAATTATAAATAATACAAGACATGCCCCCCCCCCCCCAAAAAAAAAAAATCTACCCAGAACTGTACCTGTACACCAACTTTTATTGACAAGAAAATTTTCAAGGTTGAGCAGAACTTTGTTAATTTGCAAATATTTCTCTGCTGCCAACCACTCATTCAAAGTCAATTGTGTGTGTTATTTTAACTAAAAAAGGCTTGGTTGTTAAAAATTAATTGCCATAAAACAGATAATGAGATTATCACTGATAAATTGCAAAAATAAAGTTGACACAAAAAAAAAAAAACTTCAGTAATTACAAAATTTTAATGAGACACCCACCTTCCATCTTTTTGGCAGACTCAAGGATGTCAGTAATGGTATTTATCTGGTCCAGTTTGAGGACAGTGCCGCTGGTCTTGAACTCCTCGGTGAGTTCCTCCTCCAGCAGTAGACCGGGCCGGGGATACGTGTGGTTCCCTATCACGTAGCACTTGTCACTAACTCTGTCACACAGTCTCATCCAGTGCTCCTTCTCCTTTGAATATTATGAAACATATAGATTGAAATGAGTTTTAAACATGCAGTTGAAATGTATTTTATGAGTGTCAAGTAAATCCTATATAGCTAAAGGGAACTGAGATGTTTGATCTGTAAGTACTAGAATGTGCATAGCTAGAAAAATCTTAATTATTTCATCTTAAATAACTGGGAGTTTTTTTGGTGTGTTTTTTTGTTTCAAGAAATTAAGAGAAACTGAATGATGTCAGGTTGGGACATAGTTACATGTTAAGGTAAAAAAATTGCAAAAAGTATGACATTATGTTATAATATGTGTTACTTAATGTTATAATTTGTGTGTAGTGAATTTTATTAGTTCCTCTTGGATTTTGCAAAGAAACTGAAATAAAATGTAAAAATCATCAAGTTTTAAAGACAAACTGAATTACCTGTTTCCTCATTGGGTCAATGATGGCAACGACTGATGGGTAGCGACCAAGTAACTCTACCCAGAATTCCACCAGATCCTCTGGAACTTTCTGTTGACCTCCCATGACCTCATATTTACCTTTCTCCTACAATACATACAAAACAAATAAACACAAAAAGCATGTAATTATACGTTTTGTGCATGCCCAGAACAGAACATGGGGAATATTTTTTTTTTAGTACTAGAGTTGGATTTTGAAACTACATGTACTAGGTATTTAGATCATTGACTGATTAAATGATTAAAATTAATTTACATTTAAAGGTTTAATTCCATTTTGTTTAAGGATTCTTCAAACAGGTAGTTTGTGTAATGTGGAATAGTGGTTGGTGAGTTCTAGTTAGAGTTAACAGTCATTAGTTACAATCTACAAATCAAAGTTGTTATTAGACAATGTCATCTATATACGGTACAAAGAGTTAGGATCATAAAACAACTAAAAGAACACTGATATATTTGCACCCTGAAATGGCTCAACATAATTACTTCTCGCATACTCAAGTTTTTCTTATACAGGTAAAATACATAATTATTTGAGAAAGTAGATTCAGTCTGTGTATCTTTTTTATTTGAAAATTGAAAAAAAGCTTCTCAGGCCAAAAAATGTAAAGAATAAAGTGTGGTAGGCCAGATTTTTTTTTTTGATTGCAAGAATTGAAAAAGGGGATTTACTCAATCTTATTCTCTTTTAGTTATTCCCCTTTTTCAAACTGCAATCAAATTAGTCAATGTGGCAGCTATATGCAATCTTGACACAATGCGTTCAGGACTGAGAGAATACTCATTATCCCCATCATCTTGTGTGATGTTCATTGACAAAATATATTTGATGTGGTGAAAAGTCTTTATAATCTAAGTCAAGAAGGGAGTTGATGTGCATGTCTGAAAATGTCAATCTACATCTAAAAAAATAATACATTTTAGGTCTGACAATGGTGCATGAATAGATTTTTAACTATCACTCTACATTAACATAAGAAAAATCAAAGCTTCACATACATTCAACATTTCATCTAAAACAAAATATAAAAACACAATAAAAACACACTGACAGTGACTATAAGTACAAAATAACTAATGGATCCATGCAGTTACAGACACATATAATACCACAGCATTCCAAAGACATATTAGTTCACATGGTTATAAGTGCAGCTTAATTCCTCTGATACCTTGTGCATACCCTGACCAGGGAAATCGGATTTGGCAGGTACACTAGAGGGATCCTATTGGAGAAGTATTGCATCACATCACATGTCAAACAATGAGCCTATAGCTAAACGCTTGCCATGAGCAAAATTGCAGGTCTATGCAGACTCAAAAATAATTGGCAGACATTTGAACACAAGACACACACACAAAAAAATGAATTAAACTTTTCAATGTGATGGTATTATGGTCAATGAAATGTGCGCTGCAATGTGAATGAACGCAGTGCGCAAAACCATAGTGCCTTATCCTTTTTGAATCCTTTGAAATCTAACTATGCCATATCAATAAACTCTCCAACCTTTTAATAAAGTTAACACTCTGGGATACTTACAGATGTTTGATTGGATTTCTTATCCTTTTGGTCAAACAGCAGAGTCATATTTAATACCATAACAAATTCACATTATTATTATTACGCTTTGTAACTGTCCCTCATTAATATATTCTGCGCTAACTAAAATGTACCTGGTATAAATTTATTTCTTTTCTAGAGATTTGAAAGAAAAATCCTATAATATAAATATATCTCTTTGCAAAAAACATGCAAGAAAAAAAATCAATAAATTTGAGCCCTTGTACAATATTGGGAAAGAAGTTCATGAATTTTCATAAAACTGACTACCTACATAGTCAAATATTTCCTTTCCTGCCAGATTGAGGGCGATGAAAAAATCTTCCCCAGGGGTGAGTTCTAGGCTGGTGATGGCATCCTGTAGGATGTCTAGTCCTTGCTCAGGCTTGTCGTAGGAGGGGCAGAGAGCTCCAATGTCATTTCCATACTGTGCTGCCATCTGATTTTAATAAAAGAAAGTTATCCCACTTTTGAAAGACAAGTGCAACTGACCAATGGAAATGTGTTTTCTATCAACTATATGCAATATTTGATGACATTTAACCTATCAAAAAGAATATTTTCTTCAAAATATAAACAAGCACTTTACCCCACTTTTGGTTACTAAGGTTTTGGCCACATAGCTGTAGATTTTCTGACAGTATTTCAGACTCTGCAAACAAAATGAATTTTTGATCGACGGAAGTTTATTTTATTTTTTTGTAAACAATGACCACCTCTTATTGCTATTTCACAAAATACATGTAAAGTACCACAGTAAATGTATTTTATCAATTTTCAAAGTTCCTTGTTACAGACTCTGCAAACAAAATGAATTTTTGATCAATGGAAGTTTATTTTATTTTTTTGGTAAACAATGACCACCTCTTATTGCTATTTCACAAAATACATGTAAAGTACCATAGTAAATGTATTTTATCAATTTTCAAAGTTCCTTGTTACAGACTTTTATCTCATTGATCAAAAAATAAGAATTAGGTTTAGGGCATGAACATAGCAATTTGAACATGTCAAATCAACATGTAAAACTGCAATCTAAAATATCAAAACATACATCAGCAATAGGCATGCCAGGTTTGGGAACCACCATAAATTCTTTGACACAGTTTAATTTTCCAGGAGCTGATCGTCCACTTTGGATAATTGTCACCATAGGAATGGGCACTCTCATATCTTTAGGAATCTATATAAAATCAAAATTTGACAATTATTTTTAATTCATATCTGTCAAAATGCAGCAGGTCAAGAAATGACATACATATATGTATGTACCAGTATCTCAAAAAGAAGCACAGATTACCAAAAGTTAAATTGTTTTCATGGAACATAAAAATGTTATGGATGATAAATTAAATTGTCCTACCTCCCCAAACCTGAGGGTGGCTATATGTTGGTAGAGAGGTTCCTCCCTTACAGCTGACGCTGCAGTACTAGCCGCCCGACTAGCCACACAAATAGACTCCGCCCCCGGGAGGAGTTTTTCTTTTGGTTCATCAGGGACCACCACAACTGCAACACTCTTTCCTTTCCTTCAAATGGCAGAAAAATACAATGTTTAGATGCTGGATGAAGATGAATTGCTGAGTGTTATACTGATAGGAAGGTTACCCTAATTATTACCGGTAATCATTATTACTATACTTTGAAAGTATTTCCAGTGTCATCTTTGTAAAAATGGGACATGTATTAGATGTAAAAATAGTACATGTATTAGATATATATATGTCAGCAATTTTGAAAATTTACTAGGCTTAAAGTTTGTAATACCATTTTGAAATTGTAAATGAATCAATGATATCATAATATATTATAAAACAGCTTTATACCGAAGTAAATTTGTGCAATTCACTATGTGACCCCTTAATCTACATGCATGCTCTCACTATATCTGAATGGTCTGTGTAAGAAAACAAAACAGATATATTACCTAAATAGTTAATCATGGTATCTATCAACACTTGTCTTTTACATGTGCAAGTGTTTCATTACTGAGAAATCAATCACCTGATCGAGCCTAAGATAATACTACAGTATTCATATTCTACAAAATCTCTCTCAGAATTTGCATGCATGCCACTCCAAAGATCTTCCAAAAATCTCACAGATATGTCTATGCTTTGAGAGAAACTGTGCCTTGAGGATTAAGTGTACATTATGACTGGAAAAAAAAAAGATTTTGAAAAGAGAGACAAACATGCGTCCTGTTTCGAAATTGAATTGCTTATATGTTTATATACAACTACATTTTATTGTATTTACTCAATCAGTAAATAAACATGACAATATCTATCACGATGTAAATAAACTGAAGTAAATTGCACAATAACAAATAGTGATAATAGTGTCATAGATTTCTGTATGTTGTGGAAACCATGCATTACTTTTCCATTCAGTCTACAATGCAAATGTTGAAATTTTATACTATACAGAGAGAGGGAAAGGGCATGGACCTATAGTTATATCTACTGTAATTAGAACTAAAATATAATATGTTGAAAGCAAGGAGAAATTGTATTGTATATATAACATAAACGAGTCGAGTCTGAGCATTATCTGCAGTACACACATTTTGCCCATCACCGCTATAAAGTTAATAAGATTGTGTGTTATTCACTCACTTCTTGTTGGTACCCGGATTAATCCTACAGAATCATATCAGGATATATCTGTACAGTCACACTCAAAATTGTCACAAACTCTAAACATTTCTCTAATATAGCACTCTATTTCTTCAGTAACATTTCTTCAAAATGTTCACATATTATTAAGTTACACATGACAGTTGTGTTTATGTAACATTCCCAACTTGCCCTATTGTTATTCATAATGTATGAATTCACAAATGTCAGACAATGTGTTAGACATTGAATAACCACAAACTTACTTACAAATACTCATAATCCCCAGCAATGCTGTTACTGGTTTTTAAAAAAACAAACTGATTCACATCAAAAACATGCAATATAGCTTTCCAAAGCATATGACAGCCTCTCATATCCAATTTCAAGCTGCATGACTCCATACCAATTCAGTAAATGTAAATTTTAAGTGATCATGCAGTAAAGGTTTGCATATGAATTTGTTGAATTGTTTCTTACAGTCTTAGCAAATGAACAATTAAGAGCTGCTGAAAATCACACACATGTTGGCTTAGATAAGCTTTCACTACAAATGAACACAGCAGTAGGCATATTCTTTGTTTCTCAATTGTAATGCTATTGTTTGTGGTTTTATCCTATGTTGGTTCCGTTACTTTGCATAAAAGACAATTCTATTGGAGTTATTCTGGCCAATCACAACCAAGAAAACTGAACACGAAGTACCGTACCAGAAGCTTTAGCTCTCATGGTTTAATTATAATTCCTATAATATGATCCTTAATTTTTAAAAGCAAATTATATTCATTTTCTCTTCAGAAAACTTCCCCTTCAAAAAAATAATCCTGGCATTTGACATATATACTTACTGCTCACTGTCCCTGGACATAAATTTTATTTGAAGAACAACATTTTAACAATATCAATACATGAAAAAAATGCACCAAAGGACTTAGAAAAAGAAAATCTATACAGAGAGTCTATACTGTATGGAGGTCCTTACTTGGCTGAGGATTTTCCTCCTTTTTTGCCACTCACGCTGGCATCCTCTTCTTTCACTGGAGTTGCCCCATCTCCTCCTAAAGCGGCCTGCTCTGCTGCTTCTTTAGCTAGTCTTTCATCTTCTTCGGCTTTCAACTCTTCGTACAGTTTCCTACAATTTACATTTGTAACAAAACTTTAGTTAAATTTTTCATCATGCTTTTTATCTAATTTAGAATTGAATTTCATAACCCTGGGTACTTTTAAACTCCATACAAAAAATTATGACTCTGTATCTTCTACAAATTTATGTATATTAGAAAATTATTGAATATCAGATTTGAAATTCATGTACTATTCCAACAGTCTAGAGCTGTCAACACTATGGCATACAGTAAATAAGGTTACACATGTATAAATTGTCTGGGTATTCTATTTAATATTTTGGCAGAAAGCTACTCCCACTTTATTAAGTACATAACTAAAGACATTCATAGGTAAATGTTTTTCAATAGGTATTGATTTTAAATATGCACAAATCATGCAAATCTATCATAAACTATCAAAAAATCAATTTCTGCCAAATAATGTACATATGCTTCATATAATCAATTCATCCTTTACATTAGTATTTTGTCCACATCTGACTGAAGGGCTGGATCTACGCCTTGTAATCTAGTGTTGATGTCTCCATTGAGGAGAGCAATGGCTGCCTCTACACCAGCCTCTCGAGCTTTGTCCTCTTCCTCCCTATCCTCGGGCTTGGTGTTCTCGGGCAATGAGCTATTTGATGATGAACTCACTACTGCTGCTGAAAGCTATGAAATCAATATCTAACATTTGTTACATAATGACATTTTGAAAACACTTATATAATCCTCATGATTGTAAATTTTTTAATGCAACATCATTAATAGCCATTTTCTAAAAAATTACACTTTACCTTTTTATTATTTCTAACAGTGCAGTACATATCAGTTTGAACTGTAGTCTGTCCTTTGCTATCAAATCCATGCCTTGCTGAAATCTGAAATCATAATTTTACTGTTAGTACAAAACCACTAGTGTTTTTTATTTCAGTAGGCATGGTAAAAAAAAAGATTTTATCTGAATCTTCCCAAAACTATACACCCCTTTATGGTAACTGCATTACTGCTTTTTTGCTGGGTGAATTGATATAATTTAGCAGTTTTTATTTAATAGAACGTATGTTGCAAAGTGTAGCATGTAATTTTCTATCATTGTCATTTCTTTTGCAATGAAAATATAGGTATTTTGGATTTGAAATACAAATGTTGAGAGTGTTACTTTACTCTTATTATGCATGGATACCTGTGAAATTAGGGGTGTCTTGGCATGTTCTGCGAAGTAGTTTGCCTACAAAAAATATGGATGCTTATAAATGTATACAAAATAAAAAGCAAAATATATTTTTTTACAATTTATCTGTACAATTTATTTGATTCACATTAAGATTTACAAACCAAGTGTCCGTAAACGTCGTCTGGATTGTCATAAAACATCGAATTCAATATTTCTTCCATCTTTTTGGGTACTCCATTTTGATCGTAGTATTTGACTGCTTTTTGTTTTAATTCGTACTTTTCTCTAGCCTCTCTTGTACTAGCAGAAGCCATTTTGCTATATTTAAGTTTTTACAAATGTATACCCAATGAAAAAGTATATTTTCTTTCTAACAGGCGTCTTTACATGTCCGCCATATTCAACGTTGCTATGTGGGACAAGTCAACAGTTGCGGGTTTATCGCCATATTGTTGCGATTAAAGAAATTTGGGAATATTGTTTATTTAAAACAAAATTAAATCAATACGAATATGCATTAACAGTCACGTAAAAGCCTTATTAAAAAATAAATAGTTTTATACGAAACAGCGGCAGGTGTTTTAGTAAATCGTACTTAAAATGTTTCGGTTGTGAAAAAAATCAATTCAATATAAAAAAAAAGTTACAAATCTAACATTCTAAGAGAGAGAGAGAGAGAGAGAGAGAGAGAGCACGAGCGCACACAAAAAACCCAAATTGTATATTGTCTTACAAATCTGACAAAGTGCACTCAGGCCCCGCCGTCACCAATTTTCCTTAAGGTATTCAATGTATAAGGAAGGGATGTTGAACACTTTTGAACCATTTTAAACTAGTTAAATATGTATTGCTAGATAACAATGAAAGTGAAATGAACCAAATTCACATGACTGACAACATATAGGAAGCCGGTCATTTTGCACCTTAAAATTTTTTAAAGAGTTATCTCCCCTTGATGAAAAAAAGAAAATTTTAATTTCGTCAAAATATCTGCGGTAAATGATTAATGTTATTTTATATTTTAAAAAAGAGAAAGTTTATGCATGTATTAACCAAGAGAATTTTCCGAATTTTAAGTTACTATTTACAATAGCTCGATAAAACATAAATTACCCATAGACTTCAAGGCAAATTTCAAGGTATAATTAGTTGGACCATAATTAAAATTTTGAAAATTCCTTTGGTGGAGTATTTTTATTTTATAACACCTTCAAAATGATGTCATGATTTAGAATATCGGACCATTCATTTATTAGGTACAGAATGTGGTCGTTATACATCGAATACCTTAAGTCAAAAACTCAGCTTCAAATCTGAGGTTTGACCTCAGGTGGAGCCTGAGCACTGGCTGTAACTAGATCTTTATTGCCTAAATTAAGAAAAACAAACATTCGCAAAAAGGCTATTAATGTGATATTCTCAATACCAAATATTACAAAAAATGACAGACAATTGTATCAACATATTAATAAAATAATTTTATTGATTGCCATATTATAACATGGATATATATATATATATACATATATATATATATATATATATGCAAAAAGATCATAAAATTTTTTATCATGTACATCGATCTAGATTAAATATTTTAAAAAACCCACACAGTTTAAAGTGGCTATCAAGCAATTAACAAATCACACGATAATACTTGTTTGTAATACTGAAAAATATTAGCACCTAGCTTAATCATAAAACAAATTGTTTAGAGCCACAAATAATACACATACTATACAAGCACAAATATTCATCAATAATCAATAAATTACATCTGTGTGTTATTTGCAGGTGTTTATATATCTAGCACTACAGCCATACAGTTCATAATGATGCACTCTTCATTGGGTTTCAAAAACTCCACAAAGACAGATGGAGAAATCTGTTAAAGAGAAAAGATTGACATAATTAATATCTTACCAAGATTTTCAGCATATCAAAAGTTTACTAATTAAGTTTTAATTACTTTAGGGCATCAGCTTTTGACATCCATCAACAGAAATTAACCTCAAAATGACATTTTGAACAACAGATATATTAAAAAAACATGAGATGGTTTGAGCCTTTCATTGACATATACTTACCATTCCCAATCAAGAAGCTTCTATTCACCACTGAACATTAATTCCTGTTTGTCTCACCACTTCATCAATGATGTGGTAAACAGCCTGACTGTCAGCGAAGGTCACTTCACTGCACTCCAAATTCCCTACCAAGATAGATTATATTTAAAAGTTTGAATTCATCCAACAACTCCCATGTCATGCAGAACTTCCGGGTAAATAAAAATAAAGTGGGTGCAATTGTCCTTTTCAAAATAAAAGTAAGAGTGCTAGATCTACTAATATTCCCCTTTTTTACTGGAGAAGAGTGTACTGTAAACCCTTTGCATGCAATGACAAAAAACTCTAAATGTACATGTATGTGAGATCATTTTTATACTTGTATACTATATTTCTCTTCATGATATTATATTTCTCTTTCACTTATAGAGATTACCCTTTTTCAATGTAAAGTTAAGAAACATTTTTACAAATATTTCTTACAGCTTAATAAAAGGTGTTTCCAAAAGATATATGATTTATTTTTTTCAAGTTACCAGTATCAACATTTTTCGCTCTCTCACTCTCGGCACAGTACCCAGTACATAATATTAAGAGTTCAAGCAATAATGAAACAGAGCAAGCTTGGTTGTTATGGTTGATCAGGCAGTCATTGAATACTTTACCTGCTTCAAGACATGTCTTGACACAGTCTGCCTCATACCGCAGACCCCCACTGTTGGTAAAGTTGTATGGCACTGGACCACAGGGTATTTCATTGGTTATTTTACCTGACGGCAGATTTGCTGAGTCTGGGGCCCAAAAAGGTTCATCAATCTAAAAGATTTAAATGCAAGTCATAAACATGTACATGTATTTTCATATTCATTTGCTTTCTAGCAAAAACGACAAATTAAAATCATATTGCTGTTTGACACAACTATCTCAAGTCCAAGCTCTTAGTTAAAATGGCTCTAAATAGGTTTTGGGAATTCAAACTCATTTCAACCAATCCATAGTACATGCAAATGTATTAATATTTGAGACAATAGAAGCTTATCTGAATGATAGATACATGTGCATTTATAATAGAAAATACAGTTCAACCAAAAATTGTAACAATAGCACAGAAAGTTACAAGTATAAAACAAATTACATTTCAACCTAAAACAGTAACAATAGCACAGAAAGTTTCGGTGCCCTTTGCTTTCTTTGTAAGTTCTGGCAAAAAATCAAATGCCTTACCTCTATTTTTCCCTTTGAACCATATATTATTGCTGAATTCTTTCCTTGAAACAGTGTACTGTAGACAAGCACTGCTTTACCGCCATTCTTGTAGGTTAAGGTGATACAGCCATTCAGATCAACTCCTACAAATTAAACTTTAACCTTTATCAAATCCATTGTATTAAGGTATTTTTTCTTCATCAAAGTGATGGCTGAATAACAAACATTCATCATTGCTACTGCAATCCATTTCCGATATTTCAAAATTTCAAATTCTGTCTGTGCAAAGAATTAATAATACATGTATAATGGCCAACCTTGATCAGACAATGAAGCATCAGCTGTGATTTTCACAGGTTTTTCGTTGTTAAATACCATTGTAGCTAGCTGGATTGTGTAAATTGCTACGTCATGCAAACCTCCTCCCCCTAACTCGGGCTTATTAATGCGATCCACATTACAAATAGGAACTAAAAACTGGCATTGTACATGCAGGATTTCCCCAAGGTTTCCAGAACGAATCTCCTCCTTGATTTTACGATAAATTGGATTGCACCTGCTCCAAATTGCCTGCAGAAAATGCAAACATGATAGCCATTAAATTGTTCAATTAAAATTATCAAAATATTCATAAACTCTCTCTCTCTCTCTCTCTCTCTCCTCTCCTCTCTCTCTCTCTCTCTCTCTCTCTCCCCCTTCTTCCTGGTAACTATATGCCGTAGAAGCAGAAATTTAAGCAGGATGAAATTTGGTTGATTTGTGATTACACTACATAAGGTTTTGTAGGGATGTATTCATGTTGTTTCAAAAATAACTATTCTGATATTGTTGTTCCTAAATAGTATCAACAAGGTTAACAAAATGTATTCCCCAAGTTTCTGCTTTTACAGTTAATTTAACTACTGAGAGAAAATTCCCCCTTGCCTCCATGAAGAAGCGTTTGCAGTCTTTGGCCACTTGCTGGACCTCCAGAAACTGTGACAGACAAGCTGCTACTGGTTTCTCACACAGAACATTTTTCCCTGCTTTTAGGATCTGTTTGGACAGCTTCACATGGTGAATGTGTATCACCCCAATGTACACAACATCTATAATTATAAAGCATGGTTTTGGAATATCAGGAAAAAGAATAAATTCAATGTTGTTTATAGCAGAAATACTTTGTAATCCGTTACTAATTGTGTAGGCAAAACTTTAACCTTCACCTTGAACTACCAGTATGTTTACTCAAAATAAAAGGTTTGGTGTATCAAAAACAAAGTTATAAACTGTGTAAGATTATCATACCAGTACATCTTACCAACATCTGCATCACTGGCAACCTCTTCATATGAGCCATAGGCTTTCTTGATACCAAACCTGTCAGCAAATTCCTGGGCTCTAGCTAATGCTCTTGCTCCAACACAAACTACCTTAAAATTCCATCAAGAATGTGAAAATTAGGTATAAGGCTGAACAAAATGTCATTATAGTCTTGATAATACAGTATGCAAAAATTTACCTCGTCTCATGAATATTACTGATAATAAATAAACAAACCAGGCCTCTGAAATTTATTTACCTCATGAACATTATTGGGAGGAGCTAACAATGCTGACACAAAATCACTACAAATGAACCCTGCTCCACAGATTCCCCAGCGAAGGACCATTTTGTTCCTATCCAAATCAAGAAAAAAATTATTTATAGCTCTTCACTTGTATTACAAACGATGACAAATTCAAAGTTGAAGGAAATAAAAGGTAAGAAGAGATAAGCTGTCAACGTGACAGCAAACCGGGTTTTTTGTGTGTGAACAGAATCAATAATCCATTTGTCAACCCTGCATTGATAAACACTACCTATCCAGGGAAATGGGGGTACTCTACATGCACTAGCTATTCTGCCAAATATACTTAAGTTCAACTGGTGGAATTTTTTGATAAATTATCCAAAATCCAAGTAACATGCATGTCTCTGATATATGTACAATTGATCTTCAAATCAACAATTTCCAATCTTGAAAACTGAAGGAGGAGTTAATGTACAATAGGGGTACCCTTTGGCAAGCCGCCTGCCCTGACCGATTCGCCATTTTCACATTTCATTAGATTTTTCCTTTAAAAAAGCTGGTTGAAAATGATTAAAACTATTTTAGAATATGGTATATGTAGTGTGGGATAATTGCACACAGGAGCAAAATAATCTATTAGAGTTGGACGTATTATTACAAGATTAAGACTTATCAGACAAAAACACAAACTTACACTCTTGTACAAATTACCTTTTTAATATGTAATACTCCTTGCTGATTATTTACCATATAAAATATGGTTATGCAGCGTTTACCAGTTACGCATAATTATGCCGTACGCGATAATAATTAGTATCATTATACTAATTATTAGAACAGTTGCACACTATAATTGCTTTTACCATCAACAAATAAGTCGTAGAACAACTTGCCAGATAAGCTAAAATCTGCTATACTCTGTCCCGGGTTTTTGCTTCCACCACTTTTTGCCAAATATTTCGATAATCATAATTATCTCTTTACCCAAAAGTGTTTCATTCACTAGAAGGAAAAATGCCTAGATTATCTGCCATAAAATTGCTTCTCAATGTCCACCTGGTTTATGATACGAGCGAAAATTGAAACCTTACGGGAATTTAACATTGCAGAAAATGGCTGCCACTTCGGAAGGGGCCTGTAATTATTTGAGGATATTCGTGAAGAATCGTAACGTTACGTCGATGACGTATGCTGACGTCGAGCACGTTGCCGTTGTTCGCGCAGGCTTTCGGGATGTTTCGGTATTTGTCCAAGTTTAAAACATATAGCTTCCGAGGATAACCAAACATATCCTATAGTCTGCTATTCGACTATAAACTATAGACCATATAATTCTAAAACATATATATCTATCGTATACAAAATAAGATGCCGAGTTCCAAGAAGGGGAAGTCAGCGAAGTCAGTGAAGTCTATGGAGGTATACAATAATTCATTGTGTCAGTCATATCATTTCAGATTCTTTACGATGACTGCAATATATTTGACTTCACTTTTTCTTTGTATGGGCCTAACGTTAAAATCCTATGCCTCATACATATGCAATCCTGTATAACTCTATCTATATAAGTTTAAATGATAACTCTACTGTACCTGATATTGAAAATGTAAACTTCCTGTAATTTCCAAATGGTGCACAATACATTTTCACAAAATTACGACCACAAGGATCCATGATCAACACACATATCATAGTCAGTTTGAAATAATGTCCCGAATTTATGAATGCTAAGAATCCAATTTTTAATCCAAATCAAACTTTTCCACTGCTGTCTGCTTCGTATGATGTCACTATAAAATATTTGACCTTGCCCTTAAAATACAAATGGGTGCCAAGTCATTTTGCACCCCGTTCAATTACACCCATATGTTTATTATATATTTAGGCTAGCCTGATTTGGTCTTGGGCCAGTTTTACACTACATGATAAAGTGAAGTCAAAAATTTAAAGTCTATAATAATATATCATGAGCCATTCACAACTTGCAACATGAATATAGGTGTGCAAATTAAAATGGGAAGATATATTTCCAAGAACATTTTTTTCTATTTTTAAGGAGGAGGGGCAAAAGGGGTGTGAAAAAAATGTAAATTGTGAATGGACGTTTATGTGCAATATAGTTTAGATATGAGCCTTTTACAATTTTCATATCCCAGAAAGTTGTGAATGGACAAATTTATGGGTGTGAATATCATATGCAAGTATTGCACTATACTGTAGGCCATTTTAAGGGGGGTGTGCAGTAATCTTGTTCATTTGAGGAGGATAAGAAATATGAAGTCCTACATGTCATTTTGTTTGAAAAGTATGCATACAAGAACAGGACAATGTCTTTTAAATCACTTAGAACGGCTGTCAAACTGCGCAGTTACAGACTTATTTTGAAGATTTAAAAATCTGGAAAAATATGAAGGGGGTACATTGGTATCCCCTACACAGTTTGAAAGCTGTTTTAAGTGATTATATAAGGCATCATCCTGTTCTCGTACGCATACTTTTCAAACAAAATGACATGTTGAACTTCATATTTAATGCTTTTGTATCTTTTGGCAATAGTTTTCGTCAGTTTTGGGCAGAAACAAGCCAGTTCAAAAAATGTTAACATTCTTATCTTCAAAGGAATAAGATGGCCCCACATTCCCCTTAATACAAAAATACAGTCAAACCTTGTTATCTCGAACTAGATGGGACTGGTTAAAAACCTCGAGATATCCGAGTATTCGAGATATCAAGGTAAATCACTTAAAATTTAATTGGTTGGGACTTACAAATCACTTCGACATATCCATTGTATTCAAGATATCGGTGTTCGAGATACCGAAGTTCCAACTGTATATATACAGTATACACATACAAGTCATGCACTTAGAAGTTGGGTTTGCATACTAAGATTAATAAAGTACAGGTAAATAAGAGTTTTACAATTTATTTCCCAAATAATATGTAGGTAACAGCTATACCTTTGTAGCCATTTAAAGCAATTCTGCAAAATAATGTATTGCTGTTATCCTTTTCATTGCGAAAACATTGAAAAAAGCACCCCAAATCAGTATTCAACATTGAAATATGACTCTCGGGTCAATTTTAAACCCAGGTCGATATTCTTTGTTCCATCCTATTCTGGCAAAATAAGATTTTAAAAAAATTACTCTCTATTTCTCTGTAAAAGTTTAACCAAGGAATCATGAAATTTGCAATTAAGAAAAATTAATATTGATGTGAGATCTTGACAATCTTTCAACTGAAAATGATTAGTGGAAAAGTTGGGCTAAAATCAGTGCTCCTGGTAGAGTCTAAAGTTAACCCTATACCTAGGTACATACATTATACCAGTATACTAAATGTTATCGGTAATTATGAAAGCTTGTATCAGCTTGCATAGTATATTACACATGTGCAATATCAATTTTCTTCCTCAGGCAACAGATATTTTAAAGATGATTTACATCCAATTTCAAAAAGAAAAAGACGAAGGCCATGTGAGAAACATTGATGACCCCATGAAGAGATTATCTTCAGCAACAGGTAACAGAAATAAATTTGCATAAAATGGCTACATTTATAACTATGGAAAAATAGTGTGTTGAAAATCAGAATTTCATTATTTTTTAATCATGGTACAAAATGTATCAAGTGATATATTTCGATACTGGTATTTCTGTCATAATGTAATGTTAATTTTGAATTTACTGGGTGGGTGTAAACACAAAATTTACAACATGACAACTGTTGAAATTACTGTGTTTTACCTTAAGTGATTGTAAAATCAGCATTTACATATTGGTTGACAATACTCACCAGAACAATACTGTTACCAGTATGTGGCCTAAAGTATATTGCTGCATGTTGTAATATATAGCTTATTACAAAGCTCATCGAGATGAGGCATCAGCTTTATGAGACCACCTTTATCATATTATATGAAAATCATAGTTAATAATCTTGGATATCAGAAACTGTAGTATGGTTTGATACAATATTGAATATCGTATGATACATTATCATGGGATACAATAATATATTATGTAATACAATATCATATTATACAATAATATCTCATATGATACAATATACAAGTAATACATTATAATATTATATAATACAATATAAAAACATATCATATCCAAGTCTTTCAAGTCCCTAAGTAGCATCCGTGCAAGTTTGGTGAAGATAGTAATAACTTAGATACAGGACCTAGTGCACCAAAAACTTGAATCAGGTCTGGACGCTGACGCCAACCCCGGGGTATAGCATAAGCTCCCCCAGACTTTGTCTCGGTGAGCTAAATACACTTGCCCATGATATTATTTGAAAACTGTTTCTATAGATGATTTTTGAAGGATAGTGCACAATAATAGACAAAAATCAACATCAAAAAATATCATGTGAGGCTGAGTGACTCAGGTACATGTAGCTTAATAAATACAAATGGGTAGTAGAATATTTTTTAACATCATTAGGGATAAGTGTGAAAACACTGAAAAAGAAGGTTGTTGTCGACCCTGTGGAGATGGTGGTGGAGGATCTTCAGGCAGCTCCTCCTGTACCTGTTCCTAAGAAGAAACGTGGTCCCTGTAGAAAGCTTGATGACTTCGATGCAGATTTGGTGAAGAGGACCATTCATGATATGCAGTTGAAGGGCCAGTACGTTTCACTTCGTCGACTGTCAGATGTACTAGTAGAAAAGGGAGTCAGGATCACCAAGTCTCCATTGGGGAGACTTGTGAAGGATCTTGGGTTCAGGTAAGCACATAGAAATGAATCTCATTTTCCTACTGCAATACTGCCAAGTCACCTTCAATCTGTCTAATAAATGTGTAAATCATTTGAGCATATGCCATATTCTCCCAATTCAATCAATCAATTAACATAATATAAAAACAGATCATACCATCAATAATTCGCTTACATGTGATAATGAAAAGTGGTACTAGTATGTGTATTAAAAATATCATGTCTATTTTTTTCCAGATTCTACAAAACTCGTTCCAACCAACGCTACATTGGAGACAGGAACGATATCGTAAGTATGCGACATACTTACCTGAGGTCCATTAGGAAGTTTAGAGAGGAGGGTCGTCCTATTGTGTATTTGGATGAGACTTGGTTGAACACCAATCATGTAGCAAGGGGAGATTGGGTGGACTGTCCTAGGACATCTACCTCTGCCTTTGAGTCGCATCGTGGAGGTCATGGGCGTTTTGTCCCATCTGGGAAAGGCTCTCGTCTGATAATTGTGGATGCAGGTTCTTCGGCTGTGGGTATGATCCCGGGATCTGCTCTCATTTTTGAGTCGAAAACAGGCAACCAGGATTATCATGACGAGATGAACTCAGAAAACTTTACGAAGTGGTTCACTGAGCAGTTGCTCCCTAACCTACCGATCAATTCAGTCGTAGTGATGGATAATGCTTCCTATCACAGTCATCTGGATCCTGAGTCTAAGTGTCCGACTTCGTCGGCATCGAAGGCCGAGATCCAGTCTTGGCTTGATAGAAAGGGTATTCGTTACACTCCGGGAATGATCAAGGCTGAATTGATCACATTGGTGAAGCAACATAAACCTCGTCCTAAATATGTAATAGACGATTTGGCTTCGAAAGCAGGTCACACAGTTTTGCGTCTACCTCCCTATCACTGTGAGCTTAATCCTATTGAGTTGGTCTGGGCTGAATTAAAAAGTTTCGTCGCCAGGAACAATGTCACATTCAAGAAAGAGAAAGTGAAGGAACTCTTTAATCAGGCTAGATCAACTTATGGGGTTGAGAAGTGGCGTAAGGTGGAGAGTCACGTGATAAGAGAGGTCGAAGAAAAACTGTGGAAACTCGACGGAGTCCAGGATGAGGAGGTTGCTCCTGTGGTCATAGACTTGACGGACTCGGAACACAGTGACAGTGACATGGACACAGATTCTGGTGATGACGAAAATGACTCTGACTCTGACGAATCCATGGGCTTCGTTGAGGAGTCTGACGACGAAGTCACTTGTTGCATATGTGGTGGTTACAATGCTCCTGGAAAGTCTCGAAAGATTGTATGGGTTGAGTGTGAAGTGTGTAAGAGGTGGAGTCACCGCATATGTACCAAGCCCTCTCTAAAGTCAGGTAAGTGTGTCCAATGTTGGAACGCTTTGTATGGTCTGAATCCAGCTCCTTCATGAGTCTTCCCATGGTGTCTGGAGAACTGCTCCCTTTTAAAGGTAAAAGAAAGAAAATTAATCACTGATTTACACATAACTTCATAAATTATTATCAATTTTCTAAAATGGCAAAACAGTATTCTATACATGTAGTCCGATATAAATTTTGGGGAAAACACGTTTGAAAATGTATATTCATTAATATTTTACTTAATGCATCATACTTTTTATCATTCTGACAACAACACAACATTAAAGATAAGACACAACACATCTTCAATCATTTTGCAAAAAGTTTAACACTTTCTCACCCTTGCAATGTGAAGATATCCACTTCACAATTCCAAAATCATTTTCCTTGCATGACATTTTCTATTTCAATATATTGTTTGAATGGAAAATATTTTCTATAACCTAATCTATAATTGTCCATTTGCATTTTGCATACTATTATAAGTATTATTTATTAACAAGTTGGTAATTAAAAACTTGTTTGAATATTTTGTATCAGTGATTAGTTTCATTTCTTAATACTTGGGACTGCTTTATATAACTAAGCATCTTGTTTTTAATTCCCTGTGGGTTTATTACTTGTTGTAAACTTGACAGATACAATGAATTGCTCTTATAACGAAGCAAAAATGTACGTCCCTGGCACTTAGTTATAAGAATGTTTTACAGTAATTAGTTATACAATTGACAGGTATATTTTACCTCTCTTTCAAACTATATTTTAATGAATAAAATGATGCACGAAATTTGTTCACAAAACAAACGAACAGGTACCGCGTTATTTCGCTGTATAACAAAATCTGCCCCCAATGTCGAGGCGGCTATGATTTTATTACGACTTGGATATCACTATATATAAAGGTTATAATGTTTTGGCAAACCAGATATAAACGGTTACCTGTGTACATTTTATTCACTTATAGTCTACTTCTAGAATCAATGCATAACATGTGGGTTGAATAAACCCAATTATTCTGGAGACAAAACCAAACGAATAAAAGATGATTGATGCATTCGAGGCCTATTAATAAACTTACATTTTCAAGGGGGTATGGAATCCCCCTTCCCAATCAGTCTGTTGCATGATGACTACAAATGTATGACTAATTCAATGTGCTAAGAATGCACGCTTGTTTAGGGTGACTGAACCTAGTACAAATCCCAAATAAATTTTAAAATGATTTCTACTTGTAAATATGATATTTTCCATTCATTGTTAATTCCTTTTCATTGATTTTCAATGATTCTATATATTGAGATGGTAAGTTATAAAAAGCAGTCCCAATACTGAACTAGTATACCTGACTTTTGAGAAGTGAAACTTGAACTATTCTTCTTCTGCATGTTATGAATGGCTTTGTCAGCAGATTTTCATCTATAGTATCAATCTTTCTACTGTGATCATCTTTCTCTCTGGAATAGGGAATTCAATTGTTACTAATGTTCATGTTTTAAATTAATTTGAAATTTAAAGAAAAAAATGTTTATTCACAAGCAGTGTTCAAATATAGTTTTCAATCCATTTTCTCACAATGTGTACATAATAATTTGTTGTTAAATATGAATAATAATGCAGGTGACTTGTATAATACTTTTGAATTCATTAATTTCAAATGAATCACATTTGATAACTGTGATATTGCCTATCTGTGATTTGTTGCATATTTTACAAATGTAAATATTACATGTATAATACTTTTGAATTCATTAATTTAAATTGAATCACATTTGATAACTGTGATATTGCCCATCTGTGATTTGTTGCATATTTTACAAATGTAAATATTACATGTATAATACTTTTGAATTCATTAATTTAAATTGAATCACATTTGATAACTGTGATATTGCCCATCTGTGATTTGTTGCATATTTTACAAATGTAAATATTACATGTATAATACTTTTGAATTCATTAATTTAAATTGAATCACATTTGATAACTGTGATATTGCCTATCTGTGATTTGTTGCATATTTTACAAATGTAAATATTACATGTATAATACTTTTGAATTCATTAATTTAAATTGAATCACATTTGATAACTGTGATATTGCCCATCTGTGATTTGTTGCATATTTTACAAATGCAAATATTACATGTATAATACTTTTGAATTCATTAATTTAAATTGAATCACATTTGATAACTGTGATATTGCCCATCTGTGATTTGTTGCATATTTTACAAATGTAAATATTACATGTATAATACTTTTGAATTCATTAATTTCAATTAAATAACATGTGATAACTGTGGTATTGCCTATCTGTGATTTGTTGCATATTTTACAAATGCAAGTAACATGTAAAATTCTTTTGAATTCATTAAATTAAATTTAATCACATGTACTGACTGTGATAGTGCATATTTTGGATTTGTTGTATATCATTCTTAAATATTATATTTCATTTTTGAATGGAGATTGCCTACAATTGATTGCATATAATTCTTATTATGATCATGAGAAATACAATTGTGGGATCTATTATTTCAAATTAGTGTATTATACACCAAGACTTTAAAAAACTGCTAATTTGATAAACAGTTTATCAGTGCCTGTGTATATGTGTTCATTTTGGAGAAATCATGTATCACTAGTAAAATGTTTGTTATTGATTTTTTTCCTGGAAAATGAGCTGTAATTTGATATCATGAAACTGTGATTATATCAACATCTGCAATTAAAAATAACAAACATCTCATAATTATCAAAAAACTATTAAAAATGATATATAATAATGATTATCTGTCATGTTATGAGATCCATGAATGAACTTTTGTGCAAAATAAACATTATAAAATTATAATTACATTTTTTTTTTATTTAAAAATACCATCATGATGCTAAAATCAGATCAATATGGATATAAAAGGGGCTGTAAATTGCAAGCTGAGTAAGAATACATGAAGAACCCATATACAGTTCTATCCATATACTATTACAGTTCTATTTATCTATATTCTCGAACACTGATATCTCAAACACAATGAATAAGTGATTTATAAGTCCCAATTACTTATCTTTTAAGTATTTTACCCTCAATATCTTGAATACTTAAATAACTAAAAGTTTTCAAACAGTCCCATCTATTGTTCGAGATAACGAAGATTGACTGTACTTTACTTTGAGAAGTGAAGAGAATTTAACCTACTTATGACTTCTACACAATATTTTTATTGATGAATGAATATTGGAACTCTCAAAAAAAGCCGATATAGTGATTATTCTATTAGCATACCAGGTGGTTTATATTTGATAAACTATACTAAATTCAGTAGAGAGCATACAGTGGTTTCATGGAGCTTTATTATGATATACATTTCTGATTATATGGACTTTAAAATTGAGCATATTTGGTTTTCTGAAAATATTTTACTCGTATGATGTCACAGTAAATTTAACCTCCTGAATGGACTTTAAAATTGAGCATATTTGTTTTTCTGAAAATATTTTACTTGTATTATGTCACAATATATTTAAACTCCTGAATGGACTTTAAAATTGAGCTGTTTGGTTTTCTGGAAATATTTTACTCGTATGATGTCACAGTAAACTTAACCTCCTAAATGGACGGTTTTGAAATAATCATTTCATGCATGTAAATTATATAAAATAAATTAATACACTTGGCCATGCAATCAAAAGCCAAGTTCAAGGAAAAAGTCACTCAAATTAACAGGCATTTTTTTTATAATGAAAGATATAATAAATAAACTGTATAAATGTAAAATAAGCGAAAAAATTGCATTCAGTTTGGGGATAAAAAATCAATATCTAAAATAATTTATCCAGTAAGTAACAACAAAAGCCCCTGCGAGATTCGAACTCGTGATGTACGGATCATTAGTCCGACATGTTATCCACTCGGCTATGAAGTATGTTACATGTTACTGTTCATAAAATCCACTTAATAAAACGAAATGTCGTTTCGATCAGCGGTCAGCCATTTTGTGATGATGTGTTAATTATTCCACCTTAATTTGATTATAATTGTCATGGACATAATCGAACACTGCTAATATCATATCGTGAATTATTGTCTGAGACTTGGTTATTCACGGGACATATAATGCACATATGTGTATGTCTGGTTAACCTTTTTGAAATAAATGAAAACAATAACGTTATACACTTAAGTAATAATACATCTATTTTATCAAAATTATATAAATTTGTACCAATTGATTAACGAATAATTCAAAAACATTTCTAAGCAGGCATTAGAGATGAGTACATCTCAAAACTGGAATGATTATAGATATTCCTTTTTAATAATATTTTTGGGTTAATCTCAATGTTCTCCACCACTTCCATGGCCCCACCAGAGACATAAATATGTCTCTGGTCCCACCAACCACCCATTAAATAACTACAGCAAACACAATTCATTTTTCATAACTAGGTGTCACATTAAATATGAGGGTGTTACCAGAAACGTTTTTATTTGGCTATCACAGATCAAATTGTCGTATGTTGATGTTTATATATTCTGCGGTTTCACAATGAGTCCTACTTTCGCTTTACAGATTCAAAAAGATACTCATAAAGATCTATTAAGTACTGATATTATGAACTGCTGTTATATATGTTAAATGTCCCAAATACTATAGAATAATTACAGTTTACATACCTTTATTCCAGATGCGCTGATATTTCGACGAGAGTATACTTGTAAACTTTAGACACGTCAGTTCGAGGCAAGCCCTGTGCATCGTTGGTTGTACCGCGTCACACTCGGCTTGAATTTTATATTTTCCTGACTTTAAATTGTCTTATGATAGTTTACAACATTACCAAACAGCTGAGTTATCAATAACATATGCAAAGTCGAAATTGAATATTTTATTTTATTTTTGCGCTTTATTTCGATGTGCAACAAAAAATAATAACCACTCCCTTGTACGCTTGATAGCTAGTCCAGCTAACGCCATTTTATTGTAAGAACGGTAACTCTTACTTGTGACCTGACGGCCATATTTGATGGTCAGAGACGACCACGATAGGCGATATCAAGAATTTTATCTGTAAGTATAAATTAGAACAATGACAAGTGGATTTAATGAGTTGAATAGATAAAGACTAATGTTTACTTTGTTTGTATACTTTTAAAGTGAAATAAATTTGGATAACACAATGTGTGACAGTAAAATACAATTATTGTTTTCGTTACCAGTGATGTATTTTTTACAGTTTATAGTTATTTGCTCATAGATTGGAATTAGTTGGATATCATATGAACTTCTACTAATATATACCTACGTATCCGTGCGAAAGATTTTTTTTTTAAATGCTGCGCTTTTCTGCGATAACAGTTTAAACGTTTCCCTATATCAATAATTGCATTTTATTACCTCCCCCTTGTTATAGTCTGTTTTTAATATTTGTATGTTCTTTTAGGCTTGTCAAGGACAGTTTCCATTTCAAGAAAAGAATTTTCCATATAATGTAAGTCAATTTATTTAATATCTTGTAATATTTGTATGATACATGTAGTATGAAGCATTTTCATAAATGTAGTACACGTACAACTGAACATTCATATGCATATGTTTTGAAGCTAAACTTCTATATGTTTCATGAAAGTACACTATTCATTACAGAAATATTAAACAATTTTTGATGGATTAAAAAAATTCCTACTACATGTAATTTTACAGATATAGATATATGTGTTTTATGTTGTGTGTCTACGTATTTGTACATTGTCTATGTCTATGTGTATTTGTGTACGTCACATCACAAATTAATTATGCTTTTATTAACTTCAAACAGCGTATATGTGGTAAAATTCTTTTTCTATAACATCACACGTTATCACAATGTCTTTGACCAATGAAAAGGTTGTTCAAATATATAAAAAACATAATGGTTCCATGAATGGTGTCCATAAAGAAATCTGCCAAACTCTGCACATCGATTCGTGTCAAATAAATAAAAGCAGCTTACATTGGAAAATCAAAAAAATTATCAAAGAATTTGAAAGACTCAATAAATCTATAAGTAAGAAATCGATATATGAGCAATATAAGAGGAAAGAATTCAAATGTCCATCAAAAACCAATAAAGAACCAGCAAGCACATGTGTACCGTCAGAAACAGACACTGAAAAAATAACAACAAGAACTGAACAAGACATTATCATATCCCAGCTCAAGAAGGAAAATATTAAACTTAAGGAAAAAATCCGAGCCTATAGAATTAAAGAAATTAACCAGAAAATGAAACGAACCAAAGAAAAGGTGAGGAAACTGGAAGAAAAAGTGAATGTTTATAAGAGGAAGGAACAACAAGAAAAAGATAATAAAGTTGACAAAGGAGTTCAGTGCAACACTCTAAATACTTATATTGAAGAACTCAAATGTGAAATCGACAATCTGATCGCTGAAAAAGATGACATTGTAGCAGATGAAGATGATTATGTACATGTAAAGAAAGTTTTAGATTTTAAAGAAAATGGTAAAGGTTGTCCATATAATTATAAATTAAGAAATCTTTATTATTTTTTTAGAAGTAGAAATATTGGTGTTCACCATATTGGTCCTGTTTTAGAAGCTGTTTTAGATATTTTTAATATAAGTGTAAACAAATTACCAAGTAAGAGCACTGCGTCTGTTTTAACGAGTGAAATGGGTGTTTTAAGTAGATGTCATTTGAATGAAGAACTTTTAAACAGTAGTAACATTACAATGCATAGAGATGCAACTACAAAAAAAGGACATCATTTTTATGCAGTTCAAATTAGTACTGGGGAGAAAGTTTTGACAGCAGGTGTGAGAGAAGTGAGTGATGGGAAGGGAGAGACGTATGTGAGTGCTACCAATGAGATTTTTAATGATATTGTCAATAATGAGAGGGAGAAAGATCAAATTTTTAATTCTGTTTCATGTTTTATGACAGATAGGAGTTCTACAGAACAGAAGGTTAACAATATTTTATGTGAAGATATATCTCATGATGTTCAATCTTTTAAATGTTCAGTACATCCCCTTCTTCAATTTTCTGAGGTTTGTTTGGAAGAAATTTTTCATATTGAAAAAGAGCTAAATATTAATTTTGATGGACACACCAGCTCTACTAAAGAGCCATTTACCATGTTTATTTTAAGGTGTGTATCCAAATTTTTTTTTAAAGATGGCACTGGCGATCCAAACATTTCTCATTTATATTTTAAAAGCCAGGGCATTGATAGAATTCCTTTAATGAATATAAGAGGAAATCGTTTTAATGTTTGTTTTTATAATGCTGCTGGTACTTTTTTTATACACAAACTTTTACTTCAATACATTTTATCATCAAAGAGTTCTTTTAATTTTGTCCAGAATGTTATTGTTTTATCATTACAAAACAAATGTATTTTAACAATTTTAAGAGCACTTGGTATTTTATGTAAATTATTAACAGGACCATATTGGTTAAAAACAATGGAGGTGAACAATATTTTATCAATGGGGTCAGTTTTTAAAAGATTTTTACATGTATTAGATTTATGTGCAAAAGAACCTATATTGGCTTTAAGACAGAAAATTAGACTATTTGAAGGACCAGAATTAGAAGATACTGTTTCTGAATTTTTATTTACATATCCTATTAATGATGACTTAACATGTGTTTTTATCAAACGTTTATGTGTTGTGTTGAAAACCAAAGTAGAAAAACTATTTGCTGATTTTTTAAAAGATGGTAAATATTTTAATGTACAAAAGAATTTAGATTTTAAGTGTTCATCCTGTCCCACAAGCAATATTTGTGTAGAACAGTTGATGGGACAGGTTGATTATCATGTACAATCATCCTCAATGTCATCAAATAATACTGTGGAAAGTAAACTATTATATGTTAACAACAAAACTTCAGAATGGTTCAATAACAAAAGTGAGGAAGAGAAAAAAAAAATCACTGTACAAACCATGAAAAAAAACAGAACATTTATGACCTTAGAGAAACACAGAAAACAGACTTTATTAAGGAAACACCTCACGAACTTAAAAGAAAAACAAGAGGACATAAAAAGAAAGAAGAAGAAAAAAGAAGACGAACTTGACAAAGTCATAGACCACATCAGAGAAGAAGGACTGTGGGACACTGAAAGTAAAATTGATAGTGAACTCCAAAAAATTAAAACCAAAAAAGACAGATTGTCATCCTTGAAAAAACAAATTAACATCCATAAGAAAGTATTTCAAATTAGTAAACAACATAAACATTTATTAAATTTTAGCAAAAAAGGAAAACTATTTGACGAGGGAACACTGAGAAACAATCTGCTAATGTTAATGAATTTACGTAAAGAAAATACTGAAACACCTGTCTGCGAAACCTCCTTTTCTCCCATGGACCTGCTCAGTAGAGAGATTGTACATACCTGGTCCGAAGATGGCGAAGATGTTCAGTGGGAGGGGAAAATATTAAGCCATGCTAATGGAGTTTTTAAAGTAATTTAGTCACAAAATTGCACTGCATGATTCTTACAAAAATGGTGTAAATGGCATCCTACTCCCCTAACCAATACAAATAATTACTATTACTTTATGTAAAACATCATTAAAAGTTATAGCATATTTACTCAGATATATAATTCATTAATCATGAATGGTACAATGGTGAGCATTTTACTTACTTAATGTGTTTTGATATATATCAATTTCATATGTTACTAAATTTTATGTAAACTTAATAAAAGAGTAATAATAAAAGAGTAATTAAGTTTAACACTGAATCCAAAAGATATTTAAAACTTAGTAAACTGTTCAATGTTTCATGTTTTTGTTTGTCTACGTCAGTGTTTGTGTATAAATGTTTGTGTATGTGTTCATAGTCATATTAAAAAAAAAATAAAAAATGAATTTTATAATTAAATTTTTGATTTTAATATTCATAATATCATTTCATAAGGACAGACATTACAATTATTTAAATATTTCAGGTTTTGTATTGGAACGATAAAGAAAAGACAGACAGCAGTGTGTTTGACTTGACGGAACAAGAAATAAACAAAGACATTGAGGACGGAAATTTATTCTTTAAAGGTAGTATAATGTTAAATGTATCTATTGGGTTATATTAAATATTATTACATTTTATTTATAAAAAAACACATAACGGGTATTTCATTTATTTTAGACGCAGCAACTAGATTGGATCATTCCTACATTTGAAAAAGACTATAAAAAGAGGAGTTGTCTTTCATAGGTAATTTTACTATTATAAAGAGTAGGAGTTATTACCCTTTGGTCACAAGGCCAATTTAATTTGACCAACATATATAGATGATTTGCATATTTATTAACCATCAACCAATGAAAAGCTGTTTAGTTCTAGTCAAGGTATGGACAAAGAAACAAGGTTTTGCAAGTTTACTGAAGAAAATTTTATTTTTAAATTTTAGGTGGACTAGCTACGCTTGACTGCAATGGCCGAAATTAACATTGAAAAATCCCGTAGACTTCAGAAATCGTCTCATAACATAACAGCAGAAAATATTTAAGCGGTCCGGTAACGGTAATTTTGTCTGGAAATTTTATAACCTTAGAAATATCCACATTTTAATGAAATATTATCTTATTTTCACTAATAATATTGTCAAAATATCGTGGAAGCGAAAACCCGGGACAGACTTATACAAGTGAAGCAAATTTTATGCAAAATGAAAAATAGAAGTCCTGAAAATAAAATAAAATCCAAATCATACAGCTATGCATGGTCAAAGACGGCTACATATATTTCATTGTCATCATAGAAACTTTTCAAGTAATCTTAATGCAGATTTGTTTAAGAATAATTTAACTGATTCAGGTAAATGTTGTAAATGTGGTTACTTTTATGAAGACTGTGCTCATTTCCTTTTTTCAATCTGCATGGATATCTTGGCAAGCATGAGCCCAGACCTTAATTTAAGTAGACCCCTGCACCAGAAACGCTCACCTGCTTGGCATGGCCATTTTGTGGAAATGGTAGACACATAGACCATTGCTAGAAGGGGGACCAATGTTTTCTGGTATGCAATGAACGCATTATGGAAGAGAATTCCAGGGAGAAACATGTGATAAAGTGTGGACGGACACAATCCTCGCCAGAGAATGCTTGAGTCTAATCAGTAAGATTACGCCACCAACAATAACAGAGATATGCAGAGACACTAAAGAATAAAACATGGTGGAAATTCTGGAACTGTACCATGAGCTAGCGGTAAGCAAGTCTGATCATGAGTAGGAACGTTGGATTCTGGGAGTCTTTCTGACATTGTAGGCGACTCTAACTTCCTGCGCATGATCCCTATATAGCTGTTACTCCAGAAGTGACGAGGAGGAATCCCACTGGACCAGTTCTTGTTTATGTTCCAAGTGCAAATTAAGACCATCATGAGTCTTGATGCCATTTTTCCAACTGCTCCAAGTCCTTTCATTACTCCAATAATGTAAACTCCACATGGGCAAGAGCTATAAATACCTTACCATTACTCAAATCCAGCACCTTAAGAGACTTTGCCGACATGAAGCTGATCTCAATACTATGGACGCATCCACCCAAACCTTGACTTTGACTGGAGTAGATGTTTTCACATTGACTGAAGGAACCAAGAAGTAGCCCTTACATTTAGTTTAGAGAGCATATCAAGTTGGTGGAGAATCTGGGATATCTAAATCCATGAAGATTGGTTCTAAGATAACTTGAATATCAAGCTACAGTGGAACTTTCTGTCACCATCAACAATTGTTAAAAGTTGATGTCCATCGTTGTTTTCAAATTGGTTTCAGGGCATCTGTGATTTTGAACATATATATGTTTCTTTTCATAAAGTGGAAAATATATAGGCAGAGCAGCCAATTTTAGTATCAAACTCAGAAACAATTAATGCTGCACAAGTATTTTATCTTGTGATGCATAGGCGACATAACCATAACGAAAGACCTTTCTAGAGCCTCCTCTATTGCTACCGGTCAGCTCACATGTGACGTCGATAGTGGATTTGAAGGACACCACCTGGGGCAAAAATTGCAATATTCGTTTGGGATTCATATTTCAATATTATTATTGAAATAAAAATCTTATTTGCAATTACAGTAAATAGAACTAAACATATTGCGATCAATAATAATAATTTCTCTCAAAAATTTTAGTCCATATGTCAAATTCCAAGTAAGTATGAATATGCATGAGTTTAAGAATAGCCATGGTGCGTAATCGTTTAGTGGCTATATATACTTTTTTTTACAGCTTCCTGTCCGTGACGTTAAATAATGAGGATTCCTCAAAAACCATCTTGTGTTGACCGAAATATTGAATAATTATGAGATTCAATGGATAAACACGGCGTGGTTCTTAGTCTGTATCGTATATTACTTGCGCATTATCAATTGATCTCCTGCAGAGATATATCTTTCTATGTATAGCTACACTCCCGCCCCCGGCATCGATCCAATAAATTGATTATTCAACAAGTTGAACCACTGTTATGTGAACTTTAGTATTCCCCCAATTAAGTAAAGACAACCGTGATTGTAGCATGGCACATTTTAGTTTAGTTTTACTTGGCATGCATACTAAACCTACTATAAGGATAGTGAAACAAATAAATTAAACATCCAGATTACACCTTTTAATGCACCCCCCCCCCCCCCCCCCCCCCACACACACACACAGATTCAGTGTGTGCATAGGTAGAGTACCCAGGCCACGCGCTGTGAAGCTTGATTAATCCTGCATTGTCTGGCCAGCGCTGTCGATTTCAAACTAAGCTGGGAAGTCAGTGTGTTTTTGCAAGCTGATAAGAGAATTTCGCGTGAAAAAAGTGTAAAAACATTTGACAGAATGTACATATTTTCTTTTAAAAGTGAAGTACAGGGTATTAAAAGATTTACAATGGTATATTATTTTAAATTTAGCTTTAAAGAGATATTACAGCGAATTCTCTTCATCTTGGATATTTCCCTTTTAAACATAGTTAGATAAAAGAATAGAAGTCGTGCATATACTGAAAGATTGAATCTTTTTACAGCAAAACAAAGCTCGCAACTGCGTGTTAAATATTTTTCAGAAATTCTAAATTTATATCTCTAAAATTTTGTTAACACCACAAGTAAAATCTGTATAAATTTGTTATATTTTCATCCCTTGCAGAAAGTTACGATCAAATGTTTACAGTCGATGCGCTAAGTTGTTGACCAAAAGGCTGAGCTAGCAATATTTACTTTTTGGACCGCCTGAAATGATCAAATCAATGGTAATTTTGAGCAAAATGGGCTGTAGCATCTCTTATATATAAATATTTCATCTCCATAACTTTTTGAAATGCTTAGAAATATATTTGATCACTCTCTAAAATCAAATCGTACATTCTGCAAAAGAAAAAGAACAACTATGCGAGACTGAGATCATGCATGTATTACCTACATGTAACATTAGGGGTTTTTAAGCAGGAACGATTATTTTCATATGAAAAAAGTTCACTGTTCAAAAGTTTTTATTGAATATATATCATAAATTTTAGTATATATTGTGAATCATTAGGTATAGTACTAACTAACAAAATATTTTTTTGTTTGTAATTTGTTTTTGCATATTCCACAAAAGAGCATGAATATGTTAGCAAAGTAGTTTCTGTCCTGTAGAATTTAGTATTGCAAACTCTTAATTGATACTCTAAACCTTCTATACCTTAAAATTCGAAGAAGAAAAAACCCATTATTATTTTTGGGAGTTGATTTTTATCAACTCTCCTATGCAGTTACGCTGGCAAACCGGAAGTGAAACTGTGTGGACCTAACCACAGATCATCGCCGCTGACAAGACCTTGTTCTCAAAAATAATTGATAAATTCGATGTAATGCATTCTGAAGCATTAAATATTATTATAGTTAAATATTGCTTGGATCCATATAATTTTCCAGAAATATTTACATTACTGATACATAGTTTGATGGAATTTATTCTCTCTTAATATATTACACAATATGATTCATATGATGTTTTCCTAGAATTCTTAAAATTGTCTGATAAGCCCAAAAATTCATATTATGAAAATATGCGTTATTCAATTACAGATAAGAAACTACTTTGCATGCGAAATTATATATCGTTGATTTTAAGATAAATATATATCAATCGATGAAATCAACTCCCGTCGGTACTTCAATACTTGGAATTATTAGATTAATCTCCTCCGCAATGATGCCTCTGTCTCTGAGTACTTTCAGTACTTTGATTTTTTTTGTTTGCACTATGATAACACGTTGTTTACATTGCGGTCTGTGCAAATAAGAACGTTCTATAACGTTATTATAGTCTTATAAATTCGACAATATATTAAATGATTGCCCTCCATAAATGCATTTGTCATTGAAACATAATCAATTTTACCGATCTTTAACATGTTAAAAAAGTGTGACACTTACGAGAAAGCTTTAACTGCTATAGATGTAACCTGCCACGCACCTCAGTGGGTATAGCTTGTAGGTATCGACTTTTGATAAGAACCCCCGAGTTTGCGAATCTGGATTATTCCGACGCTTGTCTGTCCCCAAATCGAAGTGAAACGCAGTGGCGGGAGCGGGAACCAGACTACGTTGATGGCCGATATTTCGCGTGAGAAGATGAATGGAAATGTCGACTTGACGATTGTTGCTTCATAACAAATCGTCTTCTCCTTCTCATGCCAGGTAGGGATCAGTTTGAAGCTTGTAGAAACGGAGGACGAAACTGGTATAATCAGATAATGTCAACGCGAAAGATACCAGGGAAGAAAGTCATGATCTCCACTTCAGCTGGTATCGATGACGTCAAATTAAATAAGTTTTGTTTTGATTTTGTGTTGGTTATGTTTTAGTATTCATGAAAGTTCGTATATTGCACGAAGAACGATTTTAGAGGTCGTTCAGAGCAATTGTTCATATTGCATTAGATTAAATTTCAATCATTCAGATGTTTTAGGATTTTTCAACATGTTCAAGAAGAAAGAGATTTGGTTCCTCTTAAGTTTGTATTCTTTGGAAGTCTGATTATGTTGCGTCAGATCAATATTTGTTTCCCTATTACTCTAAGGTATATATACCATCCCGGTTAATGGGATTTAACCGAACTCAAAATGTCCCAGTAACTGGGAAATACGCTCCGTAGCGAATAATTCAAAATAAATAAATCATCATGACTTTAACTATTGTATTAATGTATATTATTATTGTCATAAATAACATATTTCCCCAATGTGTTTATTTATTTTTTACAATGTATCTACATAACGTCAAGTAAATTGTATATCAATCCACATCATGTCCTTGAGTTATCTCTCCTTTGAATGCCTTGTGGAAAATGTTCAGCATCAAAAGGAGCCAAATTTAAAAGACAAAGGCTGTTTAAATTAAATAATAGTCGGCGCTAGTGATGGAACACGGATAAGTGTGGATAAGACACTTTGAAATACACAATAAACTACACACCTAAGTTATACGTGCATTTAATTCATAATTAGAATACCGGCCTAACCGAACTCAAAATGTTCCAGTAAGTGGGAAATACTCTCCGCAGCGAATAATTCAAAATAAATAAAAAATGTATATTGTATTAATGTATATTATTATTGTAATAACTCATATATTTCCGCATATGTGTCTATTTATTAACTCACCTGAACCAAAGGTTCTAGTGAGCTTTTCTAATCGCCTGTTGTCCGTCGTCCGTCTGTAAACTTTTCAAATTTTTGACTTCTTCTCTATAAAACAGGGCCAAATTTAATTAAACTTGGTACAAAGCAACCTTATGGAAAGGGGATTGTAAATTGTTAAAATAAAGAGCCAAACCCTTTTTAAACGGTAGATAATTTGCGAAACAGTTAGTATCGGGTGTGTGTCTTTAAAAATCGTCTTCTCAAGAACCACTGCACCAGAAATACTAATATTTACAAAAAAGCTTGTATATATAGTGAACATTCTATATTGTAAAAATTGTGACCCCCTGACCAAAATTGGGGCCCCAGGCGGGGTTCAAAGTTTAACATAGAAATACAAACGATTTTCTAATTCTTTCTAACGATTTTCTAATTCTTTCTAACGATTTTCTAAATCGTTCTTACGATTTTCTAAATCGTTCTAACGATTTAAAAAATAGTACAAACGAATTTGATTTATTTGTATCAATTTGTGAAATGGCACTTATTCGCCGTCGTAGACAAGTGTTGGTGAGATACTTTAAAATACACTTAAATTATTTACCTACGTGCATTTAATAGTTCTACACCATTATAGACCTAACGCTATTATTATACCCCCATACAAAGAATCACCTTGTCTGTCCGTTCGTCCGTCCGTCTGTCTGTCTGTGCAATCGTGTCCGGTCCATATCTTTCTTATGGAGAAACATTGTAAGTTCTTACTTCACACAAAGATTGCTTATGACCTAAGGATGTGACATTACTTTGACCCAAGGTCATTCGGGCAAGGTCAAGGTCACTGGCAGAAAAAATGCAAAATTCGTGTCCGGTCCATATCTTTCTTATGGAGAAACATTGGAAGTTCTTACTTCAAACAAAGATTGCTTATGACCTAAGGATGTGTCATGACCTTGACCCAAGGTCATTCGGGCAAGGTAAAGGTCACTGGCAGAAAAAGTCCAAAATTCGTGTCCGGTCCATATCTTCCTTATTGAGAAGCATTGAATGTTCTTATTTCACACAAATATTGCTTATGACCAAAGGGTGTGTCATGACCTTAAGCAAAGGTCAATTGAGGAAGTTCAAGGTCATTGTTCCAAAAATTCTGTCTCTGCCATGTCTTGTATTAATGGAAATATTAGAAGCTAAAATTTGACACAAAGCTTGCTCTTCTCAGGCCACATAAAATCATTTTAAAATTCTCATCCCCGTCTCTCTCAGAATGGCCTGCCCCGATGAAATTTTTTTGGGGGAAAATTAAATGTGTGGAAAAAAAATTTCGGAAAAAATTGGGCTCAGTATACCAATAATTCAAAATGTTTAAATATTAAATGGCTGCTTGACATGTGGATTTCGTTTGATTCGAGTCATGGTTGTTAACAGAAGGATGCAAATGTCCTCATGCATTAAAAGTTAACTTAAAATAAAATGGAATTAAAGGATAGAAATTGGTTTGTTTACTCCTATTAGCATTAACTGTTTTATAGAGCAGTTGTTATTTATAGAAAATGGACAGTGAAATAGATTCATCCAATATTTTCTATAATAGCAAAAAATACACGCGTTATGATTTTTTCTTAGCGGGGGGTAATACCGTATCAATTGTGAGCTTGCCCACAGTACCTCTAGTTTGGTTTGAATCACTGCTAAATTAATCAGTGTTGGCAATTTAATAAAATTCTTGCTATATTTAACCAATTTTTCTTTCTTGAAAATAACAGACAACTGTATCAACATGTTGTGTTAATAAAATTTTATAATTTAATTCTGGTTGTAACGCGCTTTCTGATTGGCTAAAAAAATTATTTTATATCGTATAAAGAATGTTGCCTACGTCATAGTAAGACTAACGTCAAAAATGTATCAATGCGCCTGACGTTACGTTTGAATTTTGTACAATTTTACGTTATTTTAAAGGTCAAATGACCGTTTTATCTACAATGAAGAGTAAAAAAAATTAAATTATAAGCAATGAATTCAATATTTATTAGTTTTATACGATATAAAATGGTTTGAAACAGTTTACGCTTTTTTATAAACCGCTTCGCGGTTTATAAAGCGTAAACTGCCCCAAACCATTTTATATCGTATAAAACAAATAAATATTGAATTCATTCCTTAAATAAAGTTTTACATAATAACCTGCATATATCAAACATTTTAAAAGTAGATATCAAGTAGTAAACAAATCACATCAAGTAGTAAATAAATCACACAGTAAATACATGTTTGTAAAAAAAATTGGCACCTTAATCATAAACAAATAATTTAATTCTGGTTGTAATGCACTTTCTGATTGGCTAAAAAATTATTTTATATCGTATAAAGAATGTTGCCTACGTCATAGTAAGACTAACGTCAAAAACGTATCAATACGCCTGACGTAACGTTTGAATTTTGTACAATTTTACGTCATTTTAAAGGTCAAATGACCGTTTTATCTACAATGAAGAGTAAACAAATTAAATTATAAGCAATGAATTCAATATTTATTTAATTTACTGTGGTTTCATTAATTTTCAAGGGCATCAATTTTCGTGGATAAAGTGAAAATCACAGTTTCAAGGATACGTAAATTCGTGGCCAATGACCCTATCAATACAAAATGTTGATAAAAATTGCACTTCAATGAACATTTAATTTCGTGAACCAACTAAACAATGAAATCCACGAAAATTGGTATTCAAAGAATATTGATGAAACCACAGTAGCTTTATACGATATAAAATGGTTTGAAACAATTTACGCTTTATTATAAACCGCTTCGCGGTTTATAAAGCGGAAACTGTCCCAAACCATTTTATTTCGTATAAAACAAATAAATATGTATAATTAAATTATTAAGAATAATAAATAATTAAATATTCATTAATTGTTTATAGTCACAAATACATGTAAATCTTATATTATAAGCATCAATAATCGATAAATTTCATGTGTGTGTCATTTGCAGGTATTTATCTAGCACCACATTCATACAGTTTATACTGATGAACTCTTCATTTGGTTTAAAAAAAAAAACTCCCCGGAGACAGTTGGAAAAATCTATTAAAGAGAAAAGATAGATATAATTTTAGATATCTCACCAAGATTATCAGCATACCAATAGCTTACTTATTAAGCACAAAAAGACATACCGATTATCAAACATGACATGGTCCGAGTCTCTCATTGACATACTTACCATTCAGAATCAGAAAGCTTATATTCACCATTGAACATTAATTCCCGTTAGTCTCACCACTTCATCAATGATCTGGTAAATAGCCTGACTGTCAGCAAAGGTCAATTCACTGCACTCCAAATTTCCTACCAAGATATTGATAAATATTAAAAGGTTTGAATTCACCTAACAACTCAAACTCTTAAATATTGCAGATCTACAGGGCTTAAAGTAAAGGTTATGTGGGTGCCTTCTTCAAAAGCCAGGGTGCTAGATCCACAAATCTTTTTTACAAGAGAGGAGTGTATTGTAAACCTTTGGCATGCATTGACTGATGCAACTAAAATGTATGCGACAACATTTTGGAATTCATACTTGTATATAATAGCTTACATCATTTTTTAAATAACATATTTCTCTTTCATTTACCGAGTTGCCCCTTTGTCAAGGCACCAAGATATTTTTTACAAGTATCTCTTACACCTATAATAACTTTCAAGTGTATCCAAAAGATATCATATGATTTATTTTCTTCTAGACTAAGTTATATAAGATGTGGTGCAGATTTTGACATGCATTGTTGTTTTTATTATATACTTGAATTTATAAAGCTAGTTTTCATTTTGATGTGGGAAAAACTTTTACATATTTTTTCTTTCTATCTCAAAACTGCATATTTTCGACGTTCAAATATACTGTGACGTCATCTATAATGAAATGTTTCAAACGTGACGTCATAGTTTCGACTTCAGATATGCAGAGAAAAATAGAATAAGGTCCGAAGTAATCCGAATAAAAAGTGAAAGGTGTTCAGGAAAGGTGTAATAAAGGTTGTGATAAAGGGTGAAATAAAGGTTGATGATACGGGTGGTGTGATAAGAACGCGTGCCACCGTTCATATCTTACCTCCTGGTAAATTTTACGTGGAGACTATGTATATTCCATACATAGTCAGTAGAAAATATTACCCCCTTCAAGCATTATGACGTCATTTTAAGGCATTATGACGTCTGGTTTTGTACTCAAATTCAAACTTGTAATATTATTATCCAATCCAAAGCTTGATTTCCATTGTTTTATTTACTTTTTAAAAAAAAGACAGTCGGTAAGATATAAAAGTTACACGGTTTGTAGTTGACCTAATATGGTTAATACATGGTCAGTAAATTCCATACGGGGGCTTGAGCTCCGCTCTTGCCCCATCAGAAAGTTACTGACCATGTATAAACCATATTCGGTCAACTACAAACCGTTTAACTAATAATATCAGGGGTGCAAATACTATAGCACTGAATCATGAATTTTTTAAGTACATGTATACGGTATCATAACTGCAGCGGTGTGTGTATACAAATTAAGTAACGCGCGTTATACGGTATAGTCGTCAAAGGGCACCTGCTCCTAAAACTTTACCCAGCTCCAAGCACCTTAATCTCCTCCACATTTGGCTCATTTAAGCCTGTCAAGTGTGTATGTATCATAAAACACACCATCCGTGCAAGTATGGTGAAGATAAGACCAGCTGTAACTGAGATATGGTCATCAAAAGGCAACGCTCCTAAAGCATTAACCAGCTCCATAAACCTTAACCTCATCTAGCATCCGAAACCTATGGCTCAGATTCAGCATCCAAGGCTATGGAGTGCATTATTATCACAAAATGCACAATCCATGCAAGTTTGTTGAAGATAGGACCATGTGTATCTTCCCATCAAATGGTACTTGCCTAAAAATACCCATAAACCAGCTCTTTTAAAACACCTAAATCTTCTCCAGCATCTGACATTCATGGCCCAGATTCAGCATCCAAGTCTTTCAGGTCTATAGGTAGGCCAAGATGCATCATCCTTGCAATTTTGGTGGAGATAGGATAAGTAATAACTTAGATACAGGACCTGATCCAAAAAAGTTTAACCAGGTCTGGATGCCGAAGCCAACGCCGAGGGAATAGCATCAGCTCCCCCTAACTTCCTCTCAGTGAGCTAAAAAGGAGTAAGCTTGGTCGCCATGGATGATCAGGCTGTCATTGTATACTTTACCTGCTTCAAGACATGTCTTGACACAGTCGGCCTCATACCGCAGACCCCCACTGTTGGGAAAGTTGTATGGAGCTGGACCACAGGGTATTTCATTGGTTATTTTACCTGACGGCAGATTTGCTGAGGCTGGGGCCCAGAAGGGTTCATCGATCTAAAAGATTTAAAAGCATTCATATTTTCATATTCACTGACTTTCCAGCAAAAACTAAACATTATAATAAATGCAAGCCTTGTTATCTTGATAGGTTGGTACTGAAATTCTTAATTAGCTGCATGCAGATCTGTAGCTCTATTCTGGAAAAGTCGGATTGACCGACCTTAAAAGTTACCAATTCTTGCATGAAAAAACCTGCAATTTCAATTTTTGGCCTTCAAAAACTGGTGCTGATGTTTCACTTTCACCTAATGTCCACATAACAGGTTTTGAGTAAATATTTCATGCAAAAAATTCTACAGTACCGGTAGATATTTAACTTTCTATCACTTAACTTGACTCAGACATTGAATTCGCTTAAACACCAACAACAGCCTCTGAAATAGACTTGTGTTCAATTTATCGGCGGATCCTAAGTCACCATTTTTTCATGTGAACAAATGGCTCTTTTACTTACAGGGTTGATGAGGGTGTTTATAAAAGAATTTCACAGGCAAGTTAAGTAGCGTTAAAACAGGTAGTGAGATTGTTTGACGAATAATTTGGCGTAACATATTACCACTACAAAAGTTTGTGTTAGAACATTAGATTAATCAAAACGTATTTTTCAAGTAAAGACTGTAAAAAGAATATTCCACAGAGCTACATGTACCCATCTACAGCTAATTGTTGGCTGGAGATTTGCATTTATTAAAATGTAATAATATATGTGCATGGTTTACAGAATCCAAAGATACCCAGAATGAGTTACCAATATTTTTAAAATTTATCAAAATTAATATATAGGATTTGGGACTTAAAACTTATTTCAACCAATCCATAGTAAATATACTCGAGATATCTTGAACAAGTCTATAGACTCTAATCTGAAAGATAGATACCGGTATACCAATTAAAGTTCAACCAAAACTTGAAACGATAGTGACAGCACAGAAAGTTTGAGTGCCTTTTGCTTTCTTCATAAGTTCTGAAAAAATCAGATGTCTCACCTCTATTTTTCCCTTTGAACCATATATTATTGCTGAATTCTTTCCTTGAAACAGTGTACTGTAGACGAGCACTGCTTTACCGCCATTCTTGTAGGTTAAGGTCATACAGCCATTTTGATCCACTCCTACAGATTTTCAATCAAAATTTACCTTTTAAAGTCCATTTTGTTTTACATGTATTTTAATTTTTTTCAGCAATTAAATGGCTGAAAAGCGAATATTCATAATTGTTACTTCAACCAATTTTCTTTTGTAAAGAATTCTGCATGTGAAGTGAAATACCAGTATACCGGTACATGTACATGTAATATGACAAACCTTGATCAGAAAACGAAGCATCAGCTGTGATTTTCAAGGGCTTTTCATTGTTAAATACCATTGTAGCTAGCTGGATTGTGTAAATTCCAACTTCATGCAGACCTCCTCCCCCTAGCTCAGGCTTTTTAAAGCGAATCGTTTCAACCACAGAGTAACAAAGCTGGCATTGTACATGCAAGATTCCCCCAAGGTTTCCAGAATGAATCTCCTCTTTGATTTTACGATAAATTGGAAAGCACCTGCTCCAAATTGCCTAAAGAGAATGTGAACATGATATAAATTTAAATGTTGAAATGTTATATCTAAAAAGTTTGTAAACCATCTTCATCCCCCTCTACTAAGTTAACTTTAAATATTGAAAAAGCAGAAATCAAGACAGGGCTAAAATTTCGTTGATTTGTTATTTTAAATAATTTTTAGGGGATTTAATTTTTGTGCTTCAAAATTAACCATACTGAAAATGTCCTTTATAAATGATATCAATGAAGTAGTAGCAAAAATTAATCAACAAGAAATACAATGTATTTTCTCTTTTACAGTTAATCTAACTACTAAGAGGAAATTTCCCTTTACCTCCATGAAGAAGCGTTTGCAGTCTTTGGCCACTTGCTGGACCTCCAAAAACTGATTCAAACTAACTGCTACTGGTTTTTCACATAGAACATTTTTTCCTGCTTTTAGGATCTGTTTGGACAGCTTCACATGGTAACAGGGTATCAAACCAATGTACACAACATCTGAATAATTTTGGAATATCAGCATAAAAACATATTTTACCAGATTTACGATGAAGAAAAACTGCCAAATAAATTTAAAACGTAGCAGAAAAGTGAAATATCTGTTATTAATTAGGTAAGCAAAACTCTTACCTTTACCTTGAACTACTAGTATGTTTGCTCAAAATAAAAGAGTTGGTGGATCAAGAGGCCCATGGGCCATATTGCTTAGCTGAGCCAAAATGCCCAATTGAAACCCGAGCAGTTGATTATAGTAACATGTTTGACATTTCACAAATTAATATTTTCTAAATATCTTTAAGAAAAAATAATTTCTATGCAATAAAAGAGCTATTTTATAAAAGACAAAACATATCATAATATTTCCCAATTGGGTTTAAACAAAGTTATAAACTTTGTAAGATCTTACCAACATTTGGATCAGTGGCAACTTCATCGTATGAGCCATAGGCTTTCTTGATACCAAACCTGTCAGCAAATTCTTGGGCTCTAGCTAATGATCTTGCTCCAACGCAAACTACCTTTAACAATCATCAAGGATGTTAAAATTAAGTATAATGCTAAAAATAGTTGTCATTTATAGTCTTGATATTACCGTAATACAGTAAACAAATTAACCTCATTGCCTCATAAACATTACTGATAATACAATAAGCAATAACCTTATTTATTTACCTCATGAACATTATTGGGAGGAGCTAACAATGCCGACACAAAATCATTACAAATCAACCCTGCTCCACAGATTCCCCAGCGAAGGACCATTATGTTCCTATCCAAATAAAGAAAAAAGTTGTTTTAAGTTCTATACCGGTATTTGTACTAGAAATGAACACAAATTCAAACTTGAAGAAAACAATAATAAAAAAATAATGACAAGCATATGCAATATATCATTTTGTAAGTAAATTGTCCTAAAAGAGAATGGTATTTAACACTAGTCCGCTGTTGTTCCCGTGAAAGGGAAAATGATTGCAATCTACCGGAGGAGGTACTCCCAGAATTTGGAGTAAGGTATCTTGTGTTGTAATATTACTATAAAGCGAAACAAGTGCCTTTGCTCTAATGGGATCTTATCAAGAAAAATATGAGGTAAAACCAACAGAAAATATGCAAAATGATATATACTAAAATATAAAATCTTAACTTTTTATATTAGAGTACTACCAAAAAATTTTGGCGGAAAACAAAATCTGCAAAATTTTGCCCGATTTTCCTCTGTTTAGCTAAAAGTCTATTTTTGTTTGAGCCTAATTCCATAATAGTGTAAAAATATCGAATGTTTTGTCAATAATAATTCATTTCATAAATACTTTTTTTGTTTAGAACAAATTTTACTCATCAAATTGAACTTTATAACAATCCAAATTTGAAAACCCTGAGTAAACAAGACCTTAAATGCAGATATTTGTTAAAGCATAATCTAACTGATTAATGTCTTAAATGTGGTTACTCTTATAAAGACTGACTGTGTTCATTTCTTTTTTTCATTGTTCATATGTTATTCGGCCAGAAACTCTTTGATTGGTGATATAAATAACAAAAAGATACCAATTAATGTTAATATTGTATTATTTGGCTTCAGCTGACCATACTATGACGAAAAAATGTTGGGTTTTTTTTTTTTACCAAATTCTTCATTTTATTAAAAAAAACAAAAAAGGATTTTAGAATGTACAATTGCATTATGAAACAATACAAGTGCTTTCATGTAAAACTATACATACAGGTACACATAATATTGCTGGGCCTACTTTATATTTTACATTTTATACAATTTTTTCCATATCTTTGCCTTTTTAATTTTTTTTTTTTGGGGGGGGGAGGTTGGTTTATTTCATTTTTCAATATTTCTATTATAGTTAATGATGTTTAGCACTTTAAAAATGATTAAGCAAGAGCGAGCGCAGATCTTAAGAAAGGAGTCTTCTCAATATCAAGCATACTTCTTGTAATAAGAAACACATTCAATTTTGACACAGTGTAACAGATCATATAACCAAATGATTCTATCAGTTTAATCAAATTTGACCTCCTTGTTTTTGCATTAAGGTCAGGTCAAGGTCACTACATTTTCCTTAACTTCCTTAAGGATGATAAAATTAAATGTAGTTCTTTGCAGTAATGTAGACATTTGTTTAAGATATGAAGATTCTATCCTTCAATGAAATGATTATATATCAGAATGTCTATCAGCTTATACTTCTTAATTGGAATAAATATTTAAACTAAAATTGATATTGCTAAGCCCGCATTTCCTCTAATTTTCTTAATTTTGAAGACATTTTGATTATTTTTTATTTATGCTTCCAATATTAAAATGTTTCTGATTTTATATTGACCATTTAATAAGAGAGAAAAACTGAGTTTAATGATTTTTTTTCACAAAAATCAATGTATAGAATGAGAACTTTAAAAAGCTTATAAAAATGTAATTTGATAGGCAAATCACATTTTAAAAACATATTCTGAAACCCAAGTATCCTATCTCTTAGTTCACGTTAGTTAAAAAAATCCAACATTATGTTATTATTTTAAAAAATGCTAAAACAGACTCATTAATCTACAGCAATTCTAAGTTGCGAAACGTGATATTTTCCTACGCCAATATTCCGCCAATAATATAGTCCTTGTTAGCTCTAAACATTGATTACTATTTCTATGCCAAGTTGTATGATAGTAATAAAGAAAGAAAATTATACTACTTTAATTTCCTTTCATCTTGATATAATGAACAATTAATCAAATTTACGTTTGACAAGTCGAAAACCAGAAAAGACTCCTTCCTTAAAAGCTGACCCTGCCCCATGCAGAAATGCTCATCTGCTTAGCGTGATGATTTTGTGGAAATGGTAAACACAAAGACCATTGCTAGAAAAGAAGACCAATGTTTTTCATGTGTGTAAGCCTTCCACCTTCGTTCTCTCCTGGAGATGCGTCTCAATCTTAGTAAACACTAATCCAGTAGTTCTTTCACAAGCAGTTTATTAACAAGCGTGATCGTATAGTCAAAATTACATCAATTAAAAGCAGCCCAAATCAAAGATCTTTAATTCAAAATCTAAATCAAAATCTCTAATTCCACATCCAAATTAAAATCCTAAATCAAATTTTTAGCCAAAAAATTACAGATCTAATATAAAATTCTAAATCCAAAAATTAAAAATCTGCCTTAACATTATTTTACAGAGGATTATTAATATTACATTTTACTTATGATTGACAGTTCTGAGTAGTTCGGCCCATCTACGATGACCAAGAGTGAACATTTAGTGTTCAAATTCCGGGGTTATATTTTATTTCTAAATAAAGCAACAAAACTGTCTATCAAGGAGTATGGATGCAGCTTTTAAACTTTGAGTCCTGGGTCTCTGAGTCCCCCACCTGAGTATGAGGCATTGCTTACGCATAATACATTCATTCATACACGGCTTTAGGGTTACAAAGGTTAATTAGATGTAACAAGCATTACATGGCTAACTTGCAGTATCAGGGCCTTCATTGCAGACACAAGATCGCCAAATATGACAATTCGTTGATTTAAGAATTGAATTTAATAATTTTTCAATTGATCGACGTATCAAAGGAAAAATTGACCGCAAAACATCAATGCGCATAGCGCATTGGTGAAAAAGTACCAAATTTGAAAAGCAGCGTTACCCTGAAAGTGTATGTGCCTATATGTTCGTTATGATTTATTCCTGTAATTGGAATAGCCAGTTTCCCAGTAAATGTTGATCGTTGATCTAAAGCAGACGAAATCGTGAGAAGACGCTTAATTTTCTATTTAGTGAATTAAATTATTGGTATTATTTATTTTTGAAGGTAAAACTTTCAATTTTTATGTTCATAAAGTTGCATTTTGTTTGCTGACAATTAAACAGATACAACTTTACATTTTGTTGACAGTGTTTTTCTTGGAAATTCCAGTTCTATAGATAGTGTTAAATCAGAACAGATGAGAAAAGTAGATCCGGCAAAATTTTATTGATGCAGGTATCAAAGAAATTTTTCGACCAATCAGAAACGCCAATATCGTATCAAACTAATAAATATTAAATGATAACTTGTTTATATATTAACAATTTGGATTTTACTGTGCCTGATAAATTAACGTCATTTAAGACTTGTTGGGATGCAGGCTTTGAATCTCCCGCCTGAGTATGACGCATCGCTTATGTACAATATTTAAGAAATGAAGATAATAATTGACCGGAAAACTTCATCAATGCGCGTAGCGCATTGATGAAAAAGTTTTCCGGTCAATTTTTTCTTTGATACGTCGATCAATAGAAAAATTATTATCTTTACTTCTTATCATTTAATAAAACATTTTCAAATCAAAAAATGTGAAGTGTCATTGATCAAAAATGTAAATAATGTAAATGAAGCGGCGCGTATGAATACAAAATAACAACAGCAACAATATTCAAAATGGATGCGCCTTCAGCTGATGCAGAGCTATTGAACTTAATTTAATGGATTAAACACAAATAGTGAGTTAAAATCTGAACCGACTGAATTGAAAACGAAAGGAAAATACATGCGATAGCTTGTGATATTATTCACTGTGCAGAAAAATTCGTAATAAAACTAGTTTTCATGTGAGATCGGTGGAAAATGCAACTGGACGTAACCATTCAAGGTGAGGCGATGGACGAAAATAGTGGATATGTCGACAAAGAATAGTGCATGTATGTATAAGCGACTTTTGTAAACATTGTGGTAACTATATAGCCAGTGATGTACTTAAATGGTATACTATAGTATCTGCCGCTTGGAATGCGCCGCGCCGAAGGAGTTGATGCATTGTACTCAAAACGATGCTTATTCTGAATTTCTGATGACCGATCATGTAGGGTACTGTGTAAATTTAAAAATCATCGTTACCAAATTTGAACAGCAGTGTTACCGTGAAAGTGTATGGGCCTATATGTTCGTTATGATTATTCTGGAAACGGAACAGCCAGCCTCGCAGTAATGTTGATTGATCTGAAGCAGACGAAATCGTGAGAAGACGCTTAATTTTCTATTTCGTGAATAAGATATTGTGTTTTGTTTATTTTTGAAGGTTAGACTTTCAAATTTTTATGTTTATAAAGTTGTATTTTGTTTGCTGACAATAAAACAGACACAACTTTACACTTTGTTGACAGTGTTTATTTTGGAAATTCCCGTTCTATAAATAGTGTTAGATCAGAACAGTTAAGAAAAGTAGATCCGGCAAAAATTTTATTGATGCAGGTATCAAAGAAATTTTTCGACCAATCAGAAGTGCCGATATCTCATCAAACGAATAAATATTAAATGATTAAAAGGTCATACATAAAAGTATACATGAGTTGGTTACAAAGAATATATAAAGCATGCGATACAAGACTCAGTTTAGAGTATTAGAGCTATCGATGCAGACACAGAATCGCCAAATATGACAACTTATTTAAAAACTCACAATTTGGATATCGTTGTGTCCGCATTCTACACCTGATTGCATAAAATCATTTAGGAATGCTGCGTAGTGCTACAAGTCTCACAGAGTTCATTCTGTTATTTATTCATTGCGCAGTATCTAGGTATACAATACAGAATGTTGCTAAAACGCAGAACGGAAAACGGAACGGAAAGCGGAACGGGAAACGGAAAAATACTTTCACGTTTATCGCTTAGGTATTGTTTAGATTGGACACAACATTTTACTTTGTAACATTTATTCATATTATATGAATGATTATTATCAAAAGGTTGCTTAATTATTTGATATCATTCCTACGAATGTATATCAACTCATTCATTGCATTCAATTTGCTTACACAAGTGCGAAACGGAAAAATAAGTGTACACACATTGTGTTTAAATAAGCTATTAAAATAACTTTTGAATTATTTTCCTTTTGTAATATTATGGGAAAATAGTGTACCTACCCTTGCAGTTGGTTGAAGCGTTTGGTTGTGATTTTCATGACTTCGAAACTTGCTTGGGATTTTATACTTATTTTTAAAAATTCATATATGATGAATTTTTCGTGATCCATAAAATTTTTAAAATTATCAATTATAGCATTATTGATATCAAAAGCGTGACCGACGAACAACATCCACTATCATTGTTACGAGGTTTTGCTGCAACACCTGTTTGCTTACCCTTTCGTCTCGCTATTTTAAAGATTATTAATTGAATTTTCCGTTTCGATCAACATCTGATGAAATTACAGCTTCTCTACTAACAGCATCCGACCAACATATTCCACACGGAATGTTTAGACATTACTTTAAACCATATTGGAAAGACAGCGGTCTCGACCAAGCTCACTATGACATGAGAGATGCCCGCCGATCATGGAAAGCTGACGGGTCACCGAGATCAAGAGATGCAAACTCGTTTTTAAACTATAAGAAAGCAAAGCGAAACTTTCGAAGAGTACACCGACAGACGGCAAAACAATGGTAACAGTCCGTATTTGACGATATCGACTAGGCAACAGAAATGGACCTAGGAACGTTCTACAAGACGGCATGGAAAAACATGAAACGATCCTCATCCAAACTCCCTAGTTCATTATCATATCAAGGCAAGTCCGCAAACAACATACCTGACATGTGTAACTTGTGGAAAGACTCAAAACTAGCAGAGGAAAATCAGGACCCGACTAAATTCGACAAGTTATTTAAACAGCATATTGACCAGCGTGTGCACGATATCGACAATGATCTCAACTCAACATTAGATTCAAAAATTTCATTATCACGCGAGGAAATTCAACATCATATTAAATCATTATCCAAGGGAAAAGCACCTGGTCCAGATTTTCTCACGAACGAACATATCATTTTTTGTGGTGATAAAATTGTTGATGAATTATGTATTTTGTTTAACTCGATACTTAGACATGCTCATGTTCCCGAAATGTTTAAAGTTGGAAAAGTTATATCAGTTTTCAAAGGTAAAAACAAAGATAAAAGTAATCCTACAAATTATAGAGGTATAACTCTAACATCAGCACTTAGTAAACTGTTTGAGAAGGTTATTCTGTCTCATATTGAAAATGATTTATTAGATAGACAAATCTGTTTTCCACATCCATTACAATTTGGTTTTAGAGCTGATCATGGTGCTGTCCCTGCCTGTTATGCTATAAAAGAAATAATTGGTTATTATAATAGTAGAGATTCACCAGTTTTCTGTACATTTCTTGATAACGAAAAGGCTTTTGATAGAATATGGCACAATGGTCTCTTGTATAAGTTATTGAACTTGGAATTGACAAAACTTAGTGGAAAATTTTAGAAAATTGGTACTATGATAGCAAATGTTTTGTACCTTTTGCTGGAGTCAATTCTGAACTCTTTAAAATATCTCAAGGTGTTGGCCAAGGTAGGGTGCTCAGTGCCTTTATGTTTCTTGTTTATATTGATGACCTATTGTATGAACTATGTACATCTACCAGTGGTAAACTAATGGGCAGTTTGCATATTCCAGGGATTCTGCTTGCCGATGATACAGCGCTAATAAACAACTCGCCTCGATCTCTTCAAGAATCATTATATGTTGTTGAATTATATGCTTACAAATGGAGATTACATTACAATCCAAATAAAAGTGTCTCTGTTGTATTCAACAAACAGTCACATATTTCATTGGAACTTGATGTTAAACTCTTTGACAATGTGATACCCAATTGCAATGATGTTATTTATGCTGGCTGTTTACTAGTATTGCAGGCTAATCTGAAAAGTGATAGACTTGTAGAACGAGCTTGCAAAAATGCAAGAAGTAAAACTCATTCACTCCATCCTGTTGGCGTTTATAATTCCCAAATCAACCCAGCTGTGTCAGCCAAAATTTGGAAAAAAATTGTTCTTCCTTCTTCTCTTTATTCATGTGAACTTTGGACTGATATCACAAAAAAGGACCAGTCCAAACTGGAATACACCCAACCACATTTTTCAAGAATTGTGCAAGGACTCGCGAAATTCTCACCTTCTCTATCCTGTACATCAAACCTGGGCCTGTGGTCAGTAAAAGGATATATAGACAAATGCCGCCTTCTATTTCTCGGTAGACTAATGAGAGCGGACAAAACCACTGTTCATAATAAGGTTTTTATGTTTTTATCTTCCGAGGATGTTTCAGATAAATATATTGTTACGAAGACTATTCAAAAGACAGCAATTGAGTATGATTTGTCTCTTAATGTTATTACAGATTGTGTGTACAACAAAGCTAGCTATATTTTCAAAACAAGTTGTCAAGAATGCGTTTATTGAAGAGGAAACAAAATGGAAACAATTGTTGTACAGCACTCCTGAAATGTCAGTATATAGAAATATTCATTGTAAATTAAAGCCAATTCATTTATGGGCAATTGTTAAAGAAAACCCTGGTCTAAGAAAATATTTTAATCGATTTATTGCATTATTGTCTATGAAAACGGTTCCCAAATTGTGTAACCATTGTAAAAGAATGGAAAACAATTTTAACATGCACATTATGCTCAATTGTTCATTATTGATGAATGAGAGAGACAAACTTTTGGAAGATTTATTAGATATTCTAAATGTATTTGAATATGTTTCTTTTGATTTGCAAGATACCGAAATCCAATATTTGGCTCTATTAGGGTGCATTGCAAATACCAGTTTTGCCCAAATTACATTTGAAAAGTGGAAAAAAATTATAATTTGTGTATCGAAATTCGTATTTTTATTGTGGGATCATTTCGTTATTGATTGTAGAAAAATTTAAAATAATACTGTTTTCTCCTGAACTGATTGTAAATATGTTTGCATTTATGTTTATTTTTCTCCTATTGTTTTTTGTTATTTAGTTTCATGTTAAACATCATAATACTCTCCTATTGGACCGCCGGTCAATAGACTGCGATCTATTGGACCGGCAAAGTATATCAGAACGCGGGTATGTTAATGTTACATCCTTTCGATAGTTCTCAGGGAATGTATAATTATTCCTTTACATAGACGCTGCTTTTAGTACTCGGTGAAACCAAATTCAATGTTATCAAAATGGAGTATCAAATAATCAACAGTTTTAAAGCTTTATATATGGTAAAATACTATTTAAAATCTAATGGGTTGAAGACTCCTCCTCCTTTGTGTAAACTTATATTTAATTGAGATGTTGTAATGCATGCAACAGGTTTTGGTGCATGTAAAAGATGAAAACAAAATCTGTGTATATTGCATAATGGCACGAAAACCATCTGCAATATGCAACCCCGAAAACTAAAAAAGGAATTAGGTAATAAAACAATTATTTAATGCTTGAACGGTCAATAGACCAGAATGTTTTCCCTTGGTGCAGGGAACAGGTCAGTATGAACTGGCCTCGGGCAATAGATCACACTGAGCTGTTCCCTGCACCTCGGGAAAAATATTATGGTCTATTGACTGCTCAAGCATTAAATAATTGTATCATATATACGCATAGTATTGTTGCCCTTACACTTTGATAGTTGTGTACAAATAAGAACGTTCTAAATTCGATAATAAATGAAATGCGTATGTCATTTTAACTGCGCACATCAGTGGATCAAAGTTTAAAGGTTTTGACTTTTGATAAGAACCCCCGATTTAGCGAATCTGAATTCTTTTGACGCTTGTCTGTTCCCAAATCGAAGTGAATTCGCAGTGGCGGGAGCGGGAACCAGATTACGTTTATGGCCGATATTTCGCGTGAAAAGCTGTATGAAAATGGCGATTAAACGATCGTTGCTTCAAAGCAATCCATCGTCTCCTTCTAATGCCAATGATCCTAACAGGGATCTGTTTGAAGCTTGTAGAAACAGAGATCTTAACAAAGTAAAGAAACTGGTGAATCACCGTTCTTAACATTATGTTAACGCGAAAGATACAGCGGGAAAAAAGTCTTCCCCACTTCATTTTGCAGCTGGTATGGATGAAGTCAAATCACATTAGCTTTGTTTTTATTTTGTGTTTATGTTTTAGTATTCGTAAAAGTTCGTATATTGCACGATGAACGTTTTTAGAGGTCGCTCAAATCAATTGTTCCTATTGCATTTGAATAAATTGCAATCATTCAAATGTTTAAGAATTTTTCAACGTTTAAGAAGAAAGAGATTTGGTTTCTCATAAGTTTGTGTTCTTTGGATGTCTTTGATTATGTTGCGTAAGATCAATATTTGTTTCCCCATTACAATTATTCTTTCTAATGTATATATGCATGTACCATCCAGGTTAATGGGATTTAACCGAACTCAAAATGTCCCAGTAACTGGGAAATACGCTCCGCAGCGAATAACTCAAAATAAATAAAACATGACTTTAACTATTGTATTAATGTATATTTTTATTGTAATAAATCATATCTTTCTCCAACGTGTCTATTTATTTTTTACAATGTATTTACATAACGTTAAGTAAATTGTAAATCAATCCAAATCAAGTTCTTGAGTTATCTCTCTTTTGAATGCCTTGTAAAAAAATGGTTCAAAAGAAGCTTTTAAAAGACAAAGGCTTTTAAATTATATAATGGCCGGCATTGGATAGCGGATAAGTTTGGGTAAGACACTTTAAGATACACAATAGATTATTTACCTACGTACATTAAATACATCATTAGCCTATTGACCGAACGCTATTATTTAGTTTTAAATCACTGTTAAATAAATTAGTGTTGGCAAATCTTGCCATATTTAACCAAGTTTCCTTCTATGAAAATATTTATGACCAATTTTATAAGGCCTAGCATGTAGGATTTTATTAATATAAAAAATTAATCAACATTAAATGTGTCCCTAACAGCGGCAGGTGTTTTAGTTATTCGTACTCCCGAATGTTCTGATTAGGAAAAAACGAACACTTTGCTTATCCGATTCTAATTAAGAGAGAGAATTGTATCAACATGTTAATAAAATTTTATTGATTTTTATATCATAACCTGCATATATGTAAAAAGATCACATTAAAAAAGTTTATCATGTAGATTAAGTAATTAAAAGGAATTAAAAGAAATCAAACAGTAAAAAGTGGATCTCAAGCAATAAACAAATCACTCAGTAAATACATGTTTGTAAAAAAAAATTAGCACCTTAATCATAAATATAATTGTTTATGGCCACAAGTACATGTAAAACATATACTACAAGCATCAATAATCATTAACATTCACATTTGCAAATATGTTTCCTTATATAAACCTACAGGATAACGAAAACGTTCAATTCTGTATGAATATAAGTAATAAAAATCAATGTTAAAAGGTTCACCGGGATATGAAGTTGGTTGGTGCGTGATCAAATCTGCTGAGAAGCCCATACTGATGCACTCTTAATTGGGTTTTAAAAACTCCTCGAAAGCAGTTGGAAAAATCTGCTAAAGACAAAATATAGACATAATTAATACCTCAAGATTATCAGCATATCAATAGCTTACTAATTAAGCACAAAATGACATACCGGTAAGCAAACATGACATGGTCCGAGTCTCTCATTGACATACTTACCATTCCCAATCAGAAAAGCTTCTATTCACCATTGGACATGAATTCCCGTTAGTCTCACCACTTCATCAATGATGTGGTTAATAGCCTGACTGTCAGCGAAGGTCACTTCACTGCACTCCAAATTTCCTACCAAGATAAATATTTAAAGGTTTGAATTCACCTTACAACTCCAACTCTTAAGCATTGCAGATCTACAGGACATAAAGTAAAAGTTAAGTGGATGCCTTCTTTAAAAGCCAGGCTGCTAGATCCACAAATCTTTTTTACAAGAGAGGAGTGTATTGTTAACTTTTGGCATGCATTCAATGATGACAATTATAAATGCATGCGACATCATTTTGAAATTCATACTTTATGTAATAGTTTAACTTATTTTTTTCAATGACATATTTCTCTTTCATTTATCAACTTGTTGAATTTTCCCCGAGCTGCCTACGATCATGCCTGAACTTTTGAGACCACCCGTGTGTAATCACTGTGTTTACCCAAAATGAACAAGCATACAATGTACTTCAGATTCAGTTTTGTTCGGGCATTCGAAAAGGAAAGCCGCTTGTTTTTCTCGGTTAAATTTTTTATGCCTGCGGTCTTAAAATTTCATATTCATTTAAAATTTGCATAAAATGTAATAGAGAAATGACCGTGTTGGATGGCAACTCAAAGTGCTATAGACACACAGTTTGCAACGAAGCGTTTCCATGCCATGTTTGCAGTAATTAAGTGGTCAGAGGAAAAACGGGCGTTAATCAAAAAGATGATTGAATGAAAGAAAATAGAAGCGAGGAAAAAATCAGCTACATTGCCAAACCCAAAAGTTCCCTTTGTGGGAAATAATGGTAATCTGAATCGTTCCGGTAATCAAGTTTCCTCTGCGGGAAACGTAGAGCTCTGCATCAGAAAACCTCTCTCCGCGGAAACGAGTCAAAATGGCGCAAGGTTCAGTCCCTCTTCAAGTAGGTAATTTTCCGCCTTTCATATTGGGAAATTTCGAAGCCCAATGGCAACATCATCAAGAGAATTGCATGAAAAAGTTGAATGACGCTAAAATTAAAGAATTAGTTCAGGATTCAAATGAACAACCGACTAGTGCTATAACGTCTGACGTTCGTTCAAACAGGGCGTGTAACTGGTTGGATATATTTCGACCGTCAGATGATCAACTCTCCAGAGAATCGGATGACGATGATCTGGTAAGCCACAGAGGTGAAACTGATCAAGTCTTAAGCAATTCACTTGATGATGTTATTGATGTTCACGAGGACATCGTTCAGAGTTTGATAACTCTGTCTTGGGTTCAGTACATACGCATGATACAGACTCTAACGGTTCATGCATGGTAGACTGGGAAAATTTTGTTTAAAAAGTGTCTACAGACACTGAACATCAACTCGGTTAATGTTTCTGAAACTCAGAGCCGATACTTCAAATCATATATGTCCAATCGTTTGATATATTGAGGACAGCAGTTTTACAACAGGGAGGAAAGAATACAAAAATCCCTACCATTTCCGTAACCCTATGTTGCATTCACGCACCAATGAGTTATGGAAAATAGATCAACGATCTCGACTTCCTCTCAGAAAGTTGACATATGCCTCTCTAATTTCGTCTACGTTGATAAATTTGTATCTGATGAGGACAAAACAGAGTCCCTAAAATCATTGATGCAAGTGTTTAAGTCAATGGCTGATGTTACTTCCTACATATTAGTGGGTGCAGTTGCAGCCTGTAGAGCCATTCATATTGAGGATTTGGCTTTTAAAAAACAAAGCAACTGAAAAAAAAAATACTTGTACAAACAACTCTGAATTCTAAACTGTTTTGTGGGAAGTATTTTGACATTCTTCTCTAAAGTGCAGAAAGTTTGCGCGATGCTAAAGAAATACAGCACCTGAGAGGTTCAAAAAAGAGAGGTGATGCAGCCCTCAGTTCTGCAAGGAAAAGAAAGAGAGATGAGTCCATGGGCACATCAGAACCAAAACAACAGAGTAATACTTTGCAAAGAAGGGAAAGTTTGTTGCGGAAAAGAACCATAGGACTACCATAGGAGGGGGACGAAATTTCAGTTCGAAAGTTTCTTTCAGAGGTCAAACTCGTGGCTCTTGGTTTTGCAGCACCTTCTTTGTTGTTCCAAAACGAGATGGAGGTTACCGTCCGATTCTCAATTTGAAATCGTTAAATATATTTCTCTAAAATCAACATTTCAAGATGGAATCTCTAATTAAGGTCAAAAATACAAGCTCTGAATATACAAGACTGGGTTGCATCAATAGATCTAAAGGATGCATATCTACATGTTCCAATTTATCCAGAAAACAGGAAATACCTCAGGTTTTGCATAGACAATTCAGGTCAATGCCCTTCAGTCGAGCAACAGCCCCAAGAGTGTTTACAAAATATATGGCAGCGTGTATAGATTTGGTTCCTCTTGTCAGACTAAAGATGCGTCCCATTCAGTTCTGCCTTCTGTCCCAGAGGCGTCCACAGTAGACAAACTGGATCATATGATTCAAATCGACAGTTCCCTCATCCCACATCTTCTCTAGTAGACAGAGAGAGGGAACGCTCTGGCAGGTTCATCTATTCTGAGCTTCAGAGCAGACCTAACCTTGTGGACGGATGCATCCACTTACGGGTGGGCAGCCCACCTAGAGGATCGCAATGTGTCAGGGGAATGGACAGTGATAGAACAGTCATCACATATAAATCTGTTGGAACTCAGTGTATTGGACTTATCACTTCATAATGTCGTACTGAGGACAGACAATTCAACAGTATTGTCTTACATCAATCGCCAAGGGCGACAAAGTCTGCAGCCCTGTGCATGATGACATGAAGGATTCTGCATTTGTGTCTTCTTTTTAGGATACAGCTCAAAGCAGCTCACATTCCCAGGAAAAGGAATGTAATAGCAGTTGTCCAGAGAGCGACAAATTCTCAAGAAGACGGAATGGAGTCTCAACCAAGAAAAAGTTCAGCAGATTTTTCGAGTTTATCCATTCCAAACATAGATTTATTTGCAACAAGGGAAAAACGGAAGTTAACAGTGTTTTGTTCTCATTTCCCGATCCCTTAGCATGGGGATGCAATGCACTAAATGTAGATTGGACAGGAATATTTGCCTATGCATTTCCTCCACCCATATTAATTCTGAAATTACTCAGAAAAGTGGAACAGGAGTCGTGTGTTCTTTTTCTCATTGCTCTGTTTTCACCAAGACAGTCATGGTTTCCAGACCTTCTAATTCTATTGGTAGACATTCCAAGGGAACTTCCAATAATAAGAGACATGTTAACTATTAAAAAAGAGGGCAGTTCATTCATCCAAGTCCAGAAAGTCTGCATCTAGTGGTTTGGAAAATTTCAAACAACAAAGAACAGAGAATAGATTTTCTGAGCAAGCTAAGTCATTTATCTTCAACTCCCAAAGACAGTCAACAAGAAAAATGTATTATGCTAGAATACGAATCTACAAGTAATGGTGTGCCAAGAACACAAAGGATTCAGTTGAGGCCACTTTAGCCGGTTTAGCAGACTTCTTCATCTTTTTGCATGAAGAACATAATTGTAAGCCACATACGTTAATGGGTTACAGGTCAGCGATAGCATCTATGCATAAGGGTTGGAGCAATAGCTCTTTCAGTAAAAACACTGATCTCTCAAAGTTAATAAAAGGAATACCGGTATACAATTATTAACCAAATGTACGACCATTACTTAGGTATGAACAAAACTTACTTCATTTTGTAACCAGCTCCAATTTGACTTCTTAAATTTTAAACCACCTAAGCATCTAGATAATCAATATCACTCTCTGTATCTGAAACTACATGTACCTCTGTGATTAATTTACAGAGATAAATCAACCATGCAAGTTTGAATAAGTACTATTTATATTTTCATAAACATGTGATCAGCTCCAAAATCCTTAAATTACTCCAGCGTCTGAAACTAATGGCTCAGATTCAGCATCCAAGCCTGAAGAGTGCATCAGTATCACAAGATGCATCATCAATTTAAATTTAGTAAAGACTGACCCAAAAATAATGAAGACTTGTCCATCAAAATGTACCTGCTTCAAAACTTTAACCAGCTGTGGAGTGCATTAGTATCACAAATGCACAAGCCATGCAAGTTAGGACCAGTAGTAAGTAAGAAATAGTCATCAAAGGGCACCTACTCCTAAAACTTTACCCAGCTCCAAGCACCTTATTCTCCTCCACAACCGAACCCTTTGGCTCAGATTCAGCATTTAAGCCTGTCAAGTGCATAAGTATCATAAGACACACCATCCGTGCACGTATTGTGAAGATAAGACCAGAAGTAACTGAGATATGGTCATCAAAGGGCAACGCTCCTAGAACATTAACCAGCTCGAAAAACCTAAACCTCATCCAGCATCCGAAACCTGTGTCTCAGATTCAGCATCCAAGGCTGTGGAGTGCATAATTGTCACAAGATGCACCATCCATGCAAGTTTGGTGAAGATAGGACCAGCAGTATCTTAGATGTTGCCACAAATGGCACCTGCCCAAAAACTTAAACGAGCTCTTTTAAAACACCTAAATCTCCTCCAGCATCTGAAATTCATGGCCCAGATTCAACATCTAAGTCTTTCAGGTGCATCAGTTCATAAGTAGGCCCAGATGCATCATCCTTGCAAGTTTGGTGGAGATAGCTTAAGTGATTACTTAAATACAGGACCTGCCCAAAAATTTTAACCAGATCTGGATGCCGATGCCAACTGTATAGCATTAGCTTCCCCTGACTCCGTCTTGGTGAGCGAAAAGGAGCAAGCTTGGTCAACATGGTTGTTCAGGCAGTCATTGAATACTTTACCTGCTTCAAGACACTTCTTGACACAGTCTGCCTCATACCGCAAACCCCCAGTGTTGGGAAAGTTGTTTTGAGCTGGACCACAAGGTATTTCATTGGTTATTTTACCCGACGGCAGATTTGCTGAGACTGGGCTCCAGAAAGTGTCATCGATCTAAAAGATTTAAAAGCATATATATTTTCATATTCATTAGCTTTCCAGCAAAAAGTAAACATTATAATAAATGCAAGCCTTGTTATCTTGATAGGTTGGTACTGAAATTCTTAATTAGCTGCATGCAGATCTGTAGCTCTATTCTGGTAAAGTCGGATTGACCGACCTTAAAAGTTACTAATTCTTGCATGAAAAAACCTGCAATTTCAATTTTTGGCCTTCAAAAACTGGTGCTGATGTTTCACTTTCACCTAATGTCCACATAACAGGTTTTGAGTAAATATTTCATGCAAAAAATTCTACAGTACCGGTAGATATTTAACTTTCTATCACTTAACTTGACTCAGACATTGAATTCGCTTAAACACCAACAACAGCCTCTGAAATAGACTTGTGTTCAATTTATCGGCGGATCCTAAGTCACCATTTTTTCATGTGAACAAATGGCTCTTTTACTTACAGGGTTGATGAGGGTGTTTATAAAAGAATTTCACAGGCAAGTTAAGTAGCGTTAAAACAGGTAGTGAGATTGTTTGACGAATAATTTGGCATAACATATTACCACTACAAAAGTTAGAACATTAGATTTATAAATCAAAACGTATTTTTCAAGTAAAGACTGTAAAAAGAATATTCCACAGAGCTACATGTACCCATCTACAGCTAATTGTTGGCTGGAGATTTGCATTTACTAAAATGTAATAATATATGTGCATGGTTTACAGAATCCAAAGATACCCAGAATGAGTTACCAATATTTTTAAAATTTATCAAAATTAATATATAGGATTTGGGACTTAAAACTTATTTCAACCAATCCATAGTAAATATACTCGAGATGTCTTGAACAAGTCTATAGACTCTAATCTGAAAGATAGATACCGGTATACCAATTAAAGTTCAACCAAAACTTGAAACGATAGTGACAGCACAGAAAGTTTGAGTACCTTTTGCTTTCTTCATAAGTTCTGAAAAAATCAGATGTCTCACCTCTATTTTTCCCTTTGAACCATATATTATTGCTGAATTCTTTCCTTGAAACAGTGTACTGTAGACGAGCACTGCTTTACCGCCATTCTTGTAGGTTAAGGTCATACAGCCATTTTGATCCACTCCTACAGATTTTCAATCAAAATTTACCTTTTAAAGTCCATTTTGTTTTACATGTATTTTAATTTTTTTCAGCAAATAAATGGCTGAAAAGCGAATATTCATAATTGTTACTTCAACCAATTTTCTTTTGTAAAGAATTCTGCATGTGAAGTGAAATACCAGTATACCGGTACATGTACATGTAATATGACAAACCTTGATCAGAAAACGAAGCATCAGCTGTGATTTTCAAGGGCTTTTCATTGTTAAATACCATTGTAGCTAGCTGGATTGTGTAAATTCCAACTTCATGCAGACCTCCTCCCCCTAGCTCAGGCTTTTTAAAGCGAATCGTTTCAACCACAGAATAACAAAACTGGCATTGTACATGCAGGATTTCCCCAAGGTTTCCAGAATGAATCTCCTCTTTGATTTTACGATAAATTGGAAAGCACCTGCTCCAAATTGCCTAAAGAGAATGTGAACATGATATAAATTTAAATGTTGAAATGTTATATCTAAAAAGTTTGTAAACCATCTTCATCCCCCTCTACTAAGTTAACTTTAAATGTTGAAAAAGCAGAAATCTAGACAGGGCTAAAATTTCGTTGATTTGTTATTTTAAATAATTTTTAGGGGATTTAATTTTTGTGCATCAAAATTAACCATACTGAATGTCCTTTATAAATGATATCAATGAAGTAGTAGCAAAAATTAATCCACAAGAAATACAATGTATTTTCTCTTTTACAGTTAATCTAACTACTAAGAGGAAATTTCCCTTTACCTCCATGAAGAAGCGTTTGTAGTCTTTGGCCACTTGCTGGACCTCCAAAAACTGATTCAAACTAACTGCTACTGGTTTTTCACATAGAACATTTTTTCCTGCTTTTAGGATCTGTTTGGACAGCTTCACATGGTAACAGGGTATCAAACCAATGTACACAACATCTGAATGATTTTGGAATATCAGCATAAAAACATATTTTACCAGATTTACGATGAAGAAAAACTGCCAAATAAATTTAAAACGTAGCAGAAAAGTGAAATATCTGTTATTAATTAGGTAAGCAAAACTCTTACCTTTACCTTGAACTACTAGTATGTTTGCTCAAAATAAAAGAGTTGGTGGATCAAGAGGCCCATGGGCCATATTGCTTAGCTGAGCCAAAATGCCCAATTGAAACCCGAGTAGTTGATTATAGTAACATGTTTGACATTTCACAAATTAATATTTTCTAAATATCTTCAAGAAAAAGATAATTTCTACCAATAAAAGAGATATTTTTTTGAAGACAAAACATATCATTTTTCAATTGGGTTTAAACAAACTTATAAACTTTGTAAGATCTTACCAACATTTGGATCAGTGGCAACTTCATCGTATGAGCCATAGGCTTTCTTGATACCAAACCTGTCAGCAAATTCTTGGGCTCTAGCTAATGATCTTGCTCCAACGCAAACTACCTTTAACAATCATCAAGGATGTACAAATTAAGCATAATGCTAAAAATAGTTGTCATTTATAGTCTTGATATTACCGTAATACAGTAAACAAATTAACCTCATTGCCTCATAAACATTACTGATAATACAATAAGCAATAACCTTATTTATTTACCTCATGAACATTATTGGGAGGAGCTAACAATGCCGACACAAAATCATTACAAATCAACCCTGCTCCACAGATTCCCCAGCGAAGGACCATTATGTTCCTATCCAAATCAAGAAAAAAGTTGTTTTAAGTTCTATACCGGTATTTGTACTAGAAATGAACACAAATTCAAACTTGAAGAAAGCAATAATAAAAAAAAATGACAAGCATATGCAATATATCATTTCGTAGGTAAATTGTCCTAAAAGAGAATAGTATTTAACACTAGTCCACTGCTGTTCCCGTGAAAGGGAAAATGATTGCAATCTACCGGAGGAGGTACTCCCAGAATTTGGAGTAAGGTATCTTGTGTTGTAATATTACTAATATGTAAACGGTGTGACCGTCGGACCGAGCGCAGATTTAACACAGTGCAGTTTGATTTTTTTTAAATCTATTTAAAACGCACACAGTAGGATCCGCCTGCATGGTTGCCTACTCATATTATTCGTCAAAGTTAAACTAAAAGTCTCGTGCTCAGTCTACATTATGACGTCATATTTCAGACGTAAAACGTTCAAGTTTTGTCATCGGAGATAACCGAAGAGAGTTACGTAAAGTTCCGAATTTTTTTATTTCTTCTTTTATTGTTCATCAATTTAATTCATATGAATACCGCTGTAATAAAATTGCATACTTTGTTCAGTATCTAAAAGATCAGTTCCTTGACGTTAATGTTTTTATTTTCAATCTGATAATTTGATAAGACATACATAGAACAAGTCGTGTTTCTTGATTGAAGCACTATTGAAACTTATCTGGTTTCCTTTTTAATTTCTTTTAATTCAAATTAACTTCTTTTGAAACACTGGAACTTATTTAATCGAGTTTAGGGGCAATAAACATCGATAAGTACCAGTCAATCAATGATCGAACTAACTTTTTAAAAACAACATGGCTGCCAATATGGCGGCGTCCAGGGCTGGAAGAAATTTTTTTTTGCCTTAGTACCCCCGATTCAACATTCATTTTTCACTGATTTTCTTATATATACGTGTTACCATTAATCCTCGCTTCGCGAGGCGGGCTTCGCCCGCCTCTCGCTGCGCTCGGTATAAAGCGAAACAAGTGCCTTTGATCTAATGGGATCTTATCAAGAAAAATATGAGGTAAAACCAACAGAAAATATGCAAAATGATATACTAAAATATAAAATCTTAACTTTTTTTACCGAGCGCAGCGAGAGGCGGGCGAAGCCTGCCTCGCGAAGCGAGGATTAATGGTAACACGTATATATACGAAAATCAGTGAAAAATGAGAGTTGAATCAGGGGTACTAAGGCCAAAAAAAAATTCTTCCAGCCCTGGGCGCCGCCATCTTGGCAGCCATTTTGTTTATAAAAAGTTAGTTCGATCATTGATTGACTGGTACTTGTCGATGTTTATTGTCCTTAAACTCGATTAAATAAGTTCCAATGTTTCAATAGAAGGTAATTTGAATTAAAAGAAATTAAAAAGGAAACCAGATAAGTTTCAATAGCGCTTCAATCAAGAAATACGACTTGTTCTATGTATGTCTTATCAAATTATCAGATGGAAAATAAAAACATTAACGTCAAGGAACTGATCTTTTTGATACTGAATAAAGTATTCAATTTTATTACATTGGCATTCATATGAATTAAATTGATGAACAATAAAAGAAGAAATTAAAAAAAATTCGGAATCACGTAACTCTCTTCGGCTATTTCCGAAGACAAAACTTGAACGTTTTACGTCTGAAATATGACGTCATAATGTAGACTGAGCACGCGACGTTTAGTTTAACTTTGACGAATGATTTGAGTAGGCAACCAGGCGGATCCTACTGTGTACGTTTCAAATAAATTTAGTTCTATAAAAATCAAACTCCACTGTGTTAAATCTGCGCTCGGTCCAACGGTCACACCGTTTACATATTATTAGAGTACTACCAAAAAATTTTGGCGGAAAACAAAATCTGCAAAATTTTGCCCGAATTTCCTCTGTTTAGCTAAAAGTCTATTTTTGTTTGAGCCTAATTCCATAATAGTGTAAAAATACCGAATGTTTTGTCAATAATAGTTCATTTCATAAATACTTTTTTTGTTTAGAACAAATTTTACTCATCAAATTGAACTTTATAACAATCCAAATTTGAAAACCCTGAGTATACAAGACCTTTAATGCAGATATTTGTTAAAGCATAATCTAACTGATTAATGTCTTAAATGTGGTTACTCTTATAAAGACTGACTGTGTTCATTTCTTTTTTTCATTGTTCATATGTTATTCTGCCAGAAACTCTTTGATTGATGATATAAATAACAAAAAGATACCAATTAATGTTAATATTGTATTATTTGGCTTCAGCTGACCATACTATGACGAAAAAATGTTGGTTTTTTTTTTTACCAAATTCGTCATTTTATTAAAAAAAAACAAAAAAGGATTTTAGAATGTACAATTGCATTATGAAACAATACAAGTGCTTTCATGTAAAACTATACATACAGGTACACATAATATTGCTGGGCCTACTTTATATTTTACATTTTATACATTTTTTTCCATATCTTTGCCTTTTTAATTTTTTTTGGGAGGGGGGGGGGTGGTTTATTTCATTTTTCATTATTTCTATTATAGTTAATGATGTTTAGCACTTTAAAAATGATTACGCAAGAGCGAGCGCAGATCTTAAGAAAGGAATCTTCTCAATATCAAGCATACTTCTTGTAATAAGAAACACATTCAATTTTGACACAGTGTAACAGATCATATAACCAAATGATTCTATCAGTTTAATCAAATTTGACCTCCTTGTTTATGCATAAAGGTCAGGTCGAGGTCACAACATTTTCCTTAACTTCCTTAAGGATGATAAAATTAAATGTAGTTCTTTGCAGTATCCCCAAGTACCCAAACTCCGTCACCATAAGCAGAAAACGTCCCGCGTTTCTCTGTAAATTATTTTTTGTGGTTTTTATCATTTGCAATCACTAAATATAATCTGAAACAATATCATTTATAAAATTATTAACAAAAATATTTATTTTATTCAAATAAGCCCTCTGAATACGACGTTTATCACGCGTGCTTATTATATCTTATGAACCTAACTCCGTCACCCACATGCTCTATGATATGGCAGGGAATGAAGACACATTAACAATTTAGTTAAAACTCCATTTGTATCTAGTCCAAGTTATAATAAGTAAAAATGGTGCATACAATTTAATTGTATTTAATTTCACCGAAATGAAATGATCGCCAGAATAAAATATGGGTCCATGTAACAACAATCACAATGGCCTTTTCAGAATGTATGGATGCCGTTCGATTTATGTCCTTACTTATTTCAAATATCTTATATCAGTAATTAATATATTACTTATTATATTATTTATTTATTTCATTTTTAGAAATGTATCATATTCTAAATAACGATATACCGGATATATCTATACCCTGTATAAGGCAAAAGTTACGGCATGAGCGATTTGACGTTATCATCAAGAATAGTGCATAAAGGCTATTGCGGATTGAAAAAAATGTGTATTACCTTAATCAAAAATGTATTACATGTGATATGTTTCATCTTGACATCTCTAAAAATGGCTGACCAACGTAAATGATCGAATGGGCCCGCATGTCAGAAATATCGATAATTTAGTGCACCCGTGAAAAAGTTTTAGCTGATTTCACACAATTATTGGTGCATAAAATGAACAAGCTTTAATTCTGTTATTTTTTGACACATTCTTAAATTTAACCGTTGCAAATTGTTGACATTTGATTAAAGATTTTTGACATGTAAAAAATGACGTCATAATCGTACTTGATTTCAAACGGCGAGGAGTTTCCCGAAAGTGACGGAGTTAGGGTAGTGACGGAGTTAGGGGGCTATGCGATAATGTAGACATTTGTTTAAGATATGAAGATTCTATCCTTCAATGAAATGATTAAATATCAGAATGTCTATCAGCTTATACTACTTAATTGGAATAAATATTTAAACTAAAATTGATATTGCTAAGCCCGCATTTCCTCTAATTTTCTTACATTTTGAAGACATTTTGATTATTTTTTATTTATGCTTCCAATATTAAAATGTTTCTGATTTTATATTGACCATTTAATAAGAGAGAAAAACTGAGTTTAATGATTTTTTTTCACAAAAATCAATGTATAGAATGGGAACTTTAAGAAGCTTATAAAAATGTAATTTAATAGGCAAATCACATTTTAAAAACATATTCTGAAACCCAAGTATCCTATCTCTTAGTTCACGTTAGTTAAAAAAATCCAACATTATGTTATTATTTAAAAAAAATGCTAAAACAGACTCATTAATCTACAGCAATTCTAAATTGCGAAACATGTGATATTTTCCTACGCCAATATTCCGCCAATAATATAGTCCTTGTTAGCTCTAAACATTGATTACTATTTCTATGCCAAGTTGTATGATAGTAATAAAGAAAGAAAATTATACTACTTTAATTTCCTTTCATCTTGATATAATGAACAATTAATCAAATTTACGTTTGACAAGTCGAAAACCAGAAAAGACTCCTTCCTTAAAAGCTGACCCTGCCCCATGCAGAAATGCTCATCTGCTTAGCGTGATGATTTTGTGGAAATGGTAAACACAAAGACCATTGCTAGAAAAGAGGACCAATGTTTTTCATGTGTGTAAGCCTTCCACCTTCGTTCTCTCCTGGAGATGCGTCTCAATCTTAGGTGGCAGGGGATAGTTTCGAAGGAAAGACCCGGTCAAAATTTTGAAATAAAGGGAGAACCTGAGGTTTGGCTGGTTATTTGAGGTGTATAAATTGCTAGAATATTTATTGCATTCATTTTGTGGATAGAGGAGCTCATGTCAATTTCATTGATATATGACACTTTAATACTGGTAGCACTTTTCATCAGATATGGAATGAAAATGCGAAACTGTGGCCAAAATTTTCACTTTCGGTTTTGTGCTTGAAAAGTAGGGTGGGTTCAGAACACGAAATGTCACTCGAAAAGAAGGTGATTGACCCCCCATTAATTGGTGATTATTTGCATGGGTATACATTAAGGTACCAATCCTATGGTAGTTTATGGCAGTTGCTCGGGACTGGAGCGTGGTGCTGGACCCTTGAAAATGTGAAAAAAGGGCAATTTTTCAGAAAATTTTGAGACCGTCCCTGGCCATTCTATATAATGCTATATGTAAGTTGTACTTGTTTTATTCTGAAATGCTTAAAAATTCTCAAGAGTCGGGACCATGTGTCCCCTGCGTGCAAACCAATTTTAGCAAATTTAAAAATCCACTGAAAAATTAGATCACATATATGAGCACTATCTGCCTCACATTTCCTCGACCAAAAAAACTATCCCCTGCCACCTTAGTAAACACTAATCCAGTAGTTCTTTCACAAGCAGTTTATTAACAAGCGTGATCGTATAGTCAAAATTACATCAATTAAAAGCAGCCCAAATCAAAGATCTTTAATTCAAAATCTAAATCAAACTCTCTAATTCCACATCCAAATTAAAATCCTAAATAAAATTTTTAGCCAAAAAATTACAGATCTAATATAAAATTCTAAATCCAAAAATTAAAAATCTGCCTTAACATTATTTTACAGAAGATTATTAATATTACATTTTACTTATGATTGACAGTTCTGAGTAGTTCGGCCCATCTACGATGACCATGAGTGAACATTTAGTGTTCAAATTCCGGAGTTATATTTTATTTCTAAATAAAGCAACAAAACTGTCTATCAAGGAGTATGGATGCAGCTTTTAATCTCTGAGTCCTGGGTCTCTGAGTCCCCCACCTGAGTATGAGGCATTGCTTACGCATAATACATTCTTTCATACACGGCAGGTTAATTAGATGTAATAAGCAGTATATGGCTAACTTGCAGTATCAGGGCCTTCATTGCAGACACAAGATCGCCAAATATGACAATTCGTTGATTTAAGAATGGAATTTAATAATTTTTCTATTGATGGACGTATCAAAGGAAAAATTGACCGGAAAACATCAATGCGCATTACGCATTGATGAAAAGGTACCAAATTTGAACAGCAGCGTTACCCTGAAAGTGTATGTGCCTATATATGTTCGTTATGATTTATTCCTGGAATTGGAATAGCCAGCCTCTCAGTAAATGTTGATCGTTGATCTAAAGCAGACAAAATCGTGAGAAGATTTTCTATTTAGAGAATTAAATTATTGGTATTATTTATTTTTGAAGGTAAAAATTTTTATGTTCATAAAGTTGCATTTTGTTTGCTGACAATTAAACAGATACAACTTTACATTTTGTTGCCAGTGTTTTTCTTGAAAATTCCAGTTCTATAGATAGTGTTAAATCAGAACAGATGAGAAAAGTAGATCCGGCAAAATTTTATTGATGCAGGTATCAAAGAAATTTTTCGACCAATCAGAAACGCCAATATCGTATCAAACTAATAAATATTAAATGATAACTTGTTTATATATTATCAATTTGGATTTTACTGTGCCCGAATTCCGTGCCTGATTAATTAACGTCATTTAAGACTTGTTGGGATGCAGGTTTTGAGTCTCCCGCCTGAGTATGATGCATCGCTTATGTACAATATTGAAAGGTCATACATAAAAGTATACATGAGTTGGTTACAAAGAATATATAAAGCATGCGATACATGACTCGGTATAGAGTACTAGAGCTATCGAATCATACACAGAATCGCCAAATATGACAACTTATTTAAAAACTCACAATTTGGATATCGTTGTGTCCGCATTCTACACCTAGTTGCATAAAATCATTTAGGAATGGCTACGCAGTACTACAAGTGTCACAGAGTTCATTCTGTTATTTATTCATTGCGCAATATCTAGGTATACAATACAGAATGTTGCTAAAACGCAGAACGGAAAACGGAACGGAAAACGGAAAAATACTATCACCTTTATCGCTTAGGTATTGTTTAGATTGGACACAAACTTTTACTTTGTAACATTTATTCATATCATATGAATGATTATTATCAAAAGGTTGCTTAATTATTTGATATCATTCTATCAACTCAGTCATTGCATTCAATTTGCTTAAACAAGTGCGAAACGTAAAAATAAAATGTACACACATTGTGTTTAAATAAGCTATTAAAATAACCTTTTGAAATATTTTCCTTTTGTAATATTATGACAAAAATAGTGTACCTACCCTTGCAGTTGGTTGAACCGTTTGGTTGTGATTTTCATGACTTCGAAACTTGCTTGGGATTTTATACTTATTTTTAAAAATTCATATATGATGAAACCTCATGCACATTGAATTTTTCGTGATCCATAAAATTTTTAAAATTATCAATTATAGCATTATTGATATCAAAAGCGTGACCGACGAGCAACATCCACTATCATTGTAACGAGGTTTTGCTGCAACACCTGTTTGCTTACCCTTTCGTCTCGCTATTTTAAAGATTATTAATTGAATTTTCCGTTTCGCACTTGTTTAAGCAAATTGAATGCAATGATTGAGTTGATAGTCATGTCACCGTGTGAAATGTTCCCCTTGAACATGAGACCTTTTCCCCTGTCACTAGCGTTGATTGACTTTGATCTGGACATGCACTCTAAATTGACACTCAGTTTATTTAAGAATCCATTAATTCTAATAACTCTTTACATTTATGTCTCTGTTGATCTCTATTGTAAGAAATGTTTTGTTATCTATATGTAATTGTTGGCCATGTTCAATTATTTGGCACTTGGAAAGCGACGGTCGAGGCGTTCGTTCCACCGACTCCTGACCTAGCAGAATATTGCAATAAGTTTGCGGCGTTTTAATAAATCTTATAAAACGAATACCGATCGACTTTTACATTTTCAGTGGGTCACAGAAATTCGTAAGAATGATATCAAATAATTAGGCAACCTTTTGATGATAATCATAAAATACGAATAAATGTTACAAAATAAAAGTTTGTGTCCAATCCATACAATATCTAAGTGATAAAGTCATAGTATTTTTCCGTTTTCCGTTCCACTATGTATCATAGTGACCATATTGTAAAACTAACAATTCCGAGGTCATAGTACGGCTATCTGGTTACATGTGCAATGTTACATGTTACAAACCCACTGGACCAGTTCCTGTTTATGTTCCTAGAGTGAAGACCATCATGAGTCTTGATGCCATTGTTCCAACTGTTCCAAGTCCTTTCATTTCTCCAATAATAACTCTACATCAGCAAGCAGCTAAGGGCCTAACCAATACAGCATCTGCAACCAAATCCAGACTTTGCTGTTTTATAGCTGATCTAAATACCATCGACGCATTAACCCAAATCTGACTTCGACCCAGAGAAGATGCATGTTGTCAAACAGGCTGAATGAACCAAGAAGAGGCGCTTAGATCAAGTTCAGAAAGCATATCTAGTTGGTGGAAAATTCCTACCAAAACAAGTGTGACAACTATCTGTGCATATTACAGGAAGATACACACCGCAAAAAGGACATCGATCAACATTTGATGAATAATACAGCTTCTCTACTAACAGCATCCGACCAACATATTCCACATGGAAAGTTTAGACATTACTTAAAACCACATTGGAAAGACAGCGGTCTCGACCAAGCTCACTATGGCATGAGAGATGCCCGCCGATCATGGAAAGCTGACGGGTCACCAAGATCAAGAGATGCAAACTCGTTTTTAAACTATAAGAAAGCAAAGCGAAACTTTCGAAGAGTACACCGACAGACGGCTAAACAATGGTAACAGTCCGTATTTGACGATATCGACTAGGCAACAGAAATGGACCTAGGAACGTTCTACAAGACGGCATGGAAAAACATGAAACGATCCTCATCCAAACTCCCTAGTTCATTATCATATCAAGGCAAGTCCGCAAACAACATACCTGACATGTGTAACTTGTGGAAAGACTCAAAACTAGCAGAGGAAAATCAGGACCCGACTAAATTCGACAAGTTATTTAAACAGCATATTGACCAGCGTGTGCACGATATCGACAATGATCTCAACTCAACATTAGATTCAAAAATTTCATTATCACGCGAGGAAATTCAACATCATATTAAATCATTATCCAAGGGAAAAGCACCTGGTCCAGATTTTCTCACGAACGAACATATCATTTTTTGTGGTGATAAAATTGTTGATGAATTATGTATTTTGTTTAACTTGATACTTAGACATGCTCATGTTCCCGAAATGTTTAAAGTTGGAAAAGTTATATCAGTTTTCAAAGGTAAAAACAAAGATAAAAGTAATCCTACAAATTATAGAGGTATAACTCTAAAATCAGCACTTAGTAAACTGTTTGAGAAGGTTATTCTGTCTCATATTGAAAATGATTTATTAGATAGACAAATCTGTTTTCCACATCCATTACAATTTGGTTTTAGAGCTGATCATGGTGCTGTCCCTGCCTGTTATGCTATAAAAGAAATAATTGGTTATTATAATAGTAGAGATTCACCAGTTTTCTGTACATTTCTTGATAACGAAAAGGCTTTTGATAGAATATGGCACAATGGTCTCTTGTATAAGTTATTGAACTTGGAATTGACAAACTTAGTGGAAAATTTTAGAAAATTGGTACTATGATAGCAAATGTTTTGTACCTTTTGCTGGAGTCAATTCTGAACTCTTTAAAATATCTCAAGGTGTTGGCCAAGGTAGGGTGCTCAGTGCCTTTATGTTTCTTGTTTATATTGATGACCTATTGTATGAACTATGTACATCTACCAGTGGTAAACTAATGGGCAGTTTGCATATTCCAGGGATTCTGCTTGCCGATGATACAGCGCTAATAAACAACTCGCCTCGATCTCTTCAAGAATCATTATATGTTGTTGAATTATATGCTTACAAATGGAGATTACATTACAATCCAAATAAAAGTGTCTCTGTTGTATTCAACAAACAGTCACATATTTCATTGGAACTTGATGTTAAACTCTTTGACAATGTGATACCCAATTGCAATGATGTTATTTATGCTGGCTGTTTACTAGTATTGCAGGCTAATCTGAAAAGTGATAGACTTGTAGAACGAGCTTGCAAAAATGCAAGAAGTAAAACTCATTCACTCCATCCTGTTGGCGTTTATAATTCCCAAATCAACCCAGCTGTGTCAGCCAAAATTTGGAAAAAAATTGTTCTTCCTTCTTCTCTTTATTCATGTGAACTTTGGACTGATATCACAAAAAAGGACCAGTCCAAACTGGAATACACCCAACCACATTTTTCAAGAATTGTGCAAGGACTCTCGAAATTCTCACCTTCTCTATCCTGTACATCAAACCTGGGCCTGTGGTCAGTAAAAGGATATATAGACAAATGCCGCCATCTATTTCTCGGTAGACTAATGAGAGCGGACAAAACCACTGTTCATAATAAAGTTTTTATGTTTTTATCTTCCGAGGATGTTTCAGATAAATATATTGTTACGAAGACTATTCAAAAGACAGCAATTGAGTATGATTTGTCTCTTAATGTTATTACAGATTACAGCTAGCTATATTTTCAAAACAAGTTGTCAAGAATGCGTTTATTGAAGAGGAAACAAAATGGAAACAATTGTTGTACAGCACTCCTGAAATGTCAGTATATAGAAATATTCATTGTAAATTAAAGCCAATTCATTTATGGGCAATTGTTAAAGAAAACCCTGGTCTAAGAAAATATTTTAATCGATTTATTGCATTATTGTCTATGAAAACGGTTCCCAAATTGTGTAACCATTGTAAAAGAATGGAAAACAATTTTAACATGCACATTATGCTCAATTGTTCATTATTGATGAATGAGAGAGACAAACTTTTGGAAGATTTATTAGATATTCTAAATGTATTTGAATATGTTTCTTTTGATTTGCAAGATACCGAAATCCAATATTTGGCTCTATTAGGGTGCATTGCAAATACCAGTTTTGCCCAAATTACATTTGAAAAGTGGAAAAAAATTATAATTTGTGTATCGAAATTCGTATTTTTATTGTGGGATCATTTCGTTATTGATTGTAGAAAAATTTAAAATAATACTGTTTTCTCCTGAACTGATTGTAAATATGTTTGCATTTATGTTTATTTTTCTCCTATTGTTTTTTGTTATTTAGTTTCATGTTAAACATCATAATACTCTCCTATTGGACCGCCGGTCAATAGACTGCGATCTATTGGACCGGCAAAGTATATCAGAACGCGGGTATGTTAATGTTACATCCTTTCGATAGTTCTCAGGGAATGTATAATTATTCCTTTACATAGACGCTGCTTTTAGTACTCGGTGAAACCAAATTCAATGTTATCAAAATGGAGTATCAAATAATCAACAGTTTTAAAGCTTTATATATGGTAAAATACTATTTAAAATCTAATGGGTTGAAGACTCCTCCTTCTTTGTGTAAACTTATATTTAATTGAGATGTTGTAATGCATGCAACAGGTTTTGGTGCATGTAAAAGATGAAAACAAAATCTGTGTATATTGCATAATGGCACGAAAACCTTCTGCAATATGCAACCCCGAAAACTAAAAAAGGAATTAGGTAATAAAACAATTATTTAATGCTTGAACGGTCAATAGACCAGAATGTTTTCCCTTGGTGCAGGGAACAGGTCAGTATGAACTGGCCTCGGGAAATAGATCATACTGAGCTGTTCCCTGCACCTCGGGAAAAATATTATACAAATATTGACTGGGGTTGAGGGCAACATTGATTATATTAGCCCCCGAGGGACAAAATATTGCCCGACGCGAAGCATTGACTGCTCAAGCATTAAATAATTGTATCATATACACGCATAGTATTGTTGCCCTTACACATTGATAGTTGTGTACAAATAAGAACGTTCTAAATTCGATAATAAATAAAATGCGTATGTCATTTTAACTGCGCACATCAGTGGATCAAAGTTTAAAGGTTTTGACTTTTGATAAGAACCCCCGATTTAGCGAATCTGAATTCTTTTGACGCTTGTCTGTTCCCAAATCGAAGTGAATTCGCAGTGGCGGGAGCGGGAACCAGATTACGTTTATGGCCGATATTTCGCGTGAAAAGCTGTATGAAAATGGCGATTAAACGATCGTTGCTTCAAAGCAATCCATCGTCTCCTTCTAATGCCAATGATCCTAACAGGGATCTGTTTGAAGCTTGTAGAAACAGAGATCTTAACAAAGTAAAGAAACTGGTGAATCACCGTTCTTAACATTATGTTAACGCGAAAGATACAGCGGGAAAAAAGTCTTCCCCACTTCATTTTGCAGCTGGTATGGATGAAGTCAAATCACATTAGCTTTGTTTTTATTTTGTGTTTATGTTTTAGTATTCGTAAAAGTTCGTATATTGCACGATGAACGTTTTTAGAGGTCGCTCAAATCAATTGTTCCTATTGCATTTGAATAAATTGCAATCATTCAAATGTTTAAGAATTTTTCAACGTTTAAGAAGAGATTTGGTTTCTCATAAGTTTGTGTTCTTTGGATGTCTTTGATTATGTTGCGTAAGATCAATATTTGTTTCCCCATTACAATTATTCTTTCTAATGTATATATGCATGTACCATCCAGGTTAATGGGATTTAACCGAACTCAAAATGTCCCAGTAACTGGGAAATACGCTCCGCAGCGAATAACTCAAAATAAATAAAACATGACTTTAACTATTGTATTAATGTATATTTTTATTGTAATAAATCATATCTTTCTCCAACGTGTCTATTTATTTTTTACAATGTATTTACATAACGTTAAGTAAATTGTAAATCAATCCAAATCAAGTTCTTGAATTATCTCTCTTTTGAATGCCTTGTAAAAAAATATCCAGGTTCAAAAGAAGCTTTTAAAAGACAAAGGCTTTTAAATTATATAATGGCCGGCATTGGATAGCGGATAAGTTTGGGTAAGACACTTTAAGATACACAATAGATTATTTACCTACGTACATGAAATACATCATTAGCCTATTGACCGAACGCTATTATTTAGTTTTAAATCACTGTTAAATAAATTAGTGTTGGCAAATCTTGCCATATTTAACCAAGTTTCCTTCTATGAAAATATTTATGACCAATTTTATAAGGCCTAGCATGTAGGATTTTATTAATATAAAAAATTAATCAACATTAAATGTGTCCCTAACAGCGGCAGGTGTTTTAGTTATTCGTACTCCCGAATGTTCTGATTAGGAAAAAACGAACACTTTGCTTATCCGATTCTAATTAAGAGAGAGAATTGTATCAACATGTTAATAAAATTTTATTGATTTTTATATCATAACCTGCATATATGTAAAAAGATCACATTAAAAAAGTTTATCATGTAGATTAAGTAATTAAAAGGAATTAAAAGAAATCAAACAGTAAAAAGTGGATCTCAAGCAATAAACAAATCACTCAGTAAATACATGTTTGTAAAAAAAAATTAGCACCTTAATCATAAATATAATTGTTTATGGCCACAAGTACATGTAAAACATATACTACAAGCATCAATAATCATTAACATTCACATTTGCAAATATGTTTCCTTATATAAACCTACAGAATAACGAAAACGTTCAATTCTGTATGAATATAAGTAATAAAAATCAATGTTAAAAGGTTCACCGGGATATGAAGTTGGTTGGTGAGTGATCAAATCTGCTGAGAAGCCCATACTGATGCACTCTTAATTGGGTTTTAAAAACTCCTCGAAAGCAGTTGGAAAAATCTGCTAAAGACAAAATATAGACATAATTAATACCTCAAGATTATCAGCATATCAATAGCTTACTAATTAAGCACAAAAAGACATACCGGTAAGCAAACATGACATGGTCCGAGTCTCTCATTGACATACTTACCATTCCCAATCAGAAAAGCTTCTATTCACCATTGGACATGAATTCCCGTTAGTCTCACCACTTCATCAATGATGTGGTTAATAGCCTGACTGTCAGCGAAGGTCACTTCACTGCACTCCAAATTTCCTACCAAGATAAATATTTAAAGGTTTGAATTCACCTTACAACTCCAACTCTTAAGCATTGCAGATCTACAGGACATAAAGTAAAAGTTAAGTGGATGCCTTCTTTAAAAGCCAGGCTGCTAGATCCACAAATCTTTTTTACAAGAGAGGAGTGTATTGTTAACTTTTGGCATGCATTCAATGATGACAATTATAAATGCATGCGACATCATTTTGAAATTCATACTTTATGTAATAGTTTAACTTATTTTTTTCAATGACATATTTCTCTTTCATTTATCAACTTGTTGAATTTTCCCCGAGCTGCCTACGATCATGCCTGAACTTTTGAGACCACCCGTGTGGAATCACTGTGTTTACCCAAAATGAACAAGCATACAATGTACTTCAGATTCAGTTTTGTTCGGGCATTCGAAAAGAAAAGCCGCTTGTTTTTCTCGGTTAAATTTTTTATGCCTGCGGTCTTAAAATTTCATATTCATTTAAAATTTGCATAAAATGTAATAGAGAAATGACCGTGTTGGATGGCAACTCAAAGTGCTATAGACACACAGTTTGCAACGAAGCGTTTCCATGCCATGTTTGCAGTAATTAAGTGGTCAGAGGAAAAACGGGCGTTAATCAAAAAGATGATTGAATGAAAGAAAATAGAAGCGAGGAAAAAATCAGCTTCATTGCCAAACCCAAAAGTTCCCTTTGTGGGAAATAATGGTAATCTGAATCGTTCCGGTAGTCAAGTTTCCTCTGCGGGAAACGTAGAGCTCTGCATCAGAAAACCTCTCTCCGCGGAAACGAGTCAAAATGGCGCAGGGTTCAGTCCCTCTTCAAGTAGGTAATTTTCCGCCTTTCATATTGGGAATTTTCGAAGCCCAATGGCAACATCATCAAGAGAATTGCATGAAAAAGTTGAATGACGCTAAAATTAAAGAATTAGTTCAGGATTCAAATGAACAACCGACTAGTGCTATTACGTCTGACGTTCGTTCAAACAGGGCGTGTAACTGGTTGGATATATTTCGACCGTCAGATGATCAACTCTCCAGAGAATCGGATGACGATGATCTGGTAAGCCACAGAGGTGAAACTGATCAAGTCTTAAGCAATTCACTTGATGATGTTATTGATGTTCACGAGGACATCGTTCAGAGTTTGATAACTCTGTCTTGGGTTCAGTACATACGCATGATACAGACTCTAACGGTTCATGCATGGTAGACTGGGAAAATTTTGTTTAAAAAGTGTCTACAGACACTGAACATCAACTCGGTTAATGTTTCTGAAACTCAGAGCCGATACTTCAAATCATATATGTCCAATCGTTTGATATATTGAGGACAGCAGTTTTACAACAGGGAGGAAAGAATACAAAAATCCCTACCGTTTCCGTAACCCTATGTTGCATTCACGCACCAATGAGTTATGGAAAATAGATCAACGATCTCGACTTCCTCTCAGAAAGTTGACATATGCCTCTCTAATTTCGTCTACGTTGATAAATTTGTATCTGATGAGGACAAAACAGAGTCCCTAAAATCATTGATGCAAGTGTTTAAGTCAATGGCTGATGTTACTTCCTACATATTAGTGGGTGCAGTTGCAGCCTGTAGAGCCATTCATATTGAGGATTTGGCTTTTAAAAAACAAAGCAACTGAAAAAAAAATACTTGTACAAACAACTCTGAATTCTAAACTGTTTTGTGGGAAGTATTTTGACATTCTTCTCTCAAGTGCAGAAAGTTTGCGCGATGCTAAAGAAATACAGCACCTGAGAGGTTCAAAAAAGAGAGGTGATGCAGCCCTCAGTTCTGCAAGGAAAAGAAAGAGAGATGAGTCCATGGGCACATCAGAACCAAAACAACAGAGTAATACTTTGCAAAGAAGGGAAAGTTTGTTGCGGAAAAGAACCATAGGACTACCATAGGAGGGGTACGAAATTTCAGTTCGAAAGTTTCTTTCAGAGGTCAAACTCGTGGCTCTTGGTTTTGCAGCACCTTCTTTGTTGTTCCAAAACGAGATGGAGGTTACCGTCCGATTCTCAATTTGAAATCGTTAAATATATTTCTCTAAAATCAACATTTCAAGATGGAATCTCTAATTAAGGTCAAAAATACAAGCTCTGTATATACAAGACTGGGTTGCATCAATAGATCTAAAGGATGCATATCTTCATGTTCCAATTTATCCAGAAAACAGGAAATACCTCAGGTTTTGCATAGACAATTCAGGTCAATGCCCTTCAGTCGAGCAACAGCCCCAAGAGTGTTTACAAAATATATGGCAGCGTGTATAGATTTGGTTCCTCTTGTCAGACTAAAGATGCGTCCCATTCAGTTCTGCCTTCTGTCCCAGAGGCGTCCACAGTAGACAAACTGGATCATATGATTCAAATCGACAGTTCCCTCATCCCACATCTTCTCTAGTAGACAGAGAGAGGGAACGCTCTGGCAGGTTCATCTATTCTGAGCTTCAGAGCAGACCTAACCTTGTGGACGGATGCATCCACTTACGGGTGGGCAGCCCACCTAGAGGATCGCAATGTGTCAGGGGAATGGACAGTGATAGAACAGTCATCACATATAAATCTGTTGGAACTCAGTGTATTGGACTTATCACTTCATAATGTTGTACTGAGGACAGACAATTCAACAGTATTGTCTTACATCAATCGCCAAGGGCGAAAAAGTCTGCAGCCCTGTGCATGATGACATGAAGGATTCTGCATTTGTGTCTTCTTTTTAGGATACAGCTCAAAGCAGCTCACATTCCCAGGAAAAGGAATGTAATAGCAGTTGTCCAGAGAGCGACAAATTCTCAAGATGACGGAATGGAGTCTCAACCAAGAAAAAGTTCAGCAGATTTTTCGAGTTTATCCATTCCAAACATAGATTTATTTGCAACAAGGGAAAAACAGAAAGTTAACAGTGTTTTGTTCTCATTTCCCGATCCCTTAGCATGGGGATGCAATGCACTAAATGTAGATTGGACAGGAATATTTGCCTATGCATTTCCTCCACCCATATTAATTCTGAAATTACTCAGAAAAGTGGAACAGGAGTCGTGTGTTCTTTTTCTCATTGCTCTGTTTTCACCAAGACAGTCATGGTTTCCAGACCTTCTAATTCTATTGGTAGACATTCCAAGGGAACTTCCAATAATAAGAGACATGTTAACTATTAAAAAAGAGGGCAGTTCATTCATCCAAGTCCAGAAAGTCTGCATCTAGTGGTTTGGAAAATTTCAAACAACAAAGAACAGAGAATAGATTTTCTGAGCAAGCTAAGTCATTTATCTTCAACTCCCAAAGACAGTCAACAAGAAAAATGTATTATGCTAGAATACGAATCTACAAGTAATGGTGTGCCAAGAACACAAAGGATTCAGTTGAGGCCACTTTAGCCGGTTTAGCAGACTTCTTCATCTTTTTGCATGAAAAACATAATTGTAAGCCACATACGTTAATGGGTTACAGGTCAGCGATAGCATCTATGCATAAGGGTTGGAGCAATAGCTCTTTCAGTAAAAACACTGATCTCTCAAAGTTAATAAAAGGAATACCGGTATACAATTATTAACCAAATGTACGACCATTACTTAGGTATGAACAAAACTTACTTCATTTTGTAACCAGCTCCAATTTGACTTCTTAAATTTTAAACCACCTAAGCATCTAGATAATCAATATCACTCTCTGTATCTGAAACTACATGTACCTCTGTGATTAATTTACAGAGATAAATCAACCATGCAAGTTTGAATAAGTACTATTTATATTTTCATAAACATGTGATCAGCTCCAAAATCCTTAAATTACTCCAGCATCTGAAACTAATGGCTCAGATTCAGCATCCAAGCCTGAAGAGTGCATCAGTATCACAAGATGCATCATCAATTTAAATTTAGTAAAGACTGACCCAAAAATAATGAAGACTTGTCCATCAAAATGTACCTGCTTCAAAACTTTAACCAGCTGTGGAGTGCATTAGTATCACAAATGCACAAGCCATGCAAGTTAGGACCAGTAGTAAGTAAGAAATAGTCATCAAAGGGCACCTGCTCCTAAAACTTTACCCAGCTCCAAGCACCTTATTCTCCTCCACAACCGAACCCTTTGGCTCAGATTCAGCATTTAAGCCTGTCAAGTGCATAAGTATCATAAGACACACCATCCGTGCACGTATTGTGAAGATAAGACCAGAAGTAACTGAGATATGGTCACCAAAGGGCAACGCTCCTAGAACATTAACCAGCTCGAAAAACCTAAACCTCATCCAGCATCCGAAACCTGTGTCTCAGATTCAGCATCCAAGGCTGTGGAGTGCATAATTGTCACAAGATGCACCATCCATGCAAGTTTGGTGAAGATAGGACCAGCAGTATCTTAGATGTTGCCACAAATGGCACCTGCCCAAAAACTTAAACGAGCTCTTTTAAAACACCTAAATCTCCTCCAGCATCTGAAATTCATGGCCCAGATTCAACATCTAAGCCTTTCAGGTGCATCAGTTCATAAGTAGGCCCAGATGCATCATCCTTGCAAGTTTGGTGGAGATAGCTTAAGTGATTACTTAAATACAGGACCTGCCCAAAAATTTTAACCAGATCTGGATGCCGATGCCAACTGTATAGCATAAGCTTCCCCTGACTCCGTCTCGGTGAGCTAAAAGGAGCAAGCTTGGTCAACATGGTTGTTCAGGCAGTCATTGAATACTTTACCTGCTTCAAGACACTTCTTGACACAGTCTGCCTCATACCGCAGACCCCCAGTGTTGGGAAAGTTGTTTGGAGCTGGACCACAAGGTATTTCATTGGTTATTTTACCCGACGGCATATTTGCTGAGACTGGGCTCCAGAAAGTGTCATCGATCTAAAAGATTTAAAAGCATATATATTTTCATATTCATTAGCTTTCCAGCAAAAACTAAAAATTATAATAAATGCAAGCCTTGTTATCTTGATGGGGTTGGTACTGAAAATCTTAACTAGTTGCATGCAGATCTGTAGCTCTATTCAGGAAAAGTTGGATTGACTCACCTTAAAAACAAATTCTTGCATGAAAAAACTTGCTCAAACTTGTGCTATTTTTCCATTTCACCTACTGTGGAATCATTAGATTTCGTGGTGGCTCAATTTTCGTGGAATTCGAAACTATCCCCACGAAACTGTAAAAATTAAGCAATCCACGAAAATTGGCCCCCACAAATTCTAATGATTCCTCAGTAATGACCTACCAGGTTTTGAGGAAATATTTGATACAAAAAATTCTTCAGTACCGGTAGATATTTAACTTTCTATCTCTTTACTTGGCTCAGACAATCGCTTACAAGCATCAGCCTCTGAAGAAGAATCTTATCATACCTCAATATGATTATTCTATATGACGCGTCATCTGATTGGTCTACAGAGTCATGTGACTGGGCACATAAATCGTTGTGTCTCCAGGGAAATAAATATCATGTCTCACCTCTTTGGAAATCTCAGGATTTTTCATTCCAAAGATATGAAATAGTCATGGTTGGTTTACAGAATCCAAAGATTCCCAGAATAAGTTACCAATACATTAAAAATTTATTAAAATTAATATATAGGTCTTGGAACTTGGAACTTAAAAGTCATTTCAACCAATCCATAGTAAATATATTTGAGATATCTTGAACAAGTCTATATATTCTAATCTGAAAGATAGATACCAGTATACCAATTACAGTTCAACCAAAATTGTAACGATAGTGACAGCACAGAAAGTCTGGGTGCCCTTTGCTTTCTTCATAAGTTCTGGAAAAAATCTGATGTTCTTACCTCTATTTTTCCCTTTGAACCATATATTATTGTTGAATTCTTTCCTTCAAACAGTGTACTGTAGACGAGCACTGCTTTACCGCCATTCTTGTAGGTTAAGGTGATACAGCCATTTTGATCCACTCCAACAGATTTTCAAAATTTACCTCAAAGTCCATTTTGTTTTGCATGTATTTTAATTTTTTTTCAGCAAATGAATAGCTGAAAAGCAAATATTCATCATTATTACTTCAACAAATTTTCTTTTGTAAAGAGTTCTGCCTGTGAAGTGAAATATAGGTATACCAGTACATGTACATGTAATATGACAAACCTTGATCAGAAAATGAAGCATCAGCTGTGATTTTCAAGGGCTTTTCATTGTTAAATACCATTGTAGCTAGCTGGATTGTGTAAATTCCTAAGTCATGCAAAACTCCTCCCCCTAATTCGGGCTTTATAACACGATCCATATTTAAATTAACCATAGGAAAACAAAACTGACATTGTACATGCTGGATTTCCCCAAGGTTTCCAGAATGAATCTCCTCCTTAATTTTACGATAAATTGGAAAGCACCTGCTCCAAATTGCCTAAAGAGAATGTGAACATGATATAAATTTAAATGTTGAAATGTTATACACCGTATCTAAAAAGTTTGTAAACCATCTTCCTCCCCCTCTGGTAAGTTTTTAATAACTTTAGATACTGAAAAAGCAGAAATCTACACAGGGCTAAAATCTCATTGATTTGTTATTTTATATGATTTCTAGAGGATTTAATGTTTATGTTTCAAAATAAACCATTCTGAAAATGTCCTTTATAAATGTTATCAATGAAATATGGTTGGTAACAAAAATTAATCCACAAGAAATACAATGTAATTCCACTTAACAGTTAACCTAACTACTGAGAGAAAATTCCCCCTTACCTCCATGAAGAAGCGTTTGCAGTCTTTGGCCACTTGCTGGACCTCCAGAATCTGTGACAGACAAGCTGCTACTGGTTTCTCACACAGAACATTTTTCCCTGCTTTTAGGATCTGTTTGGACAGCTTCACATGGTGAATGTGTATCACCCCAATGTACACAACATCTATAATTATAAAGTATGATTTTGGAATATCAGCAAAGAAAACATATATTGTACCAGATTTACAATGAAGAAAAACTGCCAAATAAATTTAATACTGTTTAGCAGAAATGTGAAATATTTTGACTGTAATCTGTTATTTATTGGGTAAGCAAAACTTTTACCTTTACCTTGAACTAATTGTTTGTTTCTTCAAAATATAAGGTTTTTGGATCAAGAGGCCCATGGGCCATATTGCTCAACTGAGCCAAAATGCCCCAATGAAACTCAAGCAGTTGTTTTTACAGTAACATGTTTGACATTTCACAAATTAATATTTTCTAAATATCTTTAAGAAGAAGATGATTTCTACCAATAAAAGAGCTATTTTCTTGAGACAAAACATATCATCTTCAATTGGGTTTAAACAAACATAAATTTTGTATGATTACTGGTACACCTTACCAACATATTGATCACTGGCAACCTCTTCATATGAGCCATAGGCTTTCTTGATACCAAACCTGTTAGCAAATTCCTGGGCTCTAGCTAATGATCTTGCTCCAACGCAAACTACCTTTAACAATCATCAAGAATGAAAAAATTAAGCAGAATGCTAAAAATAGTTGTCACTATAGTCTTGATATTACCGTAATACAGTAAACAAATTAACCTCATTGTCTCATAAACATTCCTGATAATACAATGTACAAACACCTTATTTATTTACCTCATGAACATTATTGGGAGGAGCTAACAATGCCGACACAAAATCATTACAAATGAACCCTGCTCCACAGATTCCCCAGCGAAGGACCATTATGTTCCTATCCAAATCAAGAAAAAAAATATTTTAAGTTCTACATTTGTACTACAAATGAACACAAATTCAAATTTGAAGAAAATGATAATTAACTAGACTCTTGTTGCTATAGCAACAAAAAGGTCTTCCATTCCTCATGTACAAGTAAAACAAAGCAGAATGACAAAAAGTCAATTTTTGAGTACTTTACGTGACGAACAGAAGTTATGCCGGATCAAACAGAACATAGTAAACAAATCTTCATACATTGTTCTGTCTTTCCTGAAAGTTTGAATGTTCAAGTTTTTGTCAGTTATGAAATCTCGTTAAAAAAAGATTCTTTGTCTCGGGACTGGAAACGGACAAACAGAAGTGATTAAAGAAATTATAAGTAAATATTTTTAGTATATTTACCTACGGTATGTAACTGTTCGTCACACTGAGAAAAATGTTTCAAAAAAAAATTTAAAAACTTTTCAAAAACTCTTCGAGTGAGAACCAGAAGTGACAGACGACCAGGGTGCGAAATTTGCATTAAAAAAAACCTACCTGAGATATTTAAGATGTCTTACCGGAAGTAGAATTTTTTGTGGGTTTTTTTTAACCATGTGTAGATGACCTATTGTATTTCTATTACTAAAATTGGCTACAGTTGTCCATCCCTTGAAGGAAATTTAAAATGTTATTTTATGACCGAATTCATATAATCATTTTATAAAGAAAAAACATAAAAAGATTTTAAAATGTATAATTGTATTATGCAACAATACTTTTATGTAAATGGTAGACACATAGACCATTACTAGAGGGAGAACCAATGTTTTCTGGTGTGCAATGAGCGCATTATGGAAGAGAATTCCAGGGAGAAACATGTTATAAAGTGTGTACGGAAGCCTCGCCAGAAAATGTTTGAGTTTATGCCACCACCAAAGAAAGTAACATACAGAGACACTAAAGAATACAACATAGTGGAAATTCAGGGACCACTACCAGCTAGCAGAAAGCGAGTCTGATCATGAGTGGGAAACATTGGATTCAGGGTGTCTTTCTGACATTGTTGGCAACTCTAACATCCTGTTCACGATCCTCTGTTACTCCAGAAATGGTGAGAAGGAAACCCACTGGACCAGTTCCTGTTGATGTTCCTATATATAGTGAAGACCATCAAGAGTCATGATGCCATTGTTCCAACTGCTCCAAGTCCTTTCGTTACTCCAAAGATATTTCCATATGAACAAGCAGCTAAAAGTCTAACCATTACTGCTTCTGTAACCAAATCCCGCACCTTATGGGACTTTGCTGTAGAAGCTGATCTTAATACTATGGACGCATCCACTCAAACCTTGATTTTCGCTGGAGTAGATGTTGCCACATTGAAGGAATTAAGAAACCCAGAAGTGGTGCTTAGATTAAGTTCAGAAAGCATATCAAGTTGGTGGAGAATTTGTGATAGAAATCCATGAAGATGAAGATTGGCTCTAAGATGACTTTTGGATATCAAGCTACAGTGCAACTTTCTGTCACCATCAACATGTTACAAATTAAATTATGTCCATTATTGTTTTCAAATTGATGGCAGCTAGGGCATCTGTGATTTCAAACATCTGTTTCTTTTTAATATAAAGTGGAACATATATTTTTCAAAAAAATATTCCATTTTTTTGTTCATGATATTTTGATATAAATGTGCTATACGCATTTCTCAATTAAAGGCATGACTTATGAAGCAAAGTTATAATCAAAATCAGAAATATCCCATTGAATAGCTCGATCAAGCAGAGCAGCTGTATTAGAGACATTACAATATTTTAGCTTGTGATATAGAATAGTTACCGTAATATTGATTGACATTCAATCATTATTCATAGGACAGCACCATCAGTGTCTCAAACTACAATTACCAGGTTAATACGTTCAAGATCTTACCTGCTACTTGCGTGTATTATAAAAAGCCATGCTGTTGAATATTAAGCTAACCAAGATATTCATTGCCCAAATTTTTAATGCTAATTAAGCATCAAATTCAAGCCACATCTTAATATAGTTACCACTTTGTAACAAATGTTAAATCTCTCATAATAATTTAATTGTTCATTCTATAAATTATTATGAATTTAACAAGTATATATCCGCTGGAAATATAATTAATGTTGATGTATTAATTAAGTCTTTGTTAAATAAATATCCAACTTAATTCGAATCAGAGACATATACCAGCTAAACTAGCAGTCCGTTCAATAGACCTAGATATCTACAACCTAGCATCTAGGTTAGATGCTACGATCTTGGATACATTCCAGGATTGTAGCAGCTATACTTACCTGTATGCCTCTACTGAATAGCTTTCAATAACTGCTATATATATACGATCTTGAATGATATAGCTTAGCAATATAACAGCAATTACAACATTAATTTATTCACTGCGTTCCCATAAATAGACTATCAAAGCTAGCAGCTAGGCTACTAGTTACAATCTTGAATGCAGACTAGCACTATCAGCATATATGCACTGTATAAATGCGTATGTCATTTTCCAGGCACGTATCATCATCCCCCCCCCCTTTTTCTGGCAGCAAATAATTTTCTTAAATTTACACAGTAAAAATTGAATTATCATGGACTTCGCCCCCCCCCCCCCTACTTTTTTGGGAGTATGAGAATTCGAAGTTATAAGTTATAGATAAACTAAGCCAGCCGAATTACAGTCAAGTCGTACCCAACCCGACTCGCACCCAAACCAACTCGTACTCAAATGGTCAGGTCGTACCCAAAACTATGTGGTTCACTGCGGGCAGATCAATATTTATTATAAGAAAATAAAATGAATGGCTTTTATTCGTATATTGTTATGTTTTGTATATTATCGATAACATTAATATGCGAATTGTATAACAAATTTAAAAGAATTTGTTATAAAAATCTAGTAGGCCTATACTATAGTTCTGTTCTTGAATGCGGACGGATCAAAGAATGATTATGAGCAGGTTAACTATCATCAATTAAAAATAAAATGAATTGTTTTATGTGATTCCGTTCAACCGATCAACCAATGAGTTTGTCAGCACAAAATAAACATGCTGCTCATAATTAAGAAGAAACACATATTTTCATCACTTTTGGAAGATCAACATGGTTCAAGAGAGGTGTGTTTCCTGCAAAAAACAGTAAGTAAATCACTATATTAGATATTGTTTTATAATTTAAACATATTTTTGAGCAATCAAATGGATTAGGCAACAGGCAAAGTTAATTTAAAGTTTGGGTGCGAGTCGGGTTGGGTAAGACTTGACTTGACTTGACTCCCCCCCCCCCCCCATTAGGATTTTGAAGATTTTTTTTTATTTGCTTGTCAAGATTTTTTGGATGAGTCTGCCCCCCCCCCCCCACTTTCAAAATCGTGCCTGTTTTGAAACACAATCAATTTTACCGATCTTTACTATGTTAAAAAAGAGTGACACTTACGTCTGCAGTGGGTCAAGTTTGTATTATCGACTTTTGATAAGTACCCCCGAGTTTGCGAATCTGGATCCTTCCGACGCTTGTCTTCAAATTTTCAAATCTCGTTTTTGGCCGATATTTCGCGTGAGGAGATGAATGAAAATGGCGACTAGACGATCGTTGCTTCAAAACGAATCGTCGTCTCCTTCTCATGCCAATGATCCAGGCAGGGATCTGTTTGAAGCTTGTAGAAACGGAGATCTAAACAAAGTAAAGAAACTGGTGAATCACCATAATGTCAATGCGAAAGATACAGCGGGAAGAAAGTCATCTCCTCTTCATTTTGCAGCTGGTATGGATGACGTCAAATTAATTAAGCTTTGTTTTGATTTTGTGTTTGTTTATGTTTTAGTATTCATTAAAGTTCATATATTGCATGAAGAATGATTTTAGATGTCATTCAGATCCATTTTTCCTATTGTATTTGAATAAATTTCGATCAATGATCAGATGTTTAAGAATTTTTCAACATGTTCAAAATTGACATGAAGAAAGAGATTTGGTTCGTCATGAGTTTGTGTTCTTTTGGTGTCCTTGATTATATTGCGTCAGATCAATATTTGTGTCTCCATTACAGTTATTCTCTCTAAGAAAATAACATATCTTCTTAATTAAAGTTCTAGTGGTTGTCATGCCAACTTTTACATTCTTTTTTTTTAGACATAATGTCAGTTTTGTCTTTTTATATCTTCACTCAGTAAGAATGCTAGTTATTGCTTTCTTGATAATTTTAATGAAATTCAACATGCTTGGATATTTGTACTTTACCAAATTAAATTCTTGAAGCTTTTGACCTGAAAATTAATTGGTACATCACACACTATAGCAATATCTAGGCTTCAACCTGCTTCAGTGTAAAATTGAAGTAGGTTTGACCAACGGAAATTGTGATTTTCACTGGAAATTTATCTGACATGCATGTATCGAAGGTGGCCTATTTCGCCCCATTTAGCTGAAATAATATCTTAGTCCCAGCTTGTGCATGACTTTGGCTTAGCAAAAAATAACTCTGAGAGGTTTTTTGACCAAACCTAAATTACATATGGAAACCCAGATGTTCTAATGGACATATTATCATTCCTAGAAATGAAAGTATCAATTTTCTTATTTTTAACTCTTAAAATTCATCTTATTTCTTGATTTTTTTCTGCATCAAATGAAAAGCTTATGTCACCAGTAAGAATCAATTAGTGTGTGTTGAATATCCTCAGTGTTTTGACCATCTGTCAAGCCATTTGGGGGGGAGGGGATGGACAAAGAATGAAAATGACCTTTATTTTAGTAACTCAAGAGGAAAGAGAGATTTAGTAATATCTTCACTTTTGTTTGTTGCCTGACGTCTGTAAGCTTTTTTAAAAGAACACACTTGGTAGACTCCTGTTTAGCATAACATTTCTCATGGCCTGAGGGTGTGTCATGTGTGATGACCCTGACCTAAGGTGACTTTACAAGGCCAAGGTCACATCATCTAGATGATGACTTTAAAATGAAACAAGGAAAAATTTATTTATGATGATTTTTGTATTAATTTGCTTCAAAATGGTAATGGCAGTACATTTCAAATTCATACCCCATTAAATAAGATTAAATATATATACTGAGCAAGATTTCTAGATTTATTGTAGTATTTGGTATTGATCTGCAATATCTGCATATTATTTTGTGGTTGAATGGCTTTTGTACTTTATTTAACAATATTGATAGGTGCTGCATGCCTGCATACATGTTATTTGGATTTCAGTGTCACAATTTGCAAGTCCAGGTATATACCCATGAATAAGTAATAACATGTAACAGCTGTCAATAACAGCAGTTCCAATGATCCAGACATGGATATCTCAGCAGTAGTTAGCCAATTACTTTACTGGCTTTGTGTGTCATATAATGTTCACTGTGATTTTATTTGTGTTCAGAAAGCTTTGAAGATTAAGAATTCAATTTTTGTACCTGTTTAGGTTTAAAGCTGTACCGGTAATTCTTCTCTGTTTTTCCCAAATTTATATAAGAAACTACTCTTTTTTCTAACCTTCCATCCATCCTTAAATTGTTCTTTGAAAACATTTTGAACACTGTGATTAGATCTAATCAATGTTCTGATTTTAATGGTTAAGAAGAAAATTTCCCCTGTCTGATTTTCAAACTTTATTTGGAAGCATAAAGACTGGACAAGAAGATTAAGTTATGTTATATAATTTATGTCGGAGAGGATTTATATAGGCAATGCCTGCTATCCGTTTATGTGATATATTGCATAATAAAATGTTGTTTAAATTAAATTAAAAGTTTTGTAATATTAAATGATTTAAATGGAATTTATTAAAATGCAAATGTTCTAATAATTTGGGGGAAATATTTACAAATTTCAATTTGACTTTTGGTGTATTATAGATTATTCTTCACCATTGTAAATTTTGCATGTCATTGTTAAAAGCTGTGCCTTTTTAAGGTTTTAATGTTTACAACTTTTACTTGACTCCAGGTTTTGGGAGGAAGGATGTGGTAGAGCATTTATTGGAGTGTGGGGCAAGTGTCCATGCCAAGGATGACGGGGGACTGATCCCCCTACACAATGCCTGCTCCTTCGGGCACGCCGAGGTGGTGCAGCTTCTACTGAGGAGTGGGGCGGACGCCAATGCCCGAGACAACTGGAATTACACCCCCCTACACGAGGCTGCTATCAAAGGGAAGATTGATGTCTGTATTGGTGAGTTTCTTTTTGAATGTCAGTCACTTGATGTATTTTGATGAAGATTTTTGGGAAATATGACCAAGAATTTGTTTTTAACAAAAATTATTTGATTTTGTGGAATTGATAAGCAGATTATCTGAATTGCATTCTTAAAGTTTTGCCAGAAAAGCTATGAAAACCAGAAAACCTGGTTTTGTAAGCATTTGAAATACGACTTAAATATGAAATGACAAGATAACAACCCTACAAGTATTGTAAAGGCTGTTCTATTGCTGGAAAAACAAGCAAGTTTGATTGATGATCATGCTGAATTAAAGAAGAGTTCAATAGATTTTTTTCAAACACAGTGTTTGCAAAGTCAAAAAACAAGATATTTTCACCCTTATTAGAATAGGGTAGAGTTATGTCCTTTATTCAAAAGACCTTTGTACAAGTATCATGCCTAATTTAGAAATTAACAGATTCATCACAAATACAATGCATACCGGTACACATCCGTATTTAAAACAAATGCAGCTTTATTTAGAAAATCTCCAATGAAAATAGCTATTTATGTCAGAACCAGCTATTGTCTTAGTGATTGTATTGGATACAAAAGGAAGTAAGAGTTTGCAGTATGGAGGTCTGGTTAGTGATTCTAACAAGGAAACAGAATCAGGGCCAGTAATTGTTGAGTACACATACTTATCTCCTCCTAATGAAGCACACATGCTGTTTCCTGTAAGTGATCTGATTTTGGTGATTTACCAATTGATGATGCTGTGATTTTGTGGCCTAATTAAAAGCATTTCCAGCACCCATGACCTAGAATGATTCATTTATGAGAAGTTGCTGCAAGTCTACAACTTGTTTATCACTGTTTTATTGGTGTTTTCTTATATATGACACAGCATTTACCTGGGGTATAGGTGGAGGTGTGAATTTGTGTGTCCAGATAAGTGGTTACCTGTATGGCCAATCAAGTGTGACCATGTATTCAGGGCTAGCTTTCACTGTGGTCCCTCAGGCGTCCAGTGTCACATGGCAGCTGAGTTGTTTTTTCCTGGCTAATTGTGAAGTACAACTTCTTTTACACAAAATCATGTAATGTAAACAATAGAAGGTTTATGGGGTCTTGAGTAGTTTTACAATCCTCCAGAGAAGTCACATGACTGTCCCCTAGAGACTACTGGTCTTGCTGAATTACACACTGTACACATCTGCTGCCCATACACAGATGATCAGTGATAGTAGACTTCATTAGTAGAAGAAAATTGCAGAGGAAAGGAGAATTTTATAGAGATTTTTACTTGTTTTAAGAAAAGCTTTCAAAAAGGAAGTAGGTTTTAGCTGTGACTGGTTTTACATGTGAATTAATCCTGGATTAGACAGTGTGTTTATGGAGTGGTAGATTAAGGAGTATAGAATCCCTTTAAGTGTCTGTCTTGGAGATTACCACAGATTTTAGTGTAACTGGCCACTTCAACCGACTGTCTGTTTGTTGTATTATGTGATCGAATGTGAAAAGAGGAACAATGCCCAGAAACAAACTCCAGGATCGCCCAGATACTCAGGGCAGTATCCTGGATATCAGTCTATCCGAGATCTCCTGTATCCACCCTGTTAATGCTAACTGTACTGTTGCCTCCACAGTTCTGCTGCAGCACTGTGCTGATCCCAATATCCGGAACACCGACGGAAAGACGGCCCTGGACCTGGCTGATCCCTCCGCCAAGGCTGTACTTACCGGTGAGTGGGACCAGAATCAAACTGGATTCAATCAAACTAATATAAATAATCATAATGTAAAAGCTAGACAGGGTTTATTGATTTAAACAATGGCTAATTTATGTATGAAAAAGCAATTGCATAATGCACATTCTTGCAGGGTTTCGGAGTAGGATTTGATTCATATTTAGATATGAATAAAAGAATCTGACATCTGTCAACCAGAATATAATAATGCCATATTGAGTCAATAAAAAGTAAGCTGTTTTCATAAGAAAAAAAACATGTACAAGCTGTTTGCTTTCAGATTTTTTTTTTTAAATATGTAATGCAAAGAAAAGGGGAAAAATACATAATTGAAAATAACTATTAACTGTGGGTCACAATATTGCATTATAGAAATAGATCATGACAGATTACCATGCAGGGTCAAAATGATCAATTTGACTGCGACATATTTTCACTTTTTATGGGCAATTTTCAAATCCACATGTCAATTTCCAGATTCAGGGAACATTTTTTACAGTGCCACCAAATGAGCTTTTATTGTTGTACCCCAGGAAGTGTTAGCCCATTCTTCTCCCTGGCACCTTGCTCCTGTTAGGCAGACAGGGAGATAAATGGTCCTAGATTATGTGGTGATTGTCTTTTAATTGACCAATAACAATGTCAATTCTAATCCCTCATTGACCAGTGTCCAACAGGGCCCTGGGGCCTCACCTGGCAGGAGGTGGTAGGAATTGGGATGTTATTGTCACACCTGGGGTGTGGGGATGGCCCCCAGCCCCAGAGCCTGACACCCAGAGAACAGGGTTTATAGTCCCTGCTCATCAGTAGGACTATTAGATTTATGATTTAGTCTCCACAGTATGAGAGCTAGTACACAAAAAGATTAACCAATTCATATCTATAGATATACACTTCCCAGCCAAAGAATTCTACCTCATATCATAAAACCACATCATGCTCTGAAGATAAAAAACATAAAACATGAAAATGAGAGGTCTGGATAGAGAGAATTGCATTTTTTTAAATTAAAAAAATCAACATCTTTGAATATCTTTGGATTAACTATTAATGAAAACCAAATCATTTATTCTTGTACCCAAAATATTTACAGGAGAATACAAGAAAGATGAGTTGCTGGAAGCAGCCCGCAGTGGAAATGAGGATAAGTTGATGTCCCTCCTGACCCCTCTCAATGTCAACTGTCATGCCAGTGATGGGAGAAAGGTAGGTGCCCACTCATTAAAAATCTCAGCATATGTCTCTCTTGGTTTCCATTTGATAACTATATCCGGGTAAATTGAAAGTTAATTTGATGGCTTGTATTGAGTTCAGTCTGTGACAGACTTGGGTCAACAAAATTAGCTGACAACAGTAGCATGCTCCAGCTGTCAGTGTATGTATCAGTATAGATACACAGGGCCCCATTCTGTTGAGTAATCTGTGTTGACTTAGGCATGTTAGTCGGAGTTGTAACTTTCATGTTTTCCTTTCACCTGGGTGACACAGTACATGTTATGTTGGACAGGGTTTGACCGATATCCAATCTATTAACCTTCAGACATCTGTCTACAAATTCACTCAAAACTGACAACTGTCACTGGATCAGAAATAAAGAAAATTAATTATTTAGACTGCATAGAAAGCAGGCATGATGTATAGCACACATCAGAAATGATTAGTGTTGTCATGGGGTGAAAATTACTAGGTTGTTTTTTGTGCTTGTCAATCATTATTAAGGTCTTGATTTATGTTGATTTGAATATAGTTGATGCTATTTTTATGGGAGAAATGTTTTTATAAAATGAAAAAAAACCCAGCTTTTAAAATAAATTGGTTTTAAAAATTGTTGTTATGCTTGGAAGTATTTAAAGATTATTTAGTACAATATACAAATACTTTAAAATGACTGTTTTATAAGTTCATGATAAATATCAACATGATGTGGGGGAAGGGAGAGTAATGGCATCGTATGAAAATGTTCATGTAGTACTTAACAGTTTAATCGTTAATAACAGTAACTAAGATGAATATGGATTTACATTAGCAATATTGATGTTATTTTTTCAGTCCACACCACTACACCTAGCTGCTGGTTATAACAGAACTCGAATTGTACAACTGCTGTTACAGCATGGAGCTGATGTTCATGCTAAAGACAAAGGGTATAGCTACTTGTACTTATTTAATGAAGAAAATAAAATCACTGCTTGAAAGTTCAGTAACATATTTAAATTGTTCTTCTTGCATGTAACTTATTTTCTGGACTTTATTTTTTCTTTTCAGGGGACTTGTTCCACTTCATAATGCTTGTTCATATGGACATTTTGAAGTTACTGAAATGTTACTTAAGGTACAATATGGTCTTTATATATATATATTCTATTTAAAAAAGCTCAAATAAAGAACTGTAAATATTGATATCTTCTCATCATAATTATCTTTTTAAAAAATTTAGGCTGGAGCCAGCGTGAATGCAATGGACCTATGGCAGTTCACTCCCTTGCATGAGGCTGCCTCCAAATCCCGAGTAGAAGTTTGTTCGCTTCTTCTAGCGCACGGGGCTGACCCAACACTGGTTAACTGCCATTCAAAGAGTGCTATTGACGTTGCTCCCACCCGAGAGCTCCAGGAACGACTCCAACAGGAGTTCAAAGGTCATTCACTGCTAGAAGGATGCCGACAGGCGGATGTAGCCCGAGTGAAGAAATACCTGGAAGTAGTCAACTTTAAGCACCCATACTCCGGGGACACAGCTCTGGTAGGTGACATTATAGCATTCTTCAATAGAGAGCTACATATTAAGTGATGGTATTTTTTAGGCACACAAACTGATAAAGTTCAAAATAATGATTAAATAACTTCTGTTTTATAGCACTGTGCAGCAGCTTCACCTTTTCCAAAGAGAAAGCAAGTTGTTGAAGCTCTGATCAGGAAAGGGGCAAACCTCAACGACAAAAACAAAGAGTAGGTGTCTTATGGAATACTGTAACATTGTAATTGAATTACATTTTGCGAAATGATTTTTGTGATTTTTTGAAAATTTGTACCTTACTGTTTTACAGATACGTAACTGCTCTCCACATAGCTGCTGACAAAGCTCACTATGATGTGATGGACGTTTTACTGAAACACGGTGCCAAGGTAGGGACTTATTTTACCAGTCAATTTAAAAGATGCATTGTAAAAGTTACTTACATTTCTATCATTTCTTTATAAATTAGTGAAGTTAAATTGATTTTTTGCACTTCAAAGTATGCTTAATATGCTTGCATTTCATGTGTGATTTTTTTATTTATTTTGTAAATGTTTAGAGTGAAATTGTGTCTCAGAAAAATGTTTGAAATATCCATCTTCTCCATACATTTCATATGGCTTGATTTTACCCCCACAGGTGAATGCACTAGATGGTTTAGGACAGACTGCCTTACACAGAGTAGCCCAGCAAGGAAACATGCAGGCATGTCGACTTCTCATGTCCTACGGAGTGGACTCCTCTATTGTCTCATTACAAGGATACACTGCTGCCCAGCTAGCCACAGAAAACATCCAGAAAATGCTCAAAGGTAATATACAGAGCTCACTTACTAGAAATGTATAAAACATAAATATGGGTAAAAAAAATACATTAAAATAAATTGAAATACTTTAGAAGCAGATATATTTGTTGGGTTAGATTTTCTTTGTTTTTAAGCCAAATAAAACTTTGTTGAGATATAATTTTGGGATAATGTAATCTATAAAATGGATACCAACTCTGTAATTATAAATACCTGGGTTAAAATATGTCATGGATTTAATTTTGCCAATTAATACTGCCTACGAAAATAATGAAATTAAATCCTCAACGAAATTTTTTTGCCTCTTCAGTACATGGAGAGGAAACATAATTCTTTATATTCTTATGTACTTAACACTGTAAGCGGTAGTTGTTTTGCAGTGTTATTTTTGTTAACATTGATGTTTAGGATGATAGTAACTGTTTGTATTGTTGTTTACAGAGGACCCACCGGTAGGAGGAACAGACGTCGATATTCAGCTGTTGGAAGCAGCCAAAGCTGGAGACATGGAAGTAGTCAAGGTCTGTTCAGTGCAACCATCATGTCTTTTGCTAAGAATTTTTTTTACACCCAATAGAAAATCTATTACCTCTGAACTAAGAATTTTTGTGCTCCATAGAGTTTACAAATGAGTCACATCTGAATAATTTTTGTGTTGTAGACTAGTATTTAATGTTCATTAGAATTTCTGTAACCTTATATCGAAGAATTTGTGCACTTTGTAGAAATTAGATACACATCTGATTAATGTACTCAATTGTTACTTGTAGAAACTGATATCCCAGAACCCCCACTCGGTGAACTGTCGAGATCTGGATGGCCGCCACTCCACCCCTCTCCACTTTGCCGCGGGATACAACCGAGTGGTGGTGGTGGAGTATTTACTACAGCACGGGGCCGACGTCCACGCCAAGGACAAGGGGTGAGTCACCGATCGCACACCTAACTGTGTGTACTGTCTACTTGTCTGTAGATTTACTTTGAGTTGTGTGTTGCTTTATAGGTTGTTTAGACAGAGAAGTTATTCTATATAACATTATTCTTTTCAGTGGTTTGGTCCCACTTCACAATGCCTGCAGTTATGGTCATTTTGAAGTCACAGAACTCTTAATAAAGGTATTCATTTTTTCAATAATGTTTGAAGAATATAAAATGTATGGTACAAATGCCATGTATGTGGTTATTCAAGTGTGAGAATACTAGCATTGTCATCTTATGTGTTTTTCAGCATGGTGCTTGTGTAAATGTGGCAGATCTCTGGAAGTTTACCCCATTACATGAAGCTGCTGCCAAAGGGAAATTTGAAATCTGTAAATTATTGTTAAAAGTAAGTGCTTTGTTTGTAAAAAAGGTTTTATCTTTGAGCTACTGTTTGGCATGTCTTGATCTGATGCACGTTCACAGATGTAGATATATAACCACTGTCCGATGTATTTTAGCATGGTGCTGACCCAAACAAAAAGAACCGGGACGGTAACACACCTTTGGATCTAGTCAAAGAGGGCGATCAGGATGTGGCAGACCTTCTCAGAGGTAAAAACATCTACAATTTACACATCAAGATAATAAAAGTAAACATTAACCATACAATTAGATCTAGATACAGATAGATCAAGAAATGAATTTATACCATGGTGTTGTTTGATTTTATTTTAGGGGATGCTGCTTTACTAGAGGCTGCCAAAAAGGGAAATCTAGCCCGAGTTCAAAAATTAGCATCACAAGAGAACATAAACTGTAGGGATACACAAGGCAGAAATTCCACACCACTGCACTTAGCAGGTATTAATTCTGTTTCTGATAATGTCATACTTGATTTGGAAGGTTAATATGATTGGAAGATGACTTGTTAAGTTCAAAGTTTTATCAAACTCAAAGTGACATTGTTCTTAAGGACAGGATTCATTGTAGAGTACATGCATTGTGAAAAGTCACAGAAACTATATTACATATGTTTACCCATTGCTTGTGTAGACCCAAGGCCCACTGATATAAGCACTTCCTAATGTATGTTTGTAAATGTTTCTTCCAGCTGGATATAACAATGTAGAAGTAGCAGAGTTCTTGTTAGAAAATGGTGCTGATGTCAACGCCCAGGACAAGGGGGGTCTGATTCCACTCCACAATGCCTCGTCTTATGGGGTAAGAACATTTCAAGTTTGATACATTTATGAACACGTAGAACAATTTTTTTATGGGAGTTAATCTTTTTTGGATATGCTTTCTGTGTTTTTCAGCATGTGGATATTGCAGCCCTGTTGATCAAGTTTAACACATGTGTGAATGCGGTGGACAGATGGGGATTTACACCTCTACATGAAGCTGCCCAGAAGGGCAGAACACAGTTGTGCTCTTTACTGGTAAGATACAGATTTATTTCATGTAGATTCAGCAGGGTTGTCTCTAAGACCGGGGGGTGGGAATTCCCCTGCCTAAAATGGCGTAATTACCCGGCTATTATTGCATTTCTACCACAGTCTACCTGTAAGCTAGACCCTCAGACCCCACTTCTACTTTTTAATTTCTTCCTTCAGACCCACCTTCTACTTTTTTATTTCTTCCTTCTACTTCAATTTTTAGAGACAGCCCTGGATTATTCAGGAAGAAATCTGCTGGTTTTTCTACTTTTGAATACTCTATGTATGCTATGTAGTTAATTCTTTAAAAGACACACTTACACATACACTGTACTACAGAATTTTACATTTTAATTCTAGCTGGCTCATGGAGCTGACCCTACCATGAAAAACCAAGAAGGTCACACACCTTTGGATTTGGCCACTGTAAGTTGATATGCCTGTTTATCAATGTAATATCTGTTTTAAACTTGCAGATACACTGTAATTTTAAATTAAGCATTCAAAAATTTTGATGTGTTACATGGAATTATTTCCTGTATTGTAGGCTGATGATGTACATGCTTTACTACAAGACGCAATGCCCCCTGCTGTTCAACCTCCCTCTCTCACAAAATCCAGTATTAACTTGGGTAACACAAGTGATGCCAGCTCTAACAACAGTTTAACATTCAATGCCTCGGACCTTGGGGTCGCGGCCGGAACCTCTGGCACCTCAGCCGCTGGGGCCTCAATGTCGATCGGCGCGGAAGGGTGTAACATGGAGCGCACCATGGCAGAGGGTGAACGGGGAATAGACAGTATGAGTGTGTCTGCATTCCTGAACAGTGTGGGATTAGAACAGCTTGTGTGTGTGTTTGAAAAGGAACAAATTAGTATGGACATTCTTGTTGAAATGGGACACGACGAGTTGAAGGAAGTGGGAATTAACGCGTATGGACACCGACACAAAATTATGAAGGGACTAGAAAAGTTAGCAGCCAGCAAAGGTAAGACTGAACAGAGTAAAGTTATGGACATGCTCAAACAATAATTGAATGTTCTGTGAAAAAGTATTTCACTGGTAGAGTTTTTATTAATTTGGGTGTGTTTTGTTTCAGCGTCAGCTTCATTGCCTGCAGTGCCAACACAAGGAACAGTGCTAGTTGATCTGACTACAGATGACCCGGAGTACATCTCTGTCGATGAACAGGTAACCACATATGTCTATTGTCTGTTTCCTTGGTCCATAGTTAATAAGACTTGGTAAAGTTTTGGTAATTCAAGGTTTTTTCTCTTCATATCAGGGTTGGCAAAAAAGCGGGAAATACTCATATTTCCCAGGACGGTGGGAAATACTGGTAATTCCCGGGAATTACTGGTATTTCCCGGGAAATACTGGGAAATAAAGTACAACTACATATTATAGTACTTCATACTTAGACATTAGTCTTAATCAAATCTGTAGGGATGTAGACAATAGTACACCTTGTCAGCTTTTTGACATTTTATTAATGTTCTTTGATTTTAACAAGTTTTGACTGCCCAGTAATGCATTGGTTATCTTCTTATGAATACTCCAAACATGGTTCATTCATTGACAACATTGTTATTTTGTTTTTAAGACTAGTCAGGTATAGGTGAATCTATACAGTTATCATAAACATGATATCAAAAGTTCCATTTTCTGGTTATTTGGTGAATGTGAAAATGGTGCAGGAAAATTGTGAAAATTAAAGTGTGACTGTGTCACTACCTCAGTATGCAACACACCCAAGAGGAAGCCAATCAGCCCCACTCATAGTATATATCTCCCCTAAACATGAGCACAAAACTGTCAAGTGTCAATTATTATAACAACATGTGTGATTATTTAATTGTTACTTGTAACACCTACAGTAATTATAACAGTTTATTTTGTGCTTTGAATTATAAATCTGTAAAACAGAAAACTTGAGGTTCAAAAAGCTGGACTAAAATTTGTACTTTAGCAGCTATAGAAGTCTTTGGGAATAGGTGATTGGTGAATTTAAGATTCATAAACTGGCAGTGAAATGGGAAAGTAGGATAAATTGGTTTTTGATGCTTATTGTTAATATCTTTTATCATAAACATACGTTTTGCATTGAAAAAATTAAAGATTATAAATTTGTATTTCCCAGTATTTCCCAGTATTTCCCACATTAGTGAAAAACAGTAGTATTGACCGGGACGGGAAATACCGGTATTTACCACCGGTAATTCCCAGCACTGGTATTTCCCGGCCAACCCTGCTTCATATGCCAGGATATATTATTTCTTTTCTGAAATTGAATTGGAAATCATCTTTTCAGATGCAGAGCACTCTTCGAGAGCACAAGGACAACGTAGGAGGATTATTTAATAGATATAATATATCTAAGGTCAGTTGACAAAAAAAGATTATCCAATTAAATTTTTGCTTTTCAAAATTCACTGATATAAAACAGGAGAGCATGTTTGATATTATTTTGAGAATTTTGCCCGATTCATATTTCACAGATCCAAAAAATCAGCAACAAACGATTATGGGGTAAATACTGTCACCGACGAAAAGAGGTGGCAGAAGAGAATCACGGCCACGACAATGAGCGACTACTGTTTCATGGCTCTCCCTTTATCAATGCCATTGTACACAAAGGCTTCGATGAGAGACATGCCTACATTGGTGGAATGTTTGGAGCAGGTTAGATTTGAATAGATTCATGTATTTATTAAGAAATATTACTTCGTAATAAATAATCAATATACTAAACATAGATTTGAAGTTATTTGCATTAAAATGGAAAAAAAAATCTTTTTTTTTTCCCTGTAGATTCAATTAATTTATTTCTAGTTCATCTGTTAAGGTGATTTCTTTCCTACAGGTATTTATTTTGCTGAGAATTCGTCCAAGAGCAACCAGTATGTGTATGGCATAGGGGGAGGGACAGGATGCCCTGCCCATAAAGACAGATCCTGTTATATTTGTCACAGGTAAATTGTAATTTTGTTTAAAAAGAAATAAATACAATATTGAGCCTTTTTTTTGTGAAATGTAAAATTATAATGTGATGTTTTCTTCTTATTAGATCCCGACCAGGTCAAAAGGATGTTAAATTTCTAAGGCATCAAATTTCAAAATATATTTTTGTTGGGGGTTATTTTGTTTTGATAATTATTAAAAAGGGGATTTTAAGGTGGAAATAATGAGTTATTCCCCTTTAAAAAATGACCATAAAGTTACCCAATGCAGATGCGTTTCACCTGAAGCGGCAGTGCCAGAGAAACTGAATATAATATTAATTTTAGCGCAATCAGTATAGTTTACTGCTCCAGTCATTGAGATGGGATTTTGTTTAGGATCTGATGTTTTATGTTTTTGACTTTGCAGACAGCTGATCCTATGTCGGGTGACACTTGGCAAGTCCTTCCTACAGTTTAGTGCAATAAAGATGGCCCACGCTCCACCAGGCCATCACTCCATCATTGGGCGCCCCAGCAGTGGTGGCCTCATGTTCCCAGAGTATGTTGTGTATAGAGGAGAACAGGTAAATACCATTGTTAATTTCTCTAACCGCATCTCTGCAATTGCTTTATTGTAGTCAACAAGCAAGTTAGTATTAACAACATGTTTTGTTTATTTTTCTGCATTTTCTAACTGAACATAGAATATAAATTTGAATTGATTATCCACACAATTTAGATTAAATATGTTATATATTATTTTAATATAACTAATATGTTACTTTTTGTATTCAGGCATATCCCGAGTACCTGATCACCTTCCAGATCTGTAAACCAGAGTCCCCCGATAATTCTGCAGCTCCAACCCCCAAGAAATCCTAACCAACAAAACAGTTGACCACTCAACCAAGAGATACCAACCTGCCCAGAAAATTGGCACTAACCATGTGATTTCCTTGTCTCGCTCCCCGTTCTGATGTCAATACTGATAGAGACAGTAGAAAATGGCAAAGAAGGGAGCGGCAATGTCCCTGTGGAAGTTTTGGATCATTTTAACAGTTGAATTTGGACAATAATTCTGTGTTGACGATGACCCAAACTGAGCTCGGCACATGGAAACTTCTTGTTAATAGATATGAAAAACATCTTGTTACACGATCTGACAAATTTAGTCATGATAAATCATTACGTGCATACATCCGAGTCTAAACCAGATATTTATTTTTTTTCAAAGTTGATGTCAATTCTTGCCTGGTTGTGAAAATAAATTTATCCAAATTTGATAGGTGTGCTAAATAATCAAAGAAATTATTCATTCTTTGGGGTATTTTTTCCTTTGAAAAAGTATTTTGAGTGCCATACATTAGTGTTGTTACAGAACTATGCAAGATGCATAAGTTTTAGGTACCTGTTTTGGTTCATTAATGGCAGAATAATTAGTTGAAAACTTATTTAATTTGGACCTTGAATATGATTTTTAAGGTGTTTTGATTTCAAAATTTTAATCATAAGATCATGCTTTCGCATTATTGATTTAGAGGATTTTATGTTTTATTAAAAAAAATAAAAATATTTTTAGATTGATCTTATCCAGTACAAAACTTCTGACAATATATTTTTAAGTTCGTGTTTTACAGTAGATATTTTATGTGACAACCAAATGAGAATCTCATTCTATGTACTTTGTATGGAATGGAAACTGACTGTAATGTAACGGATACTGACCGGGAAGCTGTTATTTAATACCTGTACATTTGTAGATATACTTTGTGAATATTGCTGTGTGTAGTCTGTCAGAATTCTGTGTCCTCTCATGTCTGTATTCGCAAAACCACGTGTCTAAATAAAGCCATGAAGAAAGATAAGCCGTTGTTTAATTTCTGTTTACCTAGTACAACTGATAATGATACAGCCACTGAACCTTTTACCGTTGAATGCTATCCTTGAGTTCTATAAAATACTGTATGCAAGTAAGTTTTGGCCCCCTGTTTTATTTTCACCACTTTTGTCCTCGTCAGCGGGCAAATTTGAGACTTGGCTATTTGCAATGCCTCATATGATCTCTTTTTAAACAAAAAACTGTCTCTGGGCGAATTCCAGAGAGGGTGAAACTGTTTGCAAGTTTAGAAGGGCGAAGATTACACGGGGCAAAAATAACCCCTATAAAGTACTAGTATTGATAAGAAGTAAATACTGGCATATAGATTGACTGACACCCCTTTTCGTAACAGTTTGAAGACAAAGATCTTTTGCATTAACGACCTCTTACTAGTATAATAAAAAAAAAATGCGTGTTGACACCATGAGTCACAAGCTCGTTGTAAGGTATAAGTTGTATTGAAATCTCTCCCCCCCCCCCCCCCCCCCCCCCAAGTGTATTGTATTTGTACTTGGGATAAATCGTTTGAGACTATGCGACAGCTGGGCAAAGATTTATATACTTTATCACAGATCAATGTGCTGGGTTTTCTATTTGGACTTCTTTTTACATGTTCTATGCGGTAATGTTGAGTGCCTATTGGGAGTGAAACACCTACCGGTATTTCGTTTATCTGCGTTGAATTCAGATCAATTCGGAGAAATGGGTCAAGTGAAGATCAGATTTTGAACATCCCCCCACTTGAACCTCACTCCCCTGTGTCATTTTGCGGAAGATGTAAATGTAAGATTATTGAGGTTTATTTTAAAGACATCCGTATAAAAGTATGGTCATATTTGAGACATTGGGTTAACACCTACGATTTGTTTTAATCAGTTTAATAACACACCAAAAAGGATGATATTGGGAATATTGCTCTTGCAAAATCTTTGCAATATGCAAGCGCTATAACGTTTGAAGATTTTAATAAAAATACACGATATCTTTTTCAGTACATTCATACAAAATAATTATATTTAAATGCCTCTTGTATGATAGATTTCGTCAGCGTTTGTTTTATATATATACTATAGTTGCACCATTTTAATATATCTTAAAATTTCCCGCTTCTAATCATATTGTGGTACCTTTTGTTATTATTTTTCAATTTTATTTGAAATTTAATAGCACCCACTTTCACTTATTTGTTACTAACTGTGTACAAATGCAGTTCAATATGTATATATCGCCAAAGCCAGAGTAGAAGTATCGCAATGCATCACGATATTTATGAAAAAGAATGAGGCAAAAACCCCAAAACATACGATTTCATGGTACTACATGTACTAGTATATCAAATTTTTCATGGCTGATTTCTATATACATGTATATTACAATTTTGATTTTACGACAGAGTAGAAATAACTTTTTTTAAATTCTAAATACTGTGTAAATTATAGACATCATAACCTCTTCTTTATTTTTTTTTAGTTCTATACAATCTTTGTTGAATCTAATGCGAACGAATATTTTGGCGAACAGACTCTGGGCACAGGAGCATCTTACCCGCTCTGCTCTATACGCCATATACATGTATATGTATTATTTATACATGTATATTATTATATGTCACAGAGACCAGAGCAGATAAGATGTCCCTGTGCTCTGTGCGAATGAAAATTGCTGCATCGATGCATTTTATGTACGAATCCTTTAAATTCAATATTGTTAATTTGGCGTGTGCGGACCCAGAAATGTTTACAGGGGGGGGGGGGGGGGGGGGGGGGGGGGTTGAGGCCTCTTTTCGGTAAATTTACGTGAATTCAATCAATTTTAATTTTCCAGGAGAGGGGATCCGACCTTTCTCTATAGATTTTTGCATGAAAGATAACACATTCTTAGAAAGTTATAAAAAATGTACGAAAACTGAGCTGAGTAATCATTATATTACATGTATATATTTCATTTTTACAAGTTTGTTATGAGGAAATCGGATGGGGAGGGTGACAGGCAGAATTTATTTCTATACGAGGAGGGAGGGGTGTTACTACTTTTTGGACAAGGCGATTTACCTTCCTTTTTTACACTGACCTAAAAAGAAACTTATCAAGTGTTGGCCTTTTTATTTTATGTAATTGAAATTGTAAGATTAATACAAGTGTAAAGAATGGTGTAGGAAGTTGATATTGCAAATCATTTTCATCTACCCCGGATCAGGTTTTTGACTATATATCTGCGGGTCGTAGCTCCCGGTCTGAAAAAATTCGGATGGACGACCTGGGAGAAGACCTGCAGCTAGTTTTTGACGTGCCTTTCGAGGCAAGACTTCGCATCGTTGTACGCAGTAAAATACTTCAAAAGTCAACCATTGTAAATGAATCGATTTATGCAGTAGGTCCGCATCGCCAGGCCAGATTTTCCACAATGCCTGTTGCATCATTCATGCTGACGTTTTGTTGTTGTTTCATCTTGCACACGTGTTAAAGGAAATTAAAGACACGAACGGCTTTATGTATTTCTGTGTATCCTCAAGAAACCATTGGGAAATGGCCAGATTTCTTTAATCCCCGTCTTTATTAACAAGTAGAAAGGATATTGCTGTGGTTCTATAAACTGCAAAGGTGCAGAAATGACAAAATCTAAAGATTCTTTTGCCGTTAACTCTGGAGATGAAAACACGATTGATCCTAAGGACGGTAAGTAGAGTTTATTACAGAACAGTTTGATTCTTACTTCGAATTTGCTTTGAGTCTTTGCATTATTTTAGAAGACGGGTAATATAGGCCTACAAAATGATGTTCATTTCTGCATGTTCTAAAAATATATACTTTTCTATGGCAACGTTGTACATGTAACAATATTGCTCAACCTATATTTCTTACAAATAAATTTGTTTCGACAATGATACCCCATTGTTTAGAATTAATTTTCTAGCACAGTCAAATTATAGTCATTGACGTATTTGAAAAAAAGATAAATGATTTTTAAATCCCCGCTTGGTCGGCATAACCTTGTTAATTATCTTGTACCCAGAGAAACATGGGGCATATTGTAAAATACGAGATGGCACATACCAGGGTCGAGTTTTACTATAGTCTGTTCCAAGTTTTATTATTTTTTAAGCCACATTTAAACGATTTTTATGAAATAAACATACCTGTGAAAGAAGTGTAATTGAGATAATTGAAAGGGAAAATAATCAGTACATTATTTTTCAGTTGGAAAAATTCACAGGAACGAATACAGATTTCTTACGGAGATTTATAATGGGAAATGTTCCATTCGGAAGTCACTCAAAATACCTCCTTGCACAATATTTCAACATTATATAAATAGTGCCTGTTTGGGAGGGTAACAGTTGAAATTGACACCCTGAGGAAACCATTGTCAACCGACGCGAAGCGGAGGTTAACAATGGTTTTCGAGGGGTGTCAATTTCAACTGTTATTCTCCCAAACAGGCACTATTTATTTCATGATACTGAATGTCTTACTATTAGAGAATTTTTTATTACTTTTATGTAGAAGTGACGTGAATTCTATGCCGAACCGTATGCGTATAATTTACGCGCATGTAACAGTTCGTTGTGTTACCCGTTGCTAAGTGTGTTGCTAACGCTGAGGATAATAGAACGGATTGTCAACCGTGTCTTAACCAATCAGATTTCAGTATTTAACATGAAAGTATAATAATATCATTGGGGTACTTTCATATCTGTTGCAAGGAAAATCCCTGTAGACTCTTTTTTCTTCAGCCATGTATTGAAACCTGATAAGCTAGGGGAGGTGTTTCAGGTGGAATGTATAAATAGTAAAATTAATAGCAGAGGGATATTACACCTTAAAAAAGAAATCTCGACAATTTTTTTACTTTTTAATGAACATCATTTAAACCCTGAGGTATTTATTAATATGGAGTAATTATGCAAAGTGTTAATCAAAGACGTATTGGAACAGAGCATAAAGTTTGCAATTTTGTTGTTGATGTAAACAGACTTTAAGTTCGAATTTATGTGTTGGTGTTTAACCAAAGGTGGTAACTACCTACGTAAATGTAATTTACTCGTAGACATTGTCATATTTCATGAATGGAACTCTTTAAAACATGGTTATTTAGTAGAGTAATTGTAGTAACTAATGCTATGCAGGCATGTTCATTACTTCCATATTTTCAGTTTATCTTCCATGACAGTAAACATATCCTGCATAATTAAAAAGAATTAGAATTATACTTAGCATAAGCTGCAGGTCTGTATCTACTGGTTTAAAAATTTGGATGAACAACCTGGGAGTTACAGTGCCTGTAATAATTAAAAAACTGCAATTTATGGTGAGCAGAAAATTGCGCTTGCTGATCAATAACCTTATTTTCAGAAAAATCATGTGGAAAAATTTAGTACCATTAAATTCTTCTTCAGTCAATTTACAATTGATATTGGTAATTACCAGTAATTTACTCACATCAAACTTTCTTTTAAAAAATTAAAGTATGTAAGTTAATTAAAATAAAGTTCAAGAGTTACCATTTTTACAAGTAAAAAAACTGCACAACTTCACTCTACAGGGCTGGTGATGGTGTTAAATAGAATATCAGTGGCAAGTAAAGTGATGATATATTTAGTAAAATATGTCAGAGGATTTTGTTAAAATCAAAAACATGTATTTGTATGGAAAGTGTTTTGTAAATAAGGTTTCAAAGCTTACAAGCGCAAATTTTTGTGCATTGTAAATTGTCGTTTTTTACAATGGGAGGCACTGTAACTCCCAGGTCATGATCCAAATTTGTTCAGACCTGAACCTACAGATTTCACCTGCAACAAACTTTAAAAAAATAATGTCGTCTGTTTTTTATGCAAAAATTGTTAATGAATGCATGCTGTCCTTAATTTTTACCCACAGTTCCTTGGTGGACCTCCAGTCGTCTTGGTCTGGCTGTCCTGGGATTTTTTGGGTTTGTCAATGTCTATGCATTACGGTTTAACCTCAGCGTGGCCATTGTGTGTATGGTCAATGCAACAGCCGTACGATTGAATTCCAATGGAGAGAGTGACACTGCCAACAGCACAAATTCTATCCTAGCCAATGAGCATTTCACGAGTAGTTGTGGATTGATTTCAGCAGATGCTAATGCAACTCTAGGTAGAGAATTCGAGGTATTGACACCAGTTTTAAAATGATAAACCAAAAGTAACATTTATGATTCATTTAATTTTGAACTAAATATTGTTGGCTATCTTTGTGCTCTGTAATGTTCAAAGAGTAAAATTTGTAATAAAGAATGAACTGCTGCAACACTTTTTTCAAATGATAATCTTGATATCATTGACATGTACATCATACTTATATAACATTTTCATCATTTTGTAAACTTCACAGGATGGTGACATTATATGGGAAAAGACAACCCAGGGACTTATTCTCGGGTCCTTTTTCTGGGGTTACCTGGCAACACAGATACCTGGGGGATGGTTAGCCGTGAAGTTTGGAGGCAAAAGAGTCCTCGGCATCAGCATGGCTCTCTGTTCTCTCTGTACATTTTTGACTCCTATCGCAGCCCAGACTGGATACGTATTTCTGATGATAATCCGAATTATATTGGGCATTGGTTCAGTAAGTATTGTTACAGTATGTCATATATATTTAATATTGATAATAACTTGGACGACTTCATTTTTATTTCATTTAAATCTAAAGATATCTGACTTATTAATGTAGTTTTGCACCCAAATATATACATTTTCTCTGATCTGTTAGTTAGTTATCAGACTTTAATATTAAATCAAGTACAGTTATTGCCAAGATCAAAGAAATGCTGTTACCAGTTATTCTCTAATATACCAAGAAAGTTATCAGTAAATTAACAGATGTTCCAAGGACCTCCCAAACTCATTTGCAATGCATGCAGTTCTCCCCCCCCCCCCCCCCCAAAAAAAAAAATTATCTAAGTACCATTTTAATTATGAGAAATTGAATTTCATTAAACAAAAAAAAAAAAATAGAAATAAATGATACAATGATAATTAAAATGTACTGTATTATACATCCAACAAAAATTTCTATCATTTGCATTCCAATTTGAAGTCTGCTATTGATATACTTGAACAAAACTTAAGAGGTTCACAGAACAGCTGTCTCAATAACCTACTTAATTTGTCTCTCTGAAGAGAAAGAAAATCAGCAGAAATTCTGAGCTGCTAGCTATATAGTAGAATAGAAGTAAAGTTCTTATTATTGTGGTAATGTCTAATCTTTTATATTTCAAAACAACATTTCTCAACCATAAGGAGGTTAACCAGCATCATCCACAATGCAAAATCTGCCATCTTCCCTAGATTTCTCAAAGAATTGTCAGCATGAGAAACAATTAATGTATTTGATCCTGTATTTTGACTATAAGTACATGAAGCTGTACTGTAAGCTATTAGTGTTGATATATAGTACATTTGTGTTAGGATTCAGAGGAAGCTGTGTAGGAAAGCAAGCACAGTGTCTTGCATGTAGTCAGTACCTAGGTCATATACCGGTATATCTTCAAAACAAGCATGGTGATAAATAGGTCATAACATAATTACTGGAATGTATATATGTACAGTAATGTCCCTTTCGATTATCACAACTAAACAACTTACCTGGTAGATATAGAAAATGTAGATGGGAGTAGACTATATAGCTACCAATAAATATGAGAGAGAGAGAGAGAGAGAGAGAGAGAGAGCGAGAGAGAGAGAGAGAGAGAGAGAGAGAGGTAAAGGGTTTGCAATGTTCTTTAAACAATTTCTGGATCAGTTGTTAGGATCTTAAGAAAACTCTTGTCTTGGTTTCTTTCCCATGCACTGGCTCAATCTGACTCGTATAGTAAATATACTTTACCAGCAAAGGGCCTAGGATGATAGGCAGTTTCCTTGGATCAAGTTTCTTGGTCAGAGGTCAAGGTTATATTAGACCACTGAAAAAAATCCTTTTCTGGACATACTGTATGACAAGAAATTAACTTAAGGAGTTAATATGGACCTTGTTCTGTGGATGCCCTGTAGTGAATATTTATATCTTAATTGATTTGTAGGGAACAGTTTTTCCAGCCATGCACACCATGTGGGGAAAATGGGCCCCACCCCTGGAGCGAAGCAAGCTTACTGCATTTACATATGCAGGTATGTATGATTTTATGATGATAACAAATTTGACCATGAAACACATGGTTTGACAAGTTGAATATTGTAATTATTCTGTGGCAATATGATTGATAAAAGTGCTTGCCACATTGTACAAACCCATAAACATGAATGTGACCTTAAAGGTGTGAGGCCTTTATTAAGGTCTTCCGTTTCCAACGGAAGACCTTATTGTTTTCGTACGATTTCTTTTTCCCTATTATTATTATTTTTCTTTTTTTTCTTACAATTTTTGTGCACGCAATTTCTCAAAAACAGCTCGACCGATTTTCATGAAACTTCCAGATCTGTTAGATAATGATCTAAACTAGATAGGTTTTTTATTATATTGATGACGTCACTTCCGTTTTTGAGAAATTGACGTTTTAGCGATTTTTAGGGGGGTTGCTTGTCCGTGGAACTTCTCATAAACTATAAAAGATATCGAGTTCAAACTTTCAGGGATAGTAGACAAAAGATTGTAGATTTGTAATTTTATTTTCATTTTGATCTGTCTTGAAAGGCGCCGAAGCTCGCCTGGACCCGAAAATTGAGATGGAAAAAACGTCGTAATTTTTTCTGGTTTTCTTTAATTATTTCTTTTCTGAAAAATATTTTGTTAAGACATGTAATGTAAAAAAAGTTTCTATTTACAAGACCTTTCTTTTAAAAACAAGAAAAAGGGGCTGGCCCTTCAAATTAGGGGCGGATAAGGCTCTAAAGTTTTTTGATGATAACTTTTTACTGTAAAATATTTTGTGATACGTCATAGAAGCAATTATGTTCATTCTAACGTTATTCACCTATACATGACAATCATTTACTCCTGAATTACGTAATTAAGGATTTTAAGGGGCCAGAAGTCCAAAACTTTGATGCTCAATATCTCTACATGGTGGAAAATTCTGATAAGCAATATTGAACAAAAGATGCTCAAAATATTGAGCTTATCAATATGCAACAAAACTTTCTTTGTTATGCGGTCCCTGAAAGGAGTAACAGGGTCGGCCCCTAAAACGACTCTTTCCAGATATCTCCAGAACGGTACAGAATTTCTAAACACTTGTTGAACAAAATGTGTTTGAATTGACAAGAGCTTTCATTTGAGATCAGAAAAAAGGAGCCGGTCCTTCAAATTAGGGGCCGATAATGCTCTAAAGTCTTTTGATGATAACATTTTACTGTAAAATAGTTTGTGATACGTCATAGAAGCAATTATGTTAATTCTAACGTTATTCACTTATACATGGCAATCATTTACTCCTGTATTACGTAATTAGGGATTTAAAGGGGCCAGAAGTCCAAAACTTTGATGCTCAATATCTCTAAATGGAGGAAAATTTTGGAAAACAATTTTGAACAAAAAATGCTTAAAAAAATTAAGCTTAACAATATGCAACCATATTTTCTGTATGATGCGGTCCTTAAAAGGAGTTACAGGGTCGGCCCCTAACTAGACCCTCTCCAGATATCTCCAGAACGGTACATAATTTCTAAACACTTGTTGAACAAAATGTGTTTGAATTGACGAACACATTCTTATGACATCATAAAAAAGGGGCTTGCCCTTAAAAATAAGGGGCTTAGGGAGCTCTAAAGACTTTAAATGATAAATATTTACTGTGAATTTTTTTTTGATCCGTTAAAGAGGCAATTATGTTTATTTTAACGTTATTTAGCCATACATGGCAATCATTTACTCCTACGTTACGTAATTAGGGATTTTAAGGGGCCAGAAGTCCAAAACTCTTATCCTTTTTATCTCAAAATGGATGACAATTCCGAAAAGCAGTATTTAACAAAAGATACTCAAAAGAATGTGCTTAACAATGTACAACCATATATTGTTTGTTATCTGGACCCTAAAAGGAGTTTAGCACCAGATATCAAAACTATTTTTCACATATATCTCAAAACGATAACCAATTTCTAAACACTTATTAGCAGTACACAAAAATACCTTTTAACTAAAATGAATGAAAAGGTGCTGATCCCTCAAAAAAGGGACACAAAAAGGGTAGATAGTCTTTCACCCATTACTCTTAGACCCCGCTTCCATTTCCAGATAGTTTCGTTGACGAAGATCAAGAGCAAGGTCATTTCGTATTCTAAAAATCGGACGGAAGACCTCCTCGTTGCTCGCAACGAGATCGTGTCTAGTTTTAAAGTATAATTGTTATTTTATGTATTTTGACTTCTTTGATTTTGTTCCAGGGGCTCAGGCAGGAATAGTGGTGACATTTCCTGTAGCTTCTCTGTTGTGTAAATATGGTTTTGCTGGTGGATGGCCTTCCATTTTCTACATATTGGGTGAGAGCAAATTTTTTTTTTCAATATCCTAGCTCCTTCCTCTCTCTCTGTTACCAACAACAGACTTTGTAAGGAATTGAAATGCAAGCTCATTTCATTATACTAAACTATTACTTTATACTTTGTCAAAGAGTGATAAATTTTGTCCCTCTTAGTTTATCACCCAATATTGACCAATGGTGACCAGCTTATAGCCATGGAAACTATGTTGGACAGAACACACTTTGTTGTTGAAATTTATTCTTGTTGTAAATTGGAAACCAGTTTGATGTAGTTATAACGTGCAGTATCCCTCTTATTCTAGGCATTATCTGTTGATAAATATTTGATTACCGGTATGTGTAACATTAAGTTTTAAATATTCCTTTTATAACATCATCATAAGTATCATAATAAAGAATATTATGTAATGCCACTTGCACTTAATCAGATATTTATCAGCATTATACATCAGTTCTGTCTTGGTTGTGTAACATGCCAAATCCTACTTGTTGTAGGTGAAGGAGGCAGTATTCCTCTTGTATGCAATTAAGTTCTGTCTGGGTTGTATAACAGGCAGTGTCCTTCTTGTTGTAGGCATAATAAGTTTTTGTATCGGTTATTTAGTAGGCAATGTTCTTCACGTTGTAGGCTTTATCAGTTCTATATGGGTTATAAAACAGACAGTGTCCTTCTTTTTGTAGGCATTATAAGTTTTAAACTGGTTGTATAATAGGCAGTATCCTTCATGTTGTAGGCATTATACGTTCTGTATGGGTTGTGTTTAAAACAGGCTGTATTTATCTTGTTATAGGTATTATTAATTTCTGTAAAGGGTTGGAATCCAAGCAGCGTCCTTCTTATTGTAGGCATTATTAAGTACTATATGAGTTGTATAACAGGCAGTGTCCTACTTGTTGTAGGCATTTTAAGTTTTGTATGGGTTATATAACAGGCAGTGTCCTTCTTGTTGTAGGCATTTTAAGTTTCGTATGGGTTATATAACAGGCAGTATTCTTCTTGTTGTAGGCATTATCAGTTCTGTATGGGTTATATAACAGGCAGTATCCTTCTCGTAGGCATTATCAGTTCTGTATGGGTTATATAACAGGCAGTATCCTTCTTTTTGTAGGCATTTTAAGTTCTGTATGGGTTGTATAACATGCAGTGTTCTTCATGTTGTAGGCATTATAAGAACTGTATGGGTTATATAACAGGCAGTGTTCTTCTTGTTGTAGGCATTTTAAGTTCTGTTTGGGTTGTGCTATGGATGCTGCTCACCAGTGATTCACCTGAACAACACCAAAGGATTTCACATGTAGAAAAGCTCTACATTAGGCAGTCTCTTCAAAGCACCGCCTCCAAAGAGGAGCCAGGAAAAGTAAGTTTTAATTTCGTAGTTAAAAAAGTATCATAACTTTTTAAGTTTCCAATTTTAACAAAATTCTTTTTATTTACATTGTTATGTAGAAGCTGAACGTTCCATGGAAGAGCATATTTACTTCAATGCCAGTTTATGCCATCATTGTGTCCAATATTGCTTGTGATTGGGGAGGATACACACTACTGACAAACATTCCTACCTACATGAAGGAAGTCCTTAAACTGGACATCACCTCAGTAAGTATCAGTATTGGATATCCAATAGGAGTACCGGTTAGAAAAATATTTCAGTCCTAACTGTGTGTAAACATTAATTTCTTAGAATGGATTCTACTCTGCATTACCTTACATTGGATTTTGGGCCATAATTAACATCGCCGGGGTGCTAGCAGACTTGGCACAGAAATGTTTTTCCGCCACCTTCACCCGCAAATTTTTCGACATCACAGGTGTGTTTTTTAAACTTTTGACATATGTTTTTTCTCAATTTAAAAACAATATACTTTTTTAGGTAAACATAACATAAATACTGATGTGGCATATGCTAAATAAATATAACATTTATGATATTATATGCTGAAATTTATTCAGAAATAATTCCATATTTCAATGCAGGTACTTAATTTTTCTGCCATTTCGCAGGTTGTAACAAGTTGGGGAATGAAAAGATCAAAATTCCAAACCTTTATTATATAAAATTTCATATAGATTAGAACTGTGAGAAAAATAATAGCGAGATTTTAAATTCTGTCAAGGGTGCTTCCCATAATTTTATTTGGATAATAATTCCTCGCATTAATAAAGGAATCTACAATAAATCTTTAATTATGTTAATTCCATTGTTTTTTTACACAGGTAAGGTGATTCCAGGCCTCCTGCTAATTGGTCTGGGTTACCTGGACTGTACAATGAAAGGCCTGGCCATTGCCCTTCTTGCCCTAGGTGTAAGCTTATCTGGATTTCAGTACAGTGGTTTCCTCATCAACCACATGGACATTGCTCCAGCCTACGCAGGAATCCTGTTTGGAATTTCGAATGCTGCAGGAGCAATCACTGGCTTTATATCTCCAGCTGTGGTTGGACTAATTACAGAGAAAGTAGGGAAAAGAAAAATATTACACTGTATATTTAGCAGTTTCACATAACATTACAATTGTGCAAAGTGCAGCATTCCCCGTTTCGAAAAAATAAAATTGTGAATTTTTAGGGAACGGTATATCAATCCATTTTTGAAGATTACTAATTTAACATTATTCATTTGTTATTAATACTGCTTTTTCCCACTCATTAGCGCAGAAACATTTTACTAAATTTCTTTCACCACTGATGCAATTTCCCTCTCTTTTGGTTTTGAAGGGCCAGAGTCAGGTCGAGTGGCAGGTTGTATTCTATACTGCGGCAGCTATATACCTGGCGAGTGCACTCTTTTACATGATCTTTGCTTCCGGAGAAGTCCAGAAATGGGCCGTTGAAGAGAAGACTCTGGACGTAGAAGAAATGAATATGCTAGAAGACAAAGCAGAGGCGAAAAAGAGCAAAGACCTTGAGATTTAGAAAACAGCAAAATTTCTGTTGCATTTTACAAAGATACAATATAGTATCGGTAGATGTATATGGGTTATATTTGCATAAATGATATTTCAGCATTTTGATGGAATATCAGCATTTATTTGGAAAAAGCCAATTCATTTATTTCGGTGCCTTTTAATTTGTCCATCATAAATACATGTAATGGTATGTGTAAATACAGTCATCTTTTTATTAGATAAAATGCGGGTGTCCTGTAGAATCACATTTAATTAAACTGCTAGCAGATGTACCTGTATTGAAATGGGAATATTGGTACTTTTTGAACAAATGGTCAGGGACTTTTCCATGTACATTCTTTGTAGAATTCTCCTCCAGCATATGGCATTGAAATCTCATTAAACATTACCAAATTTTTCTCATAAGTATATATAGCTATTGCTCAAAGACAAAGTGTTATTTCTTACATATGTTTAATGTAATGTGAGTCAATATTATTCAACAGGTGCCAAAATATTGAAAACAAAAGTCAGGGCTTATTATTCCGTGCTTATTCATTTTTGTGACATACATGTACCTCAAATGTCTCATAATCGGTCAAGGGTATTGCCATCATTGTTCTATAAGGTCCCATGCAGAGATCTCAAATAGATGTTTTTTGTGGAAAAGATTAGAGTAAGATGAAAGCATTTCTGGTTTACATGTATAAAACATTTATCATTTTGAAATATAGAAATGAGAGTGTATGGGTGTATAGGGTTAATTTCATTGCAAGTTAAATATTTTCATTGTGAATTTCATCTGATATGAATATACATCAGAATATAATGGATGAATATACATGTAATTATGTGTACCTATATATCTACAATTTTACATATATTTGTGACTGCAGACAAATTTTATTACTGGTACATAAAACATGTATTACTGATAGTCTTTAAAGAACTTCATTGATGAAATAGTAGTCCTTACTATATACATGTATTCTCCTTAAATCTTAGTTGTGAGGGTTGAGTAGGTGTTATGTATAATATTTGACAACATTTTATGTATACAGGTATACCTTTGACTTTAAGAATAAGATAAGACATGTCATTTTACTGTTTTAAACACACTAAGTTAGCTTTACATCTGTCTCAAAAGACATTGCTCAGGTGAGTGATTTTGCCCATGAGCCTCTTTTTGTAATGTTCTACTTTTTTTCCTTTTCTTGTGCCATATGATGCATCAAATAGACTTAGAAAGACATTTTACACTGTATAATATTCTATGAGATTGAGCATAATAAATTAGCAGGAAGTTTTTGACAATATTATACAGGTACATTGCATTTGTAATCATGAGACTCTTTAGCAAATACTGTATACAGGGAAATATTTTCCTCCGTTTTATTTTTGCTACTTTCTCCCTCCTTGTCTTTAGGCAATTTAAGACTGGGCGAACTGCATTGGCTCAAATTATTTCTTTTTAAACATAACTTTGTCTGGTCGAATTCAAGACGGGGCAAAATTGTTTGCAAGTGAAGAAGGGAGAATGAAACATGGGACAAAAATAACCCTGTATACAGTATACAAGCATGATACCATGTATATACAAACATTCTCCAGATTGGTCTTAAAGTGACACAAATACCACCCTGTAAACAAAATTGGTCTTTATAAGGCTCATTTACATATCTCCAACTCTCATTTATCTAGTAACACACAGTCCCATAAATTTTAGTACAATGTACTATGTAAAAACATTTCCCAGAGTGATATCTTTTAATTAAACCATTTTGTAAATATATAACTAAATGGATTCCTTGCATTTTATTATACATTATACCTAGTAAAAATTACTAAACTACATGAATGTGGAAGTGAAAATTATTTTACAGTCGACGCTGAGGATATTTCTTTTAGTGCATTAGTATTAATACTTTGTAGTGAATAGATACTGAGCACCCATTAATTTTTGTGTATCAAGCTATTTTTTGTTTTACAAATGTCTACATCAGCTTTTCTATTAGTGCTTTTTATAGTCATACTTAATGAAATTCGTATGTATACATGTAAGTTAAAATTGCATTTCTGTTCCATATATCTTTGGTACAAGTACTTAAAAATGTACTTAAGATTGACAGAATCTTTCTTTGTTGTGAATGGTTTTTAGTTTGTTGACTTCCTTTTCTTGTTTATTTGATTTCTCTTAAATTACAGGGTGTATATATTTTGACTACAGTGTTATATCTACAATATAATTTTTATGCAATGTATAATATTTGTGACATATGTGATTCCTTTTGTGGTAATTCAATGCATCTTTTCTTTTTAAGATTTAATATATTCTATTTTATGAACTATAACTCTTCTTATATACTTACATCACATATCTTTCCTTCCTGAAAATATACATAATTATGTACATGTATGTACTCAATATGTGCACTTTAACACCAAAAAAATTAAAAGAATTCAAATCAACTAATGTCTTTACAGCCTGATAAACATTTGTCCTCTGTCTTCTATTGAGAAGGTGGTCATGATGACAGCATGATTATTTCGTGCAGTGTGAGGTTGTCGAATGTGTCGCTCAATGGATAAGTGGAACGTGTATATTTCAGTCCCGTCAGTTTCTACAGAGCTATGAATGGGCAATTAATTCCCGTAAAAAAATAGAAGGAATCATACTTAGTGGATTGAGTCATCAAAGAAAGCATTTTATTCATTATCGTAAAAAGCAAGAAAAATTCTCTAAACTAATATTGTTAATGTAAACTCAGTACATTAAGTAAAAGGAAGAGCCAAATCGTCTTATTTAAAAAGATTTAGTCTGACATAACAGCATTATTATTTTGTGCAGTCCGTGATTTTTCTTAGGTTGCTGAAAGTTCCTACCGATCGATAAACTTTTTATAGAACTGGATAGTGTAGATTTCAGTCCTGTCAGTTTCTATACAGCCGTGAATTACAATTTATTTCCGTAACAAATAGAGGGGACATGCATACTTACTGGATGTAAATATATGTTCTTGACAATGTCTGTATATTCTCACTGTTTTGTTCCATGACTATATGACTATAACATTGGGAAGATGAAAATGAAAAATTAAAATGTCGATGATAATTCCAGCAATTTAACCCTCTAAAGTTCTAATCTCCAAGCTATACATTTACAAGTAAGAATAAAACAACTTTCAAAATGGTATTTACAGGTAGACTGAGTGTAAACTGTACTAGGGCTAAAATTTTAAAATTGTAAAAAGAGGGAAACACTGCTATTTGATTTTCCTTGTACCGACATCTTCCCAAGTCAAGGATCATAGCAAGCCTGCCATGTGTTTTGTGGAAGTAGATGATATACACAAAACCCCCGTAGCTTGCGACAATGAGGGATTCTGAAAAGCCAAAAAGGTTACATCATGTGGAAGTTGATTGTAATTCACAGCTCTATAGAAACTGACAGGACTGAAATAAACAACACCCCTCCCCCCTTATCAATTGGTCAAAACCTGCAGCAATCTAAGAAAGATCACGGACTACACGAAATAATCACGATGATATTAGACTCACATTCTTATTACAGCGGCTCAGATATTTCTTTTATTTAATGTACTGATGTACAGTAACAAAAAATTAGTTTTAATAACATGTTTTCTTTGATGGTTCATGCGGGTTGTGAAGGTAGCGATCGTTTCAGAAAAAAATCAATAACCTGCTAACGTGGGTTATGTATTTTCCTGCAATTAATTCTGTAATTTATGCAGTTTAGAGTATAAAGAAATTGTCATGATTGTCATTTCAATGTCGCCAAAGGAAGCATTTTATTTTTTAAGTAAAACCACATTTGAAAATCTGCTTATCTTAATTATATACAACAAATACCCATAAACGCTTTTTAAAAAATTTTCTTATCACTGATGTCTAATGAATGCATATACATGGATATGATCAGATAGCACTGCTTTATGTAAACAACTGTAACTACTAGTACTTGAAAGGTTGAGATTACCCCATGCAGATCCGTGGAGTCCATGCTCTCAATATAGCCCAAATTTCAATAATTCATCTTAAAAAATCCCCGCAAACTCAACATTAACAAAAGTTCAAAGAAGACATTAACGAATAATGTTTGAATTATTCATTATATCTGCTAGTGTTTGAATTAACGATGACAGCACATGTTCATACTACGACATAATTTCACTGAATCGCGTAGATTCTTGTCAGTTTACTACTGAACTGAATACAAATAACCTTCTCAAGAAATACAGGAAAAACTGAATGTTTATTATCATAAATTGAAATTATAGAGTAAAACACATCAACACTACGATATGTAACAATCTTATTCAGTACACTGCATTTTAATTAGATTAACTGTTTTCTGTAAGCTCCATAGCTAAAAAAAAATGCTGTTTTGTACTCTGGAGTATGTGTATAATTAAAAAAAAAAATAACCTTGAGTACAATTTGGAGCACGGAGTACGATTAAAAGTATAATATCGTATCCAAGAAATGTTTATAATCTCGTGGCCTGTTCAAAATTTGTCCCTTGTCTGTCATCGTTGTTGTCATAAACTTTTTAACATTTTCATCTTCTCCAAATCTGTTGGACGAATTTCAATTTGATTTAGCAAACTTAAATCTACATTACCTGATGATGCTTCTACACAAGTTTCAGCCTTTCTGGCGAAATGGTTTTCGCAAAATAATATTATTAAAGAATGTTCATTATTTATTCCTATATCAAAATGTCAGACGGACGCCGGACAAAAATTCAGCTTAGGTGAGCTAAAAACTCGTCAGCCCTACTATTAGCCTCTTCGTTTTTCAAAGAGAGTGTAAAAATTATAATATACTCTTTGAGAGAACATGAAAGTGCATATTGCAGTTAACATAAATTACCCCAACCCTATACCCTCGGACCAGTATTTATTCATTTTTAATGTGCTTTAGTAAAAGGTTTTCAAACTCTACCCTGTCCTAAGATATTTATGCAGCACGTTTACTTAAATTATTCTATAACAATAGATACCCCAGGGTTCAAACGATGTTCATATAAAAGTGTGAAAAAAATCTCAAGATCACCTCCTCTGGCTTAAAAAATCTCAGATTTGAATGCAAAGCTAAAAATATAAAGTATACAGTGGTTTGCATTGAAAGATGCAACGTTTAATTCTGTAACCGAGTCACCGATTTATATTTGCTCGGTTAGGTCCGCATTACCACACCGGATTTTTGACAAGGCCTGTTGCATTACCCGATAATGCAGCTGACGATTTGTTGTTGTTTCATCTTTACAGTGCAATGACTTGCACACGTGCAAACGGGCTTTATTACATTGCACACCCACACTGGCCACAGGGAAACTTTTAAAATTGACACTGTTGCTTTAATCCCCGACTTCATGACCAAGCAAAGAGGTACATGTAATTTCCCGTGGTTTAGAACCGAAAGGCAAAGGAGCAGCGGAAATGAAATCTAAAGATTCTGTCACTGTTAACTCTGGGAATGAAAACACGATTGATCCCAAAAGCGGTATGTAGAAATTATAACAAAGCGTGTTTTAATATTGAATTTATTTTCCTTATTTGCACTTAAAAAAAATATGATCAATGCTAATTGTGATTGAAGATCGATGCATGTACATATTCATATATTCTTTTACATCTGAAATCTAATGCATGCTTAACACATATTTATATAACGTATGACTTAAACGGCTATATAACCACATTGTCAAAAATCATTTCTCTACGTTATTCGTTTAGTTGTTGGCGCAATTGAAAAATGAAACACAATAGATTTAAATAGCCTCATGGTCTGCGTAACCCAGTTTTATATTTTTATCTCAAACATGGGGCTTATTGTAAAATATGGGATGGAAGGGAAGCGTAGTAGGCTTGATATGGTTTAAATTATATGGTTTAACATGTTTTGAAATTGATTTTTGGTTTAAGAATGACATACCTCATTCATTTCTTACAATTCAATTCCAAAAATAACATTAAAATCAAAATTTATATAAAGTTTTAATGAGAACCATTAAAAATTGTTTGCACTTTAAAAATATCTTAAGTTATCCACTGGTCAATGGGGGAAATGTAATTCATATGATTAAAAAATTTTCACGGTTTGAAAAATTCTGGAATGGATTTTCAAACCAAATTAGTATATGATACATATTAATATAATGATTTTGAAAATTGAAATATCATTAAAAAATGACTTTGTCATCAACATGAACATAGTTTTCATGGAGAAGCATGCCAGATTGCAGTGTGTCATTATTTTCATTCATGCAGGTTTCCAATAAAAGTACTGTGTAATTTAAACTCTAAAAAAGGTTTATGTACATCATTGTGGTTTATGAAACTCAACAACTATTAGAGTTTGTAAAGAAGAATTTTGACCCGGGTTGAAAACCAACCCAGGGGAAACCTATTTCTTTTCCCGATGGGATTGTTTTTATTTTGAAAAAAATGTCCTATTATTATGAATTTGCATGTTTTTATAAATATTGAAGATAAGCAGGAATAAATAGATAATCATTTATTTCCAAGGAATACAATGTTATGAGCAATTAACATAACAGTTGTACATTAACAGGATGACAATAATGCACTTTTGCTTCAATTTAAATCTCTAAGTAGTTTTTCTCGCTCAAATTTGTTCATCAAGGTTTATCAATTGGTAATTAAGTGATACAATTGTTTATAAAATAGCATATTAGAACTGGATAAGTTCTCATTGCTATTGTAGGGGGACAGTAGGTATTTAAGGTGCAGTCCCTCCCTACAGTTTAATAAAATTTCGTAAACGAAGTTGTTATATCTAGTGTTTTAAGAATGTTGAATACTTCCTTAAAACACCCACAGAAAAGTGTCAAGTTAATTTATTTAAATCAGGGAGAGCAATTTCAAGTTCAAAGATACAATTTTGTAGCAAGTTTAGCTTGAAATTGACACCCCGAGAAAACCATTGTCAACCGATGCGAAGCGGAGGTTGACAATGGTTTTCGAGGGGTGTCAATTTCAACTGTTATCCTACCAAACAGGCACTATTTATTTTGTTATACTGAATGTCTTAATTTTAAAGGAAACTTAACTGCTTTTACATAGGAATAACGTGAATTCTACGGCGAACCGTACGCGCATAATTTTTCGCGCATGTAACAATTTTTTAATGTTACCCGTTGCTAAGTGCGTTGCTAACGCTGAGGGTAATAGAAGGGATTATGAACTGCATCTAAACCAATCAGATTTCAGTATTTAACATGAAAGTATAACAATTACAAATGTACAAATAAAAAATTAAATTACCATGAAGTTGCCCCCCTCCTCCCCCCACCCAATTTTCAATGTTGGAAAAACACCCCCAGATCCATATTTAGTGTTGAAGTATGATCCTTGAGTCAATTTTCAACCTGGGTCAAAATTCTATATTAAATTTTCTACACATTTTCTATTATAAATATTTCAAAACTTATAAGTACTTACCAGCTAGTCTAACTTGATTTTCAATGTGAGTGATAAAAGACAGCTACGGGTAGTATCCCTGGATCTGTGATTAGGAAACCATTATGTGGTCTCTCGGTGATGCAAGAAAGATATATAAATAGATGTCATACTTTTAATTATTTTATTTTACCCACAGTTCCTTGGTGGACCTCCAGTCGTCTTGGTCTGGCTGTCCTGGGATTTTTTGGGTTTATCAACATCTATGCCTTGCGAGTTAATCTCAGTGTGGCCATTGTGTGTATGGTCAATGCAACAGCCGTACGATTGAATTCCAACAGCGAGAGTGATAGTGTCAACAGCACAAATTCTATCAATTTCCCAAGTAGTTGTGGATTGATTTCAGCAGATGCTAATGCAACTCTTGTGAGAAAATTTGAGGTACTGATATACCATATGTATAATACTCACCCCCCCCCCTGAAATTCTTTTGTAAAATTTATGATTCATTATGCCTTTCTGTTTAATTATACCACCAAAAACAAAGTTAAGAAGGGTTATTCGAATCACACTGTCTGCCCATCTGTTCTTCTGTCCGCATACATTTTAACCTCCAGTGGTGAAAAAGAGGTAATACATTTACATACATATTTAAATACATACATTTTAACCTCCATTGGTGAAAAAGAGGTAATTAAGAACAGGAAAGAGGTAGCATTGCGCGTGGCCTAGTTTGTGTATATTTTAAAGCATATTAGTTTTATATGCTTTATATATAAATAGAGTTTTTTTATTAGTAATTGAGAGTTTCAACTAAAATATGAAAGACTAAAAATTTAGCAATATCAACACATGCCAAAAGAAAGTTTGCATGCATTTACCATCGAAATGATTAAGCTATTTCTTTGTGTGCAGAGACTTAGACAATTGCCTTTGTTCATGCAGTAAAAAAAAGTTAGTAATAAATTGCATGCATGAACATGCACATTCTTTTTCAATATCACAAGTCATGCAATGTAAATGTTGCAATAAAATGCAAGTCAAGTTTACTGGCCAGGTTAAAAGATATGCTCAGCATCGTTAAAGCCATGCGTGGAATAGAAAAGCTCCTTTACTTCTTGGCGAGGATGATACCGACATATCTTGTAACTTATGAAATCACTGGCTTCTTTCATCATTCAGTATAAAACAATGCTTGAAAACTTATCATTCAACCAACTAAGAAAAGTGTTTGTATGCCCCTGATTCAAGACATGCGCTAATTTCTGGACTACAGTGTCTTCCAAAATAAAAACTTCGCTTTTTTTCTTCAAATAATAAAAGCGGTAGGCAAGAGACAGAGTTATAAAAAGTGGTAGACTTCAGCGTAAGGCGGTGGAGTTAACATGTATGTTGTCCATCTGTCTGTAGACACATTTTTGTCCCCCCAGTACACTTTTTAACTACTGCATAGAATAATCTGAAAATTTGTACATTTGT